>NW_027422096.1:0-303527 GCF_037893015.1 Macrotis lagotis
CGTGACTTCCCTTGCGTTACCCTTTCCTTTCCTTGCCGTGCATTGCATAGCCGTGCGTTGTCGTGCATTAGCCTTGCATATCCTGACCGTGCCTTGCCTTCGTTACCCTTTCCTTGCCTTGCCGTGCATTGCCAATCTTGCGTTGTCGTGCCTTAGCCTTGTTTCCCCTTGCTGTGCCGTTCCTTCCTTTACCCTTAACTTGCCTTGCTTTCCCTTGCCTTCCTTGCCTTCCGTTACTCTTTGCTTACCTTCCGTGCATTGCCTAGCCTTGCGTTGTCGTGCATTAGCCTTGCCTCGACTGACCGTGCCTTGCCTTGCGTTACCCTTTCCTTGCCTTGCCGTGCATTGCCTAGCTTGCGTTGCCGTGCCTTAGCCTTGTTTCCCCTTGCCGTGCCGTTCCTTCCCTTACTCTTAACTTGCCTTGCTTTCCCTTGCCTTCCTTGCCTTCCGTTACTCTTTGCTTACCTTCCGTGCATTGCCTAGCCTTGCGTTGTCGTGCCTTAGCCTTGCCTCGCTTGACCGTGCCTTGCCTTGCGTTACCCTCTCTTTCCCTTGCCTTGCTTTGCCTAGCCGTGCATTGTCGTGCATTAGCCTTGCCTTGCCTCACCGTGCCTTGGTTGCATTACCCTTTACGTGCCTTGCCGTGCATTGCCTAGCTTGCGTTGTCTTGCCTTAGCCTTGTTTCCCCTTGACGTGCCGTTCCTTCCCTTACCCTTGCCTTGCCTTGCTTTCCCTTGCCTTTCTTGCCTTCCGTTACTCTTTGCTTGCCTTCCGTGCATTGCCTAGCCTTGCGTTTTCGTGCCTTAGCCTTGCCTTGCCTCACCGTGCCTTGCCTTGCGTTACCCTTTCCTTGCCTTGCCGTGCATTGCCTAGCATTGCGTTGTCGTGCCTTAGCCTTGCTTCCCCTTGCCGTGCCGTTGCTTCCTTTACTCTTGCCTTTCCTTGCTTTCCCTTGCATTCCTTGCCTTCCGTTACTCTTTCCTTGCCTTGCCGTGCATTGCCTAGCCGTGCGTTGTCGTGCCTTAGCCTTGTTTCACCTTGCCGTAGCCTTGCTTGCGTTGCCTTGTTTTGCCTTGCCTTCCTTGCCTTCCTTGCCTTCCGTTACTCTTTGCTTGCCTTCCGTGCATTGCGTAGCCTTGCGTTGTCGTGCCGTAGCCTTTTTTTGACCTTGCCATAGCCTTGCTTGCGTTACCTTGCTTTGCCTTGCATTCCTTGCCTTCCGTTACTCTTTGCTTGCCTTCCGTGCATTGCCTAGCCTTGCGTTTTCTTGCCTTAGCCTTCTCTCGCCTGACCCTGCCTTGCCTTGCGTTACCCTTTCCTTGCCTTGCCGTGCATTGCCTAGCTTGCGTTGTCGTGCCTTAGCCTTGTTTCCCCTTGCCGTGCCGTGCCTTTTGTTTTGTTTCACATGCCTTGCATTGCTTTGCCTTGCCTTCCTTTCCTTCTGTTACTCTTTCCTTGCCTTGCATTGCGCTGCCAAGACTTGTGTAGTCGTGCATTAGCCTTGCCTCGACTGACCGTGCCTTGCCTTGCGTTACCCTTTCCTTGCGTTGCCGTGCATTGCCTAGCTTGCTTTGTCGTGCCTTAGCCTTGTTTCCCCTTGCCATGCCGTTCCTTCCCTTACCCTTGCCTTGCCTTGCTTTCCTTTGCCTTCCTTGCCTTCCGTTACTCTTTTTTTGCCTTCCGTGCATTGCCTAGCCTTGCGTTTTCGTGCCTTTGCCTTGCCTTGCCTCACCGTGCCTTGCCTTGCGTTACCCTTTCCTTGCCTTGCCGTGCATTGCCTAGCCTTCAGTTGTCGTGCCTTAGCCTTGCCTCGCCTTGCCGTGCCGTTCCTTCCGTTACTCTTGACTTGCCTTGCTTTCCCTTGCCTTCCTTGCCTTCAGTTACTCTTTCCTTGCCTTGCCGTGCATTGCCTAGACGTGCGTTAGCCTTGCCTTGCCTCACCGTGCCTTGCCTTGCGTTACCCTTTCCTTCCCTTGCCGTGCATTGCCTAGCTTGCGATGTCGTGCCTTACCCTTGTTTCCCCTTGCCGTGCCGTGCCTTTTGTTTCACTTGCCTTGTATTGCTTTGCCTTTCCTTCCTTTCCTTCTGTTACGCTTTCCGTGCCTAGCCGTGCACTGCCAAGCCTTGGGTTGTCGTGCATTAGCCTTGCCTCGACTGACCGTGCCTTGCCTTGCGTTACCCTTTCCTTGCCTTGCCGTGCATTGCCTACCTTGCGTTGTCGTGCCTTACCCTTGTTTCCCCTTGCCGTGCCGTGCCTTTTGTTTCACTTGCCTTGCATTGCTTTGCCTTCCGTTACTCTTTGCTTGCCTTCCGTGCATTGCCTAGCTTGCGTTGTCGTGCCTTAGCCTTGTTTCCCCTTGCCGTGCCGTTCCTTCCGTTACCCTTGCCTTGCCTTGCTTTCCCTTGCCTTCCGTTACTCCTTCCTTGCCTTGCCGTGCACTACTTAGCCTTCCGTTCTCGTGCATTAGCCTTGCATTTCCTGACCGTGTCTTGCCTTGCGTTACCCTTTCCTTGCCTTGCCGTGCATTGCCTAGCTTGCGTTGTCGTGCCTTAGCCTTGTTTCCCCTTGCCGTGCCGTTCCTTACCTTACCCTTAACTTGCCTTGCTTTCCCTTGCCTTCCTTGCCTTCCGTTACTCTTTGCTTACCTTCCGTGCATTGCCTAGCCTTGCGTTGTCGTGCCTTAGCCTTGTCTCGCCTGACAGAGCCTTGCCTTGCGTTACCCTTCCTTGCCTTGCCGTGCATTGCCCAGCTGCGTTGTCGTGCCTTAGCCTTGTTTCCCCTTGCCGTGCCGTGCCTTTTGTTACACTTGCCTTGCCTTGCTTTGCCTTGCCTTCCATTCCTTCCGTTACTCGTTCCTTGCCTAGCCGTGCACTGCCTAGCCTTGCGTTGTCGTGCATTAGCCTTGCCTTGCCTGACCGTGCCTTGCATTGCGTTACCCTTTCCTTGCCTTGCCGTGCTTTGCCTAGCTTGCGTTGTCGTGCCTTAGCCTGGTTTCCCCTTGCCGTGCCGTTCCGTCCCTTACTCTTAACTTGCCTTGCTTTCCCTTGCCTTCCTTGCCTTCCGTTACTCTTTGCTTACCTTCCGTGCATTGCCTAGGTTTGCGTTGTCGTTACTTAGCCTTGCCTCGCCTGACAGAGCCTTGACTTGCGTTACCCTTTCCTTCCCTGGCCGTGCATTGCCTAGCCGTGCGTTGCCGTGCCTTAGCCTTGCCTTGTCTCACCGTGCCTTGCCTTGCGTTACCCTTTCCTTGCCTTGCCGTGCTTTCCCTAGCCTTGCGTTGTCATGCCTTAGCCTTGTTTCCCATTGCCGTGCCGTTCCTTCCGTTACCCTTGCCTTGCCTTGCTTTCCCTTGCCTTCCTTGCCTTCCGTTACTCTTTGCTTGCCTTCCCTGCATTGCCTAGCCGTGCGTTGTCGTGCCTTAGCCTTGCCTCGCCTGACCGTGACTTCCCTTGCGTTACCTTTTCCTTGCCTTGCTGTGCATTGCCTAGACGTGCGTTGTTGTGCATTAGCCTTGCCTTGCCTCACCGTGCCTTACCTTGCGTTACCCTTTCCTTTCCTTGCCGTGCATTGCCTACCTTGCGTTGTCGTGCCTTAGCCTTGTTTCCCCTTGCCGTGCCATGCCTTTTGTTACACTTGCCTTGCCTTGCTTTGCCTTGCCTTCCTTTCCTTCTGTTACTCTTTCCTTGCCTAGCCGTGCACTGCCTAGCCTTGCGTTGTCGTGCATTAGCCTTGGCTCGACTGACCGTGCCTTGCCTTGCGATACCCTTTGCTTGCCTTGCCGTGCATTGCCTAGCTTGCGTTGTCGTGCCTTAGCCTTGTTTCCCCTTGCCGTGCCGTTCCTTCCCTTACCCTTGTCTTGCCTTGCTTTCCCTTGCCTTTCTTGCCTTCCGTTACTCTTTGCTTGCCTTCCGTGCATTGCCTAGCCTTGCGTTTTCGTGCCTTAGCCTTACCTTGCCTCACCGTGCCTTGCCTTGCGTTACCCTTTCCTTGCCTTGCCGTGCATTGCCTAGCCTTCCGTTGTCGTGCCTTATCCTTGCTTCCCCTTGCCGTGCCGTTCCTTCCGTTACTCTTGCCTTGCCTTGCTTTCCCTTGCCTTCCTTGCCTTCCGTTACTCTTTCCTTGCCTTGCCGTGCATTGCCTAGCTTGCGTTGTCATGCCTTAGCCCTGTTTCCCCTTGCCGTGCCGTTCCTTCCCTTACCCTTATCTTGCCTTGCTTTCCCTTGCCTTCCTTGCCTTCCGTTACTCTTTGCTTTCCTTCCGTGCATTGCCTAGCCTTGCGTTGTCGTGCATTAGCCTTGCCTTGCCTCACCGTGCCTTGCCTTGCGTTACCCTTTCCTTGCCTTGCCGTGCATTGCCTAGCCGTGCGTTGTCGTGCATTAGCCTTGCCTTGCCTCACCGTGCCTTGCCTTGCATTACCCTTTCCTTGCCTTGCCGTGCATTGCCTAGCTTGAGTTTGTCGTGCCTTACCCTTGTTTCCCCTTGCCGTGCCGTGCCTTTTGTTTCACTTGCCTTGCATTGCTTTGCCTTTCCTTCCTTTCCTTCTATTACACTTTCCTTGCCTAGCCGTGCACTGCGAAGCCTTGCGTTGTCGTGCATTAGCCTTCCTCGAAAGACCGTGCCTTGCCTTGCGTTACCCTTTCCTTGCCTTGCCGTGCATTGCCTAGCTTGCGTTGTCGTGCCTTAGCCTTTTTTCCCCTTGCCGTGCCGTGCCTTTTGTTTCACTTGCCTTGCATTGCTTTGCCTTTCCTTCCTTTCCTTCTCTTACGCTTTCCTTGCCTAGCGGTGCACTGCCAAGCCTTGCGTTGTCGTGCATTAGCCTTGCCTTGCCTCCCCTTGCCTTGCCTTGCGTTACCCTTTCCTTGCCTGGCCGTGCATTGCCTAGCCGTGCGTTGCCGTGCCTTAGCCTTGTTTCCCCTTGCCGAGCCGTTCCTTCCGTTAAACTTGCCTTGCCTTGCTTTCCCTTGCCTTCCTTGCCTTCCGTTACTTTTCGCTTGCCTTTCCTGCATTGCCTAGCCTTGCGTTGTCGTGCCTTAGCCTTGCCTCGCCTGACCGTGCCTTGCCTTGCGTTACCCTTTCCTTGCCTTGCCGTGCATTGCCTAGCCGTGCGTAGTTGTGCATTAGCCTTGCCTTGCCTCACCGTGCCTTGCCTTGCGTTACCGTTTCCTTGCCTTGCCGTGCATTGCCTAGCTTGCGTTGTCGTGCCTTACCCTTGTTTCCCCTTGCCGTGCCGTGCCTTTTGTTTCACTTGCCTTGCATTGCTTTGCCTTGCCTTCCTTTCCTTCTGTTACACTTTCCTTGCCTAGCCGTGCACTGCGAAGCCTTGCGTTGTCGTGCCTTAGCCTTGTTTCCCCTTGCCGTGCCGTTCCTTCCCTTACCTTTGTCTTGCCTTGCTTTCCCTTGCCTTTCTTGCCTTCCGTTACTCTTTTTTTGCCTTCCGTGCATTGCCTGGCTTGCGTTGTCGTGCCTTAGCCTTGCCTCGCTTGACCGTGCCTTGCCTTGCGTTACCCTCTCTTTCCCTTGCCTTGCTTTGCCTAGCCGTGCGTTGTCGTGCATTAGCCTTGCCTTGCCTCACCGTGCCTTGCCTTGCGTTACCCTTTCCTTGCCTTGCCGTGCATTGCCTAGCCTTGCGTTGTCGTGCCTTAGCCTTGCTTACCCTTGCGTGCCGTTCCTTCCTTTACTCTTGCCTTTCCTTGCTTTCCCTTGCATTCCTTGCCTTCCGTTACTCTTTCCTTGCCTTGCCGTGCATTGCCTAGCCGTGCGTTTTAGTGCCTTAGCCTTGTTTCACCTTGCCGTAGCCTTGCTTGCGTTGCCTTGTTTTGCCTTGCCTTCCTTGCCTTCCTTGCCTTCCGTTATTCTTTGCTTGCCTCCCGTGCATTGCGTAGCCTTGCGTGGTCGTGCCGTAGCCTTTTTTTGACCTTGCCATAGCTTGCTTGCGTTACCCTTGCTTTGCCTTGCATTCCTTGCCTTCCGTTACTCTTTGCTTGCCTTCCGTGCATTGCCTAGCTTGCGTTGTCGTGCCTTAGCCTTGTTTCCCCTTGCCGTGCCGTTCCTTCCGTTACTCTTGCCTTGCCTTGCTTTCCCTTGCATTCCGTTACTCCTTCCTTGCCTTGCCGTGCATTGCCTAGCCTTCCGTTGTCGTGCATTAGCCTTGCATTTCCTGACCGTGTCTTGCCTTGCGTTACCCTTTCCTTGCCTTGCCGTGCATTGCCTAGCTTGCGTTGTCGTGCCTTAGCCTTGTTTCCCCTTGCCGTGCCGTTCCTTACCTTACCCTTAACTTGCCTTGCTTTCCCTTGCCTTCCTTGCCTTCCGTTACTCTTTGCTTACCTTCCGTGCATTGCCTAGCCTTGCGTTGTCGTGCCTTATCCTTGCCTCTTCTGACAGAGCCTTGCCTTGCGTTACCCTTTCCTTGCCTTAGCGTGCATTGCCTAGCTTGCCTTGTCGTGCCTTAGCCTTGTTTCCCCTTGCCGTGCCGTGCCTTTTGTTACACTTGCCTTGCCTTGCTTTGCCTTGCCTTCCATTCCTTCCGTTACTCGTTCCTTGCCTAGCCGTGCACTGCCTAGCCTTGCGTTGTCGTGCATTAGCCTTGCCTCGCCTGACCGTGCCTTGCCTTGCGTTACCCTTTCCTTGCCTAGCCGTGCATTGCCTAGCTTGCGTTGTCGTGCCTTAGCCTTGTTTCCCCTTGCCGTGCCGTTCCTTACCTTACCCTTAACTTGCCTTGCTTTCCCTTGCCTTCCTTGCCTTCCGTTACTCTTTGCTTACCTTCCGTGCATTGCCTAGCCTTGCGTTGTCGTGCCTTAGCCTTGCCTCGCCTGACAGAGCCTTGCCTTGCGTTACCGTTTCCTTGCCTTGCCGTGCATTGCCTAGCTTGCGTTGTCGTGCCTTAGCCTTGTTTCCCCTTGCCGTGCCGTGCCTTTTGTTACACTTGCCTTGCCTTGCTTTGCCTTGCCTTCCATTCCTTCCGTTACTCGTTCCTTGCCTAGCCGTGCACTGCCTAGCCTTGCGTTGTCGTGCATTAGCCTTGCCTTGCCTGACCGTGCCTTGCATTGCGTTACCCTTTCCTTGCCTTGCCGTGCTTTGCCTAGCTTGCGTTGTCGTGCCTTAACCTGGTTTCCCCTTGCCCTGCCGTTCCGTCCCTTACTCTTAACTTGCCTTGCTTTCCCTTGCCTTCCTTGCCTTCCGTTACTCTTTGCTTACCTTCCGTGCATTGCCTAGGTTTGCGTTGTCGTTACTTAGCCTTGCCTCGCCTGACAGAGCCTTGACTTGCGTTACCCTTTCCTTCCCTGGCCGTGCATTGCCTAGCCGTGCGTTGCCGTGCCTTAGCCTTGCCTTGTCTCACCGTGCCTTGCCTTGCGTTACCCTTTCCTTGCCTTGCCGTGCTTTGCCTAGCCTTGCGTTGTCGTGCCTTAGCCTTGTTTCCCATTGCCGTGCCGTTCCTTCCGTTACCCTTGCCTTGCCTTGCTTTCCCTTGCCTTCCTTGCCTTCCGTTACTCTTTGCTTGCCTTCCCTGCATTGCCTAGCCGTGCGTTGTCGTGCCTTAGCCTTGCCTCGCCTGACCGTGACTTCCCTTGCGTTACCTTTTCCTTGCCTTACCGTGCATTGCCTAGACGTGCGTTGTTGTGCATTAGCCTTGCCTTGCCTCACCGTGCCTTGCCTTGCGTTACCCTTTCCTTGCCTTGCCGTGCATTGCCTACCTTGCGTTGTCGTGCCTTACCCTTGTTTCCCCTTGCCGTGCCATGCCTTTTGTTACACTTGCCTTGCCTTGCTTTGCCTTGCCTTCCTTTCCTTCTGTTACTCTTTCCTTGCCTAGCCGTGCACTGCCTAGCCTTGCGTTGTCGTGCATTAGCCTTGCCTCGACTGACCGTGCCTTGCCTTGCGATACCCTTTCCTTGCCTTGCCGTGCATTGCCTAGCTTGCGTTGCCGTGCCTTAGCCTTGTTTCCCCTTGCCGAGCCGTTCCTTCCGTTAAACTTGCCTTGCCTTGCTTTCCCTTGCCTTCCTTGCCTTCCGTTACTTTTCGCTTGCCTTTCCTGCATTGCCTAGCCTTGCGTTGTCGTGCCATAGCCTTGCCTCGCCTGACCGTGCCTTGCCTTGCGTTACCCTTTCCTTGCCTTGCCGTGCATTGCCTAGCCGTGCGTAGTTGTGCATTAGCCTTGCCTTGCCTCACCGTGCCTTGCCTTGCGTTACCGTTTCCTTGCCTTGCCGTGCATTGCCTAGCTTGCGTTGTCGTGCCTTACCCTTGTTTCCCCTTGCCGTGCCGTGCCTTTTGTTTCACTTGCCTTGCATTGCTTTGCCTTTCCTTCCTTTCCTTCTGTTACACTTTCCTTGCCTAGCCGTGCACTGCGAAGCCTTGCGTTGTCGTGCATTAGCCTTTCCTCGAAAGACCGTGCCTTGCCTTGCGTTACCCTTTCCTTGCCTTGCCGTGCATTGCCTAGCTTGCGTTGTCGTGCCTTAGCCTTGTTTCCCCTTGCCCTGCCGTTCCTTCCCTTACCTTTGTCTTGCCTTGCTTTCCCTTGCCTTTCTTGCCTTCCGTTACTCTTTTTTTGCCTTCCGTGCATTGCCTAGCCTTGCGTTTTCGTGCCTTAGCCTTGCCTTGCCTCACTGTGCCTTGCCTTGCGTTACCCTTTCCTTGCCTTGCCGTGCATTGCCTAGCCTTCCGTTGTCGTGCCTTAGCCTTGCTTCCCCTTGCCGTGCCGTTCCTTCCGTTACTCTTGCCTTGCCTTGCTTTCCCTTGCATTCCTTGCCTTCCGTTACTCTTTCTTTGCCTTGCCGTGCATTGCCTAGCCTTGCGTTGTCGTGCATTAGCCTTGCCTTGCCTGACCGTGCTTTGCCTTGCGTTACCCTTTCCTTGCCTTGGCGTGCATTGCCTAGCTTGCGTTGTCATGCCTTAGCCCTGTTTCCCCTTGCCGTGCCGTTCCTTCCCTTACCCTTAACTTGCCTTGCTTTCACTTGCGTTCCTTGCCTTCCGTTACTCTTTGCTTGCCTTCCGTGCATTGCCTAGCCTTGCGTTGTCGTGCCTTAGCCTTGCCTCGCTTGACCGTGCCTTGCCTTGCGTTACCCTCTCTTTCCCTTGCCTTGCTTTGCCTAGCCGTGCGTTGTCGTGCATTAGCCTTGCCTTGCCTCACCGTGCCTTGCCTTGCGTTACCCTTTCCTTGCCTTGCCGTGCATTGCCTAGCCTTGCGTTGTCGTGCCTTAGCCTTGCTTACCCTTGCCGTGCCGTTCCTTCCTTTACTCTTTCCTTTCCTTGCTTTCCCTTGCATTCCTTGCCTTCCGTTACTCTTTCCTTGCCTTGCCGTGCATTGCCTAGCCGTGCGTTTTAGTGCCTTAGCCTTGTTTCACCTTGCCGTAGCCTTGCTTGCGTTGCCTTGTTTTGCCTTGCCTTCCTTGCCTTCCTTGCCTTCCGTTATTCTTTGCTTGCCTCCCGTGCATTGCGTAGCCTTGCGTGGTCGTGCCGTAGCCTTTTTTTGACCTTGCCATAGCTTGCTTGCGTTACCTTGCTTTGCCTTGCATTCCTTGCCTTCCGTTACTCTTTGCTTGCCTTCCGTGCATTGCCTAGCTTGCGTTGTCGTGCCTTAGCCTTGTTTCCCCTTGCCGTGCCGTTCCTTCCGTTACTCTTGCCTTGCCTTGCTTTCCCTTGCATTCCGTTACTCCTTCCTTGCCTTGCCGTGCATTGCCTAGCCTTCCGTTGTCGTGCATTAGCCTTGCATTTCCTGACCGTGTCTTGCCTTGCGTTACCCTTTCCTTGCCTTGCCGTGCATTGCCTAGCTTGCGTTGTCGTGCCTTAGCCTTGTTTCCCCTTGCCGTGCCGTTCCTTACCTTACCCTTAACTTGCCTTGCTTTCCCTTGCCTTCCTTGCCTTCCGTTACTCTTTGCTTACCTTCCGTGCATTGCCTAGCCTTGCGTTGTCGTGACTTAGCCTTGCCTCGCCTGACAGAGCCTTGCCTTGCGTTACCCTTTCCTTGCCTTGCCGTGCATTGCCTAGCTTGCGTTGTCGTGCCTTAGCCTTGTTTCCCCTTGCCGTGCCGTGCCTTTTGTTACACTTGCCTTGCCTTGCTTTGCCTTGCCTTCCATTCCTTCCGTTACTCGTTCCTTGCCTAGCCGTGCACTGCCTAGCCTTGCGTTGTCGTGCATTAGCCTTGCCTTGCCTGACCGTGCCTTGCCTTGCGTTACCCTTTCCTTGCCTTGCCGTGCTTTGCCTAGCTTGCGTTGTCGTGCCTTAGCCTGGTTTCCCCTTGCCGTGCCGTTCCGTCCCTTACTCTTAACTTGCCTTGCTTTCCCTTGCCTTCCTTGCCTTCCGTTACTCTTTGCTTACCTTCCGTGCATTGCCTAGGTTTGCGTTGTCGTTACTTAGCCTTGCCTCGCCTGACAGAGCCTTGACTTGCGTTACCCTTTCCTTCCCTGGCCGTGCATTGCCTAGCCGTGCGTAGCCGTGCCTTAGCCTTGCCTTGTCACACCGTGCCTTGCCTTGCGTTACCCTTTCCTTGCCTTGCCGTGCTTTGCCTAGCCTTGCGTTGTCGTGCCTTAGCCTTGTTTCCCATTGCCGTGCCGTTCTTTCCGTTACCCTTGCCTTGCCTTGCTTTCCCTTGCCTTCCTTGCCTTCCGTTACTCTTTGCTTGCCTTCCCTGCATTGCCTAGCCGTGCGTTGTCGTGCCTTAGCCTTGCCTCGCCTGACCGTGACTTCCCTTGCGTTACATTTTCCTTGCCTTGCTGTGCATTGCCTAAACGTGCGTTGTTGTGCATTAGCCTTGCCTTGCCTCACCGTGCCTTGCCTTGCGTTACCCTTTCCTTTCCTTGCCGTGCATTGCCTACCTTGCGTTGTCGTGCCTTACCCTTGTTTCCCCTTGCCGTGCCATGCCTTTTTTTACACTTGCCTTGCCTTGCTTTGCCTTGCCTTCCTTTCCTTCTGTTACTCTTTCCTTGCCTAGCCGTGCAGTGCCTAGCCTTGCGTTTTCGTGCATTAGCCTTGCCTCGACTGACCGTGCCTTGCCTTGCGATACCCTTTGCTTGCCTTGCCGTGCATTGCCTAGCTTGAGTTGTCGTGCCTTAGCCTTGTTTCCCCTTGCCGTGCCGTTCCTTCCCTTACCCTTGTCTTGCCTTGCTTTCCCTTGCCTTTCTTGCCTTCCGTTACTCTTTGCTTGCCTTCCGTGCATTGCCTAGCCTTGCGTTTTCGTGCCTTAGCCTTGCCTTGCCTCACCGTGCCTTGCCTTGCGTTACCCTTTCCTTGCCTTGCCGTGCATTGCCTAGCCTTGCGTTGTCGTGCCTTAGCCTTGCTTCCCCTTGCCGTGCCGTTCCTTCCGTTACTCTTGCCTTGCCTTGCTTTCCCTTGCCTTCCTTGCCTTCCGTTACTCTTTCCTTGCCTTGCCGTGCATTGCCTAGCTTGCGTTGTCATGCCTTAGCCCTGTTTCCCCTTGCCGTGCCGTTCCTTCCCTTACCCTTACCTTGCCTTGCTTTCCCTTGCCTTTCTTGCCTTCCGTTACTCTTTGCTTTCCTTCCGTGCATTGCCTAGCCTTGCGTTGTCGTGCATTAGCCTTGCCTTGCCTCACCGTGCCTTGCCTTGCGTTACCCTTTCCTTGCCTTGCCGTGCATTGCCTAGCCGTGCGTTGTCGTGCATTAGCCTTGCCTTGCCTCACCGTGCCTTGCCTTGCATTACCCTTTCCTTGCCTTGCCGTGCATTGCCTAGCTTGCGTTGTCGTGCCTTACCCTTGTTTCCCCTTGCCGTGCCGTGCCTTTTGTTTCACTTGCCTTGCATTGCTTTGCCTTTCCTTCCTTTCCTTCTGTTACACTTTCCTTGCCTAGCCGTGCACTGCGAAGCCTTGCGTTGTCGTGCATTAGCCTTTCCTCGAAAGACCGTGCCTTGCCTTGCGTTACCCTTTCCTTGCCTTGCCGTGCATTGCCTAGCTTGCGTTGTCGTGCCTTAGCCTTTTTTCCCCTTGCCGTGCCGTGCCTTTTGTTTCACTTGCCTTGCATTGCTTTGCCTTTCCTTCCTTTCCTTCTGTTACGCTTTCCTTGCCTAGCGGTGCACTGCCAAGCCTTGCGTTGTCGTTCATTAGCCTTGCCTTGCCTCCCCGTGCCTTGCCTTGCGTTACCCTTTCCTTGCCTGGCCGTGCATTGCCTAGCCGTGCGTTGCCGTGCCTTAGCCTTGTTTCCCCTTGCCGAGCCGTTCCTTCCGTTAAACGTGCCTTGCCTTGCTTTCCCTTGCCTTCCTTGCCTTCCGTTACTTTTCGCTTGCCTTTCCTGCATTGCCTAGCCTTGCGTTGTCGTGCCTTAGCCTTGCCTCGCCTGACCGTGCCTTGCCTTGCGTTACCCTTTCCTTGCCTTGCCGTGCATTGCCTAGCCGTGCGTTGTTGTGCATTAGCCTTGCCTTGCCTCACCGTGCCTTGCCTTGCGTTACCCTTTCCTTGCCTTGCCGTGCATTGCCTAGCTTGCGTTGTCGTGCCTTACCCTTGTTTCCCCTTGCCGTGCCGTGCCTTTTGTTTCAATTGCCTTGCATTGCTTTGCCTTGCCTTCCTTTCCTTCTGTTACTCTTTCCGTGCCTAGCCGTGCACTGCCAAGCCTTACGTTGTCGTGCATTAGCCTTGCCTCGACTGACCGTGCCTTGCTTTGCGTTACCCTTTCCTTGCCTTGCCGTGCATTGCCTAGCTTGCGTTGTCGTGCCTTAGCCTTGTTTCCCCTTGCCGTGCCGTTCCTTCCCTTACTCTAAACTTGCCTTGCTTTCCCTTGCCTTCCTTGCCTTCCGTTACTCTTTGGTTACCTTCCGTGCATTGCCTAGCCTTGCGTAGTCGTGTCTTAGCCTTGCCTCGCTTGACCGTGCCTTGCCTTGCGTTACCCTCTCTTTCCCTTGCCTTGCTTTGCCTAGCCGTGCGTTGTCGTGCATTAGCCTTGCCTTGCCTCACCGTGCCTTGCCTTGCGTTACCCTTACCTTGCCTTGCCGTGCTTTGCCTAGCCTTGCGTTGTCGTGCCTTAGCCTTGTTTCCCATTGCCGTGCCGTTCCTTCCGTTACCCTTGCCTTGCCTTGCTTTCCCTTGCCTTCCTTGCCTTCCGTTACTCTTTGCTTGCCTTCCCTGCATTGCCTAGCCTTGCGTTGTCGTGCCTTAGTCTTGCCTCGCCTGACCGTGACTTCCCTTGCGTTACCTTTTCCTTGCCTTGCTGTGCATTGCCTAGACGTGCCTTGTTGTGCATTAGCCTTGCCTTGCCTCACCGTGCCTTGCCTTGCGTTACCCTTTCCTTGCCTTGCCGTGCATTGCCTACCTTGCGTTGTCGTGCCTTACCCTTGTTTCCCCTTGCCGTGCCATGCCTTTTGTTACACTTGCCTTGCCTTGCTTTGCCTTGCCTTCCTTTCATTCTGTTACTCTTTCCTTGCCTAGCCGTGCACTGCCTAGCCTTGCGTTGTCGTGCATTAGCCTTGCCTCGACTGACCGTGCCTTGCGTTGCGATACCCTTTGCTTGCCTTGCCGTGCATTGCCTAGCTTGCGTTGTCGTGCCTTAGCCTTGTTTCCCCTTGCCGTGCCGTTCCTTCCCTTACTCTTGTCTTGCCTTGCTTTCCCTTGCCTTTCTTGCCTTCCGTTACTCCTTGCTTGCCTTCCGTGCATTGCCAAGCCTTGCGTTTTCGTGCCTTAGCCTTGCCTTGCCTCACCGTGCCTTGCCTTGCGTTACCCTTTCCTTGCCTTACCGTGCATTGCCTAGCCTTGCGTTGTCGTGCCTTAGCCTTGCTTCCCCTTGCCGTGCCGTTCCTTCCGTTACTCTTGCCTTGCCTTGCTTTCCCTTGCCTTCCTTGCCTTCCGTTACCCTTTGCTTGCCTTCCGTGCATTGCCTAGCCTTGCGTTGATGTGCCTTAGCCTTGCCTCGCCTGACCGTGACTTCCCTTGCGTTACCCTTTCCTTGCCTTGCCGTGCATTGCCTAGACGTGCGTTGTTGTGCATTAGCCTTGCCTTGCCTCACCGTGACTTGCCTTGCGTTACCTTTTCCTTGCCTTGCCGTGCGTTGCCTACCTTGCGTTGTCGTGCCTTACCCTTGTTCCCCTTGCCGTGCCGTGCCTTTTGTTACACTTGCCTTGCCTTGCTTTGCCTTGCCTTCCTTTCCTTCTGTTACTCTTTCCTTGCCTAGCCGTGCACTGCCTAGCCTTCCGTTGTCGTGCATTAGCCTTGCCTCGACTGACCGTGCCTTGCCTTGCGTTACCCTTTCCTTGCCTTGCCGTGCATTGCCTAGCCTTGCGTTGTCGTGCCTTAGCCTTGCTTCCCCTTGCCGTGCCGTTCCTTCCGTTACTCTTGCCTTGCCTTCCTTTCCCTTCCATTCCTTGCCTTCCGTTACTCTTTCCTTGCCTTGCCGTGCATTGCCTAGCTTGCGTTGTCATGCCTTAGCCCTGTTTCCCCTTGCCGTGCCGTTCCTTCCCTTACCCTTATCTTGCCTTGCTTTCCCTTGCCTTCCTTGCCTTCCGTTACTCTTTGCTTACCTTCCGTGCATTTCCTAGGCTTGCGTTGTCGTGCATTAGCCTTGCCTTGCCTCACCGTGCCTTGCCTTGCGTTACCCTTTCCTTGCCTTGCCGTGAATTGCCTAGCCGTGCGTTGTCGTGCATTAGCCTTGCCTTGCCTCACCGTGCCTTGCCTTGCATTACCCTTTCCTTGCCTTGCCGTGCATTGCCTAGCTTGCGTTGTCGTGCCTTACCCTTGTTTCCCCTTGCCGTGCCGTGCCTTTTGTTTCACTTGCCTTGCATTGCTTTGCCTTTCCTTCCTTTCCTTCTGTTACGCTTTCCTTGCCTAGCCGTGCACTGCCAAGCCTTGCGTTGTCGTGCATTAGCATTGCCTCGACTGACCGTGCCTTGCCTTGCGTTACCCTTTCCTTGCCTTGCCGTGCATTGCCTAGCTTGCTTTGTCGTGCCTTAGCCTTGTTTCCCCTTGCCGTGCCGTGCCTTTTGTTTCACTTGCCTTGCATTGTTTTGCCTTTCCTTCCTTTCCTTCTGTTACGCTTTCCTTGCCTAGCTGTGCACTGCCAAGCCTTGCGTTGTCGTGCATTAGCCTTGCCTTGCCTCACCGTGCCTTGCCTTGCGTTACCCTTTCCTTGCCTGGCCGTGCATTGCCTAGCCGTGCGTTGCCGTGCCTTAGCCTTGTTTCCCCTTGCCGAGCCGTTCCTTCCGTTAAACTTGCCTTGCCTTGCTTTCCCTTGCCTTCCTTGCCTTCCGTTACTCTTCGCTTGCCTTACCTGCATTGCCTAGCCTTGCGTTGTCGTGCTTTAGCCTTGCCTCGCCTGACCGTGCCTTGCCTTGCGTTACCCTTTCCTTGCCTTGCCGTGCATTGCCTAGCCGTGCGTTGTTGTGCATTAGCCTTGCCTTGCCTCACCGTGCCTTGCCTTGCGTTACCCTTTCCTTGCCTTGCCGTGCATTGCCTAGCTTGCGTTGTCGTGCCTTACCCTTGTTTCCCCTTGCCGTGCCGTGCCTTTTGTTTCACTTGCCTTGCATTGTTTTGCCTTGCCTTCCTTTCCTTCTGTTACTCTTTCCGTGCCTAGCCGTGCACTGCCAAGCCTTACGTTGTCGTGCATTAGCCTTGACTCGACTGACCGTGCCTTGCCTTGCGTTACCCTTTCCTTGCCTTGCCGTGCATTGCCTAGCTTGCGTTGTCGTGCCTTAGCCTTGTTTGCCCTTGCTGCCGTTCCTTCCCTTACTCTTAACTTGCCTTGCTTTCCCTTGCCTTCCTTGCCTTCCGTTACTCTTTGGTTACCTTCCGTGCATTGCCTAGCCTTGGGTTGTCGTGCCTTAGCCTTGCCTCGCTTGACCGTGCCTTGCCTTGCGTTACCCTCTCTTTCCCTTGCCTTGCCTCACCGTGCCTTGCCTTGCGTTACCCTTTCCTTGCCTTGCCGTGCATTGCCTAGCTTGCGTTGTCGTGCCTTAGCCTTGTTTCCCCTTGACGTGCCGTATCTTCCCTTACCCTTGCCTTGCCTTGCTTTCCCTTGCCTTTCTTGCCTTCCGTTACTCTTTGCTTGCCTTCCGTGCATTGCCTAGCCTTACGTTTTCGTGCCTTAGCCTTGCCTTGCCTTACCGTGCCTTGCCTGGCGTTACCCTTTCCTTGCTTTGCCGTGCATTGCCTATCCGTGCGTTGTCGTGCCTTAGCCTTGTTTCACCTTGCCGTAGCCTTGCTTGCGTTGCCTTGCTTTGCCTTGCCTTCCTTGCCTTCCTTGCCTTCCGTTACTCTTTGCTTGCCTTCCGTGCATTGCGTAGCCTTGCGTTGTCGTGCGGTAGCCTTTTTTTGACCTTGCCATAGCCTTGCTTGCGTTACCTTGCTTTGTCTTGCATTCCTTGCCTTCCGTTACTCTTTGCTTACCTTCCGTGCATTGCCTAGCCTTGCGTTTTCTTGCCTTAGCCTTGTCTCGCCTGACCCTGCCTTGCCTTGCGTTACCCTTTCCTTGCCTTGCCGTGCATTGCCTAGCTTGCGTTGTCGTGCCTTAGCCTTGTTTCCCCTTGCCGTGCCGTGCCTTTTGTTTCACTTGCCTTGCATTGCTTTGCCTTGCCTTCCTTTCCTTCTGTTACTCTTTCCTTGCCGAGACTTGCACTGCCAAGCCTTGCGTTGTCGTGCATTAGCCTTGCCTCGACTGACCGTGCCTTGCCTTGCGTTACCCTTTCCTTGCCTGGCCGTGCATTGCCTAGCTTGCGTTGTCGTGCCTTAGCCTTGTTTCCCCTTGCCCTGCCGTTCCTTCCCTTACTCTTCCCTTGCCTTGCTTTCCCTTCCCTTCCTTGCCTTCCGTTACTCTTTGCTTGCCTTCCGTGCATTGCCTAGCCTTGCGTTTTCGTGCCTTAGCCTTGCCTTGCCTCACCGTGCCTTGCCTTGCGTTACCCTCTCCTTCCCTTGCCTTGCTTTGCCTAGCCGTGCGTTGTCGTGCCTTAGCCTTGTTTCCCCTTGCCGTGCCGTTCCTTCCCTTACTCTTAACTTGCCTTGCTTTCCCTTGCCTTCCTTGCCTTCCGTTACTCTTTGCTTGCCTTCCGTGCATTGCCTAGCCTTGCGTTTTCGTGCCTTAGCCTTGCCTTGCCTCACCGTGCCTTGCCTTGCGTTACCCTCTCCTTCCCTTGCCTTGCTTTGCCTAGCCGTGCGTTGTCGTGCCTTACCCTTGTTTCCCCTTGCCGTGCCGTTCCTTCCCTTACTCTTAACTTGCGTTGCTTTCCCTTGCCTTCCTTGCCTTCCGTTACTCTTTGGTTACCTTCCGTGCATTGCCTAGCCTTGCGTAGTCGTGCCTTAGCCTTGCCTCGCTTGACCGTGCCTTGCCTTGCGTTACCCTCTCTTTCCCTTGCCTTGCTTTGCCTAGCCGTGCGTTGTCGTGCATTAGCCTTGCCTTGCCTCACCGTGCCTTGCCTTGCGTTACCCTTACCTTGCCTTGCCGTGCTTTGCCTAGCCTTGCGTTGTCGTGCCTTAGCCTCGTTTCGCATTGCCGTGCCGTTCCTTCCGTTACCCTTGCCTTGCCTTGCTTTCCCTTGCCTTCCTTGCCTTCCGTTACTCTTTGCTTGCCTTCCCTGCATTGCCTAGCCTTGCGTTGTCGTGCCTTAGCCTTGCCTCGCCTGACCGTGACTTCCCTTGCGTTACCTTTTCCTTGCCTTGCTGTGCATTGCCTAGACGTGCGTTGTTGTGCATTAGCCTTGCCTTGCCTCACCGTGCCTTGCCTTGCGTTACCCTTTCCTTGCCTTGCCGTGCATTGCCTACCTTGCGTTGTCGTGCCTTACCCTTGTTTCCCCTTGCCGTGCCATGCCTTTTGTTACACTTGCCTTGCCTTGCTTTGCCTTGCCTTCCTTTCCTTCTGTTACTCTTTCCTTGCCTAGCCGTGCACTGCCTAGCCTTGCGTTGTCGTGCATTAGCCTTGCCTCGACTGACCGTGCCTTGCCTTGCGATACCCTTTGCTTGCCTTGCCGTGCATTGCCTAGCTTGCGTTGTCGTGCCATAGCCTTGTTTCCCCTTGCCGTGCCGTTCCTTCCCTTACCCTTGTCTTGCCTTGCTTTCCCTTGCCTTTCTTGCCTTCCGTTACTCCTTGCTTGCCTTCCGTGCATTGCCTAGCCTTGCGTTTTCGTGCCTTAGCCTTGCCTTGCCTCACCGTGCCTTGCCTTGCGTTACCCTTTCCTTGCCTTGCCGTGCATTGCCTAGCCTTGCGTTGTCGTGCCTTAGCCTTGCTTCCCCTTGCCGTGCCGTTCCTTCCGTTACTCTTGCCTTGCCTTGCTTTCCCTTGCCTTCCTTGCCTTCCGTTACCCTTTGCTTGCCTTCCGTGCATTGCCTAGCCTTGCGTTGATGTGCCTTAGCCTTGCCTCGCCTGACCGTGACTTCCCTTGCGTTACCCTTTCCTTGCCTTGCCGTGCATTGCCTAGACGTGCGTTGTTGTGCATTAGCCTTGCCTTGCCTCACCGTGACTTGCCTTGCGTTACCCTTTCCTTGCCTTGCCGTGCATTGCCTAGCCGTGCGTTTTAGTGCCTTAGCCTTGTTTCACCTTGCCGTAGCCTTGCTTGCGTTGCCTTGTTTTGCCTTGCCTTCCTTGCCTTCCTTGCCTTCCGTTATTCTTTGCTTGCCTCCCGTGCATTGCGTAGCCTTGCGTGGTCGTGCCGTAGCCTTTTTTTGACCTTGCCATAGCTTGCTTGCGTTACCTTGCTTTGCCTTGCATTCCTTGCCTTCCGATACTCTTTGCTTGCCTTCCGTGCATTGCCTAGCTTGCGTTGTCGTGCCTTAGCCTTGTTTCCCCTTGCCGTGCCGTTCCTTCCCTTACCCTTGCCTTGCCTTGCTTTCCCTTGCATTCCGTTACTCCTTCCTTGCCTTGCCGTGCATTGCCTAGCCTTCCGTTGTCGAGCATTAGCCTTGCATTTCCTGACCGTGTCTTGCCTTGCGTTACCCTTTCCTTGCCTTGCCGTGCATTGCCTAGCTTGCGTTGTCGTGCCTTAGCCTTGTTTCCCCTTGCCGTGCCGTTCCTTACCTTACCCTTAACTTGCCTTGCTTTCCCTTGCCTTCCTTGCCTTCCGTTACTCTTTGCTTACCTTCCGTGCATTGCCTAGCCTTGCGTTGTCGTGCCTTAGCCTTGCCTCGCCTGACAGAGCCTTGCCTTGCGTTACCGTTTCCTTGCCTTGCCGTGCATTGCCTAGCTTGCGTTGTCGTGCCTTAGCCTTGTTTCCCCTTGCCGTGCCGTGCCTTTTGTTACACTTGCCTTGCCTTGCTTTGCCTTGCCTTCCATTCCTTCCGTTACTCGTTCCTTGCCTAGCCGTGCACTGCCTAGCCTTGCGTTGCCGTGCATTAGCCTTGCCTTGCTTGACCGTGCCTTGCATTGCGTTACCCTTTCATTGCCTTGCCGTGCTTTGCCTAGCTTGCGTTGTCGTGCCTTAGCCTGGTTTCCCCTTGCCGTGCCGTTCCGTCCCTTACTCTTAACTTGCCTTGCTTTCCCTTGCCTTCCTTGCCTTCCGTTACTCTTTGCTTACCTTCCGTGCATTGCCTAGGTTTGCGTTGTCGTTACTTAGCCTTGCCTCGCCTGACAGAGCCTTGACTTGCGTTACCCTTTCCTTCCCTGGCCGTGCATTGCCTAGCCGTGCGTTGCCGTGCCTTAGCCTTGCCTTGTCTCACCGTGCCTTGCCTTGCGTTACCCTTTCCTTGCCTTGCCGTGCTTTGCCTAGCCTTGCGTTGTCGTGCCTTAGCCTTGTTTCCCATTGCCGTGCCGTTCCTTCCGTTACCCTTGCCTTGCCTTGCTTTCCCTTGCCTTCCTTGCCTTCCGTTACTCTTTGCTTGCCTTCCCTGCATTGCCTAGCCTTGCGTTGTCGTGCCTTAGCCTTGCCTCGCCTAACCGTGACTTCCCTTGCGTTACCTTTTCCTTGCCTTGCTGTGCATTGCCTAGACGTGCGTTGTTGTGCATTAGCCTTGCCTTGCCTCACCGTGCCTTGCCTTGCGTTACCCTTTCCTTTCCTTGCCGTGCATTGCCTACCTTGCTTTGTCGTGCCTTACCCTTGTTTCCCCTTGCCGTGCCTTGCCTTTTGTTACACTTGCCTTGCCTTGCTTTGCCTTGCCTTCCTTTCCTTCTGTTACTCTTTCCTTGCCTAGCCGTGCACTGCCTAGCCTTGCGTTGTCGTGCATTAGCCTTGCCTCGACTGACCGTGCCTTGCCTTGCGATACCCTTTGCTTGCCTTGCCGTGCATTGCCTAGCTTGCGTTGTCGTGCCTTAGCCTTGTTTCCCCTTGCCGTGCCGTTCCTTCCCTTACCCTTGTCTTGCCTTGCTTTCCCTTGCCTTTCTTGCCTTCCGTTACTCTTTGCTTGTCTTCCGTGCATTGCCTAGCCTTGCGTTTTCGTGCCTTAGCCTTGCCTTGCCTCACCGTGCCTTGCCTTGCGTTACCCTTTCCTTGCCTTGCCGTGCATTGCCTAGCCTTGCGTTGTCGTGCCTTATCCTTGCTTCCCCTTGCCGTGCCGTTCCTTCCGTTACTCTTGCCTTGCCTTGCTTTCCCTTGCCTTCCTTGCCTTCCGTTACTCTTTCCTTGCCTTGCCGTGCATTGCCTAGCTTGCGTTGTCATGCCTTAGCCCTGTTTCCCCTTGCCGTGCCGTTCCTTCCCTTACCCTTATCTTGCCTTGCTTTCCCTTCCCTTCCTTGCCTTCCGTTACTCTTTGCTTACCTTCCGTGCATTGCCTAGCCTTGCGTTGTCGTGCATTAGCCTTGCCTTGCCTCACCGTGGCTTGCCTTGCGTTACCCTTTCCTTGCCTTGCCGTGCATTGCCTAGCCGTGCGTTGTCGTGCATTAGCCTTGCCTTGCCTCACCGTGCCTTGCCTTGCATTACCCTTTCCTTGCCTTGCCGTGCATTGCCTAGCTTGCGTTGTCGTGCCTTACCCTTGTTTCCCCTTGCCGTGCCGTGCCTTTTGTTTCACTTGCCTTGCATTGCTTTGCCTTTCCTTCCTTTCCTTCTGTTACACTTTCCTTGCCTAGCCGTGCACTGCGAAGCCTTGCGTTGTCGTGCATTAGCCTTTCCTCGAAAGACCGTGCCTTGCCTTGCGTTACCCTTTCCTTGCCTTGCCGTGCATTGCCTAGCTTGCGTTGTCGTGCCTTAGCCTTTTTTCCCCTTGCCGTGCCGTGCCTTTTGTTTCACTTGCCTTGCATTGCTTTGCCTTTCCTTCCTTTCCTTCTGTTACGCTTTCCGTGCCTAGCGGTGCACTGCCAAGCCTTGCGTTGTCGTTCATTAGCCTTGCCTTGCCTCCCCGTGCCTTGCCTTGCGTTACCCTTTCCTTGCCTGGCCGTGCATTGCCTAGCCGTGCGTTGCCGTGCCTTAGCCTTGTTTCCCCTTGCCGAGCCGTTCCTTCCGTTAAACGTGCCTTGCCTTGCTTTCCCTTGCCTTCCTTGCCTTCCGTTACTTTTCGCTTGCCTTTCCTGCATTGCCTAGCCTTGCGTTGTCGTGTCTTAGCCTTGCCTCGCCTGACCGTGCCTTGCCTTGCGTTACCCTTTCCTTGCCTTGCCGTGCATTACCTAGCCGTGCGTTGTTGTGCATTAGCCTTGCCTTGCCTCACCGTGCCTTGCCTTGCGTTACCCTTTCCTTGCCTTGCCGTGCATTGCCTAGCTTGCGTTGTCGTGCCTTACCCTTGTTTCCCCTTGCCGTGCCGTGCCTTTTGTTTCAATTGCCTTGCATTGCTTTGCCTTGCCTTCCTTTCCTTCTGTTACTCTTTCCGTGCCTAACCGTGCACTGCCAAGCCTTACGTTGTCGTGCATTAGCCTTGCCTCGACTGACCGTGCCTTGCTTTGCGTTACCCTTTCCTTGCCTTGCCGTGCATTGCCTAGCTTGCGTTGTCGTGCCTTAGCCTTGTTTCCCCTTGCCGTGCCGTTCCTTCCCTTACTCTTAACTTGCCTTGCTTTCCCTTGCCTTCCTTGCCTTCCGTTACTCTTTGGTTACCTTCCGTGCATTGCCTAGCCTTGCGTAGTCGTGCCTTAGCCTTGCCTCGCTTGACCGTGCCTTGCCTTGCGTTACCCTCTCTTTCCCTTGCCTTGCTTTGCCTAGCCGTGCGTTGTCGTGCATTAGCCTTGCCTTGCCTCACCGTGCCTTGCCTTGCGTTACCCTTACCTTGCCTTGCCGTGCTTTGCCTAGCCTTGCGTTGTCGTGCCTTAGCCTTGTTTCCCCTTGCCGTTCCGTTCCTTCCGTTACCCTTGCCTTGCCTTGCTTTGCCTTGCCTTCCTTGCCTTCCGTTACTCTTTGCTTGCCTTCCCTGCATTGCCTAGCCTTGCGTTGTCGTGCCTTAGCCTTGCCTCGCCTGACCGTGCCTTCCCTTGCGTTACCTTTTCCTTGCCTTGCTGTGCATTGCCTAGACGTGCGTTGTTGTGCATTAGCCTTGCCTTGCCTCACCGTGCCTTGCCTTGCGTTACCCTTTCCTTGCCTTGCCGTGCATTGCCTACCTTGCGTTGTCGTGCCTTACCCTTGTTTCCCCTTGCCGTGCCATGCCTTTTGTTACACTTGCCTTGCCTTGCTTTGCCTTGCCTTCCTTTCGTTCTGTTACTCTTTCCTTGCCTAGCCGTGCACTGCCTAGCCTTGCGTTGTCGTGCATTAGCCTTGCCTCGACTGACCGTGCCTTGCCTTGCGATACCCTTTGCTTGCCTTGCCGTGCATTGCCTAGCTTGCGTTGTCGTGCCTTAGCCTTGTTTCCCCTTGCCGTGCCGTTCCTTCCCTTACCCTTGTCTTGCCTTGCTTTCCCTTGCCTTTCTTGCCTTCCGTTACTCCTTGCTTGCCTTCCGTGCATTGCCTAGCCTTGCGTTTTCGTGCCTTAGCCTTGCCTTGCCTCACCGTGCCTTGCCTTGCGTTACCCTTTCCTTGCCTTGCCGTGCATTGCCTAGCCTTGCGTTGTCGTGCCTTAGCCTTGCTTCCCCTTGCCGTGCCGTTCCTTCCGTTACTCTTGCCTTGCCTTGCTTTCCCTTGCCTTCCTTGCCTTCCGTTACCCTTTGCTTGCCTTCCGTGCATTGCCTAGCCTTGCGTTGATGTGCCTTAGCCTTGCCTCGCCTGACCGTGACTTCCCTTGCGTTACCCTTTCCTTGCCTTGCCGTGCACTGCCTAGCCTTCCGTTGTCGTGCATTAGAATTGCCTCGACTGACCGTGCCTTGCCTTGCGTTACCCTTTCCTTGCCTTGCCGTGCATTGCCTAGCCTTGCGTTGTCGTGCCTTAGCATTGCTTCCCCTTGCCGTGCCGTTCCTTCCGTTACTCTTGCCTTGCCTTCCTTTCCCTTCCATTCCTTGCCTTCCGTTACTCTTTCCTTGCCTTGCCGTGCATTGCCTAGCTTGCGTTGTCATGCCTTAGCCCTGTTTCCCCTTGCCGTGCCGTTCCTTCCCTTACCCTTATCTTGCCTTGCTTTCCCTTGCCTTCCTTGCCTTCCGTTACTCTTTGCTTACCTTCCGTGCATTGCCTAGGCTTGCGTTGTCGTGCATTAGCCTTCCCTTGCCTCACCGTGCCTTGCCTTGCGTTACCCTTTCCTTGCCTTGCCGTGAATTGCCTAGCCGTGCGTTGTCGTGCATTAGCCTTGCCTTGCCTCACCGTGCCTTGCCTTGCATTACCCTTTCCTTGGCTTGCCGTGCATTGCCTAGCTTGCGTTGTCGTGCCTTACCCTTGTTTCCCCTTGCCGTGCCGTGCCTTTTGTTTCACTTGCCTTGCATTGCTTTGCCTTTCCTTCCTTTCCTTCTGTTACGCTTTCCTTTCCTAGCCGTGCACTGCCAAGCCTTGCGTTGTCGTGCATTAGCATTGCCTCGACTGACCGTGCCTTGCCTTGCGTTACCCTTTCCTTGCCTTGCCGTGCATTGCCTAGCTTGCGTTGTCGTGCCTTAGCCTTGTTTCCCCTTGCCTTCCTTTCCTTCTGTTACGCTTTCCTTGCCTAGCCGTGCACTGCCAAGCCTTGCGTTGTCGTGCATTAGCCTTGCCTTGCCTCACCGTGCCTTGCCTTGCGTTACCCTTTCCTTGCCTGGCCGTGCATTGCCTAGCCGTGCGTTGCCGTGCCTTAGCCTTGTTTCCCCTTGCCGAGCCGTTCCTTCCGTTAAACTTGCCTTGCCTTGCTTTCCCTTGCCTTCCTTGCCTTCCGTTACTCTTCGCTTGCCTTACCTGCATTGCCTAGCCTTGCGTTGTCGTGCTTTAGCCTTGCCTCGCCTGACCGTGCCTTGCCTTGCGTTACCCTTTCCTTGCCTTGCCGTGCATTGCCTAGCCGTGCGTTGTTGTGCATTAGCCTTGCCTTGCCTCACCGTGCCTTGCCTTGCGTTACCCTTTCCTTGCCTTGCCGTGCATTGCCTAGCTTGCGTTGTCGTGCCTTACCCTTGTTTCCCCTTGCCGTGCCGTGCCTTTTGTTTCACTTGCCTTGCATTGTTTTCCCTTGCCTTCCTTTCCTTCTGTTACTCTTTCCGTGCCTAGCCGTGCACTGCCAAGCCTTACGTTGTCGTGCATTAGCCTTGACTCGACTGACCGTGCCTTGCCTTGCGTTACCCTTTCCTTGCCTTGCCGTGCATTGCCTAGCTTGCGTTGTCGTGCCTTAGCCTTGTTTGCCCTTGCTGCCGTTCCTTCCCTTACTCTTAACTTGCCTTGCTTTCCCTTGCCTTCCTTGCCTTCCGTTACTCTTTGGTTACCTTCCGTGCATTGCCTAGCCTTGGGTTGTCGTGCCTTAGCCTTGCCTCGCTTGACCGTGCCTTGCCTTGCGTTACCCTCTCTTTCCCTTGCCTTGCTTTGCCTAGCCGTGCGTTGGCGTGCATTAGCCTTGCCTTGCCTGACCGTGCCTTGCCTTGCGTTACCCTTTCCTTGCCTTGCCGTGCATTGCCTAGCTTGCGTTGTCGTGCCTTAGCCTTGTTTCGCCTTGACGTGCCGTATCTTCCCTTACCCTTGCCTTGCCTTGCTTTCCCTTGCCTTTCTTGCCTTCCGTTACTCTTTGCTTGCCTTCCGTGCATTGCCTAGCCTTACGTTTTCGTGCCTTAGCCTTGCCTTGCCTTACCGTGCCTTGCCTGGCGTTACCCTTTCCTTGCTTTGCCGTGCATTGCCTATCCGTGCGTTGTCGTGCCTTAGCCTTGTTTCACCTTGCCGTAGCCTTGCTTGCGTTGCCTTGCTTTGCCTTGCCTTCCTTGCCTTCCGTTACTCTTTGCTTGCCTTCCGTGCATTGCGTAGCCTTGCGTTGTCGTGCGGTAGCCTTTTTTTGACCTTGCCATAGCCTTGCTTGCGTTACCTTGCTTTGTCTTGCATTCCTTGCCTTCCGTTACTCTTTGCTTACCTTCCGTGCATTGCCTAGCCTTGCGTTTTCTTGCCTTAGCCTTGTCTCGCCTGACCCTGCCTTGCCTTGCGTTACCCTTTCCTTGCCTTGCCGTGCATTGCCTAGCTTGCGTTGTCGTGCCTTAGCCTTGTTTCCCCTTGCCGTGCCGTGCCTTTTGTTTCACTTGCCTTGCATTGCTTTGCCTTGCCTTCCTTTCCTTCTGTTACTCTTTCCGTGCCTAGACTTGCACTGCCAAGCCTTGCGTTGTCGTGCATTAGCCTTGCCTCGACTGACCGTGCCTTGCCTTGCGTTACCCTTTCCTTGCCTGGCCGTGCATTGCCTAGCTTGCGTTGTCGTGCCTTAGCCTTGTTTCCCCTTGCCCTGCCGTGCCTTCCCTTACTCTTCCCTTGCCTTGCTTTCCCTTCCCTTCCTTGCCTTCCGTTACTCTTTGCTTGCCTTCCGTGCATTGCCTAGCCTTGCGTTTTCGTGCCTTAGCCTTGCCTTGCCTCACCGTGCCTTGCCTTGCGTTACCCTCTCCTTCCCTTGCCTTGCTTTGCCTAGCCGTGCGTTGTCGTGCCTTAGCCTTGCCTCGCCTGACCGTGACTTCCCTTGCGTTACCCTTTCCTTGCCTTGCCGTGCATTGCCTACCTTGCGTTGTCGTGCCTTACCCTTGTTTCCCCTTGCCGTGCCGTTCCTTCCCTTACTCTTAACTTGCCTTGCTTTCCCTTGCCTTCCTTGCCTTCCGTTACTCTTTGCTTACCTTCCGTGCATTGCCTAGCCTTGCGTAGTCGTGCCTTAGCCTTGCCTCGCTTGACCGTGCCTTGCCTTGCGTTACCCTCTCTTTCCGTTGCCTTGCTTTGCCTAGCCGTGCGTTGTCGTGCATTAGCCTTGCCTTGCCTCACCGTGCCTTGCCTTGCGTTACCCTCTCTTTCCCTTGCCTTGCTTTGCCTAGCCTTGCGTTGTCGTGCCTTAGCCTTGTTTCGCATTGCCGTGCCGTTCCTTCCGTTACCCTTGCCTTGCCTTGCTTTCCCTTGCCTTCCTTGCCTTCCGTTACTCTTTGCTTGCCTTCCCTGCATTGCCTAGCCTTGCGTTGTCGTGCCTTAGCCTTGCCTCGCCTGACCGTGACTTCCCTTGCGTTACCTTTTCCTTGCCTTGCTGTGCATTGCCTAGACGTGCGTTGTTGTGCATTAGCCTTGCCTTGCCTCACCGTGCCTTGCCTTGCGTTACCCTTTCCTTGCCTTGCCGTGCATTGCCTACCTTGCGTTGTCGTGCCTTACCCTTGTTTCCCCTTGCCGTGCCATGCCTTTTGTTACACTTGCCTTGCCTTGCTTTGCCTTGCCTTCCTTTCCTTCTGTTACTCTTTCCTTGCCTAGCCGTGCACTGCCTAGCCTTGCGTTGTCGTGCATTAGCCTTGCCTCGACTGACCGTGCCTTGCCTTGCGATACCCTTTGCTTGCCTTGCCGTGCATTGCCTAGCTTGCGTTGTCGTGCCTTAGCCTTGTTTCCCCTTGCCGTGCCGTTCCTTCCCTTACCCTTGTCTTGCCTTGCTTTCCCTTGCCTTTCTTGCCTTCCGTTACTCCTTGCTTGCCTTCCGTGCATTGCCTAGCCTTGCGTTTTCGTGCCTTAGCCTTGCCTTGCCTCACCGTGCCTTGCCTTGCGTTACCCTTTCCTTGCCTTGCCGTGCATTGCCTAGCCTTGCGTTGTCGTGCCTTAGCCTTGCTTCCCCTTGCCGTGCCGTTCCTTCCGTTACTCTTGCCTTGCCTTGCTTTCCCTTGCCTTCCTTCCCTTCCGTTACTCTTTCCTTGCCTTGCCGTGCATTGCCAAGCTTGCGTTGTCATGCCTTAGCCCTGTTTCCCCTTGCCGTGCCGTTCCTTCCCTTACCCTTATCTTGCCTTGCTTTCCCTTGCCTTCCTTGCCTTCCGTTACTCTTTGCTTACCTTCCGTGCATTGCCTAGCCTTGCGTTGTCGTGCATTAGCCTTGCCTTGCCTCACCGTGCCTTGCCTTGCGTTACCCTTTCCTTGCCTTGCCGTGCATTGCCTAGCCGTGCGTTGTCGTGCATTAGCCTTGCCTTGCCTCACCGTGCCTTTCCTTGCATTACCCTTTCCTTGCCTTGCCGTGCATTGCCTAGCTTGCGTTGTCGTGCCTTACCCTTGTTTCCCCTTGCCGTGCCGTGCCTTTTGTTTCACTTGCCTTGCATTGCTTTGCCTTTCCTTCCTTTCCTTCTGTTACGCTTTCCTTGCCTAGCGGTGCACTGCCAAGCCTTGCGTTGTCGTGCATTAGCCTTGCCTTGCCTCCCCGTGCCTTGCCTTGCGTTACCCTTTCCTTGCCTGGCCGTGCATTGCCTAGCCGTGCGTTGCCGTGCCTTAGCCTTGTTTCCCCTTGCCGAGCCGTTCCTTCCGTTAAACTTGCCTTGCCTTGCTTTCCCTTGCCTTCCTTGCCTTCCGTTACTTTTCGCTTGCCTTTCCTGCATTGCCTAGCCTTGCGTTGTCGTGCCTTAGCCTTGCCTCGCCTGACCGTGCCTTGCCTTGCGTTACCCTTTCCTTGCCTTGCCGTGCATTGCCTAGCCGTGCGTTGTTGTGCATTAGCCTTGCCTTGCCTCACCGTGCCTTGCCTTGCGTTACCCTTTCCTTGCCTTGCCGTGCATTGCCTAGCTTGCGTTGTCGTGCCTTACCCTTGTTTCCCCTTGCCGTGCCGTGCCTTTTGTTTCACTTGCCTTGCATTGCTTTGCCTTGCCTTCCTTTCCTTCTGTTACTCTTTCCGTGCCTAGCCGTGCACTGCCAAGCCTTACGTTGTCATGCATTAGCCTTGCCTCGACTGACCGTGCCTTGCCTTGCGTTACCCTTTCCTTGCCTTGCCGTGCATTGCCTAGCTTGCGTTGTCGTGCCTTAGCCTTGTTTCCCCTTGCCGTGCCGTTCCTTCCCTTACTCTTAACTTGCCTTGCTTTCCCTTGCCTTCCTTGCCTTCCGTTACTCTTTGGTTACCTTCCGTGCGTTGCCTAGCCTTGCGTAGTCGTGCCTTAGCCTTGCCTCGCTTGACCGTGCCTTGCCTTGCGTTACCCTCTCTTTCCCTTGCCTTGCTTTGCCTAGCCGTGCGTTGTCGTGCATTAGCCTTGCCTTGCCTCACCGTGCCTTGCCTTGCGTTACCCTCACCTTGCCTTGCCGTGCTTTGCCTAGCCTTGCGTTGTCGTGCCTTAGCCTTGTTTCCCATTGCCGTGCCGTTCCTTCCGTTACCCTTACCTTGCCTTGCTTTCCCTTGCCTTCCTTGCCTTCCGTTACTCTTTGCTTGCCTTCCCTGCATTGCCTAGCCTTGCGTTGTCGTGCCTTAGCCTTGCCTCGCCTGACCGTGACTTCCCTTGCGTTACCCTTTCCTTGCCTTGCCGTGCATTGCCTAGACGTGCGTTGTTGTGCATTAGCCTTGCCTTGCCTCACCGTGACTTGCCTTGCGTTACCCTTTCCTTGCCTTGCCGTGCGTTCCCTACCTTGCGTTGTCGTGCCTTACCCTTGTTTCCCCTTGCCGTGCCGTGCCTTTTGTTACACTTGCCTTGCCTTGCTTTGCCTTGCCTTCCTTTCCTTCTGTTACTCTTTCCTTGCCTATCCGTGCACTGCCTAGACTTCCGTTGTCGTGCATTAGCCTTGCCTCGACTGACCGTGCCTTGCCTTGCGTTACCCTTTCCTTGCCTTGCCGTGCATTGCCTAGCCTTGCGTTGTCGTGCCTTAGCCTTGCTTCCCCTTGCCGTGCCGTTCCTTCCGTTACTCTTGCCTTGCCTTGCTTTCCCTTGCATTCCTTGCCTTCCGTTACTCTTTCCTTGCCTTTCCGTGCATTGCCTAGCTTGCGTTGTCGTGCCTTAGCCTTGTTTCCCCTTGCCGTGCCGTTCCTTCCCTTACCCTTAACTTGCCTTGC
Source organism: Macrotis lagotis (assembly GCF_037893015.1). NCBI lineage: Eukaryota > Metazoa > Chordata > Mammalia > Peramelemorphia > Peramelidae > Macrotis > Macrotis lagotis. The sequence continues at coordinate 29,067 of NW_027422096.1, forward strand.
TTTCCCTTGCCTTCCTTGCCTTCCGTTACTCTTTGCTTACCTTCCGTGCATTGCCTAGGCTTGCGTTGTCGTGCATTAGCCTTGCCTTGCCTCACCGTGCCTTGCCTTGCGTTACCCTTTCCTTGCCTTGCCGTGCATTGCCTAGCCGTGCGTTGTCGTGCATTAGCCTTGCCTTGCCTCACCGTGCCTTGCCTTGCATTACCCTTTCCTTGCCTTGCCGTGCATTGCCTAGCTTGCGTTGTCGTGCCTTACCCTTGTTTCCCCTTGCCGTGCCGTGCCTTTTGTTTCACTTGCCTTGCATTGTTTTGCCTTTCCTTCCTTTCCTTCTGTTACGCTTTCCTTGCCTAGCCGTGCACTGCCAAGCCTTGCGTTGTCGTGCATTAGCCTTGCCTTGCCTCACCGTGCCTTGCCTTGCGTTACCCTTTCCTTGCCTGGCCGTGCATTGCCTAGCCGTGCGTTGCCGTGCCTTAGCCTTGTTTCCCCTTGCCGAGCCGTTCCTTCCGTTAAACTTGCCTTGCCTTGCTTTCCCTTGCCTTCCTTGCCTTCCGTTACTCTTCGCTTGCCTTACCTGCATTGCCTAGCCTTGCGTTGTCGTGCTTTAGCCTTGCCTCGCCTGACCGTGCCTTGCCTTGCGTTACCCTTTCCTTGCCTTGCCGTGCATTGCCTAGCCGTGCGTTGTTGTGCATTAGCCTTGCCTTGCCTCACCGTGCCTTGCCTTGCGTTACCCTTTCCTTGCCTTGCCGTGCATTGCCTAGCTTGCGTTGTCGTGCCTTACCCTTGTTTCCCCTTGCCGTGCCGTGCCTTTTGTTTCACTTGCCTTGCATTGTTTTGCCTTGCCTTCCTTTCCTTCTGTTACTCTTTCCGTGCCTAGCCGTGCACTGCCAAGCCTTACGTTGTCGTGCATTAGCCTTGACTCGACTGACCGTGCCTTGCCTTGCGTTACCCTTTCCTTGCCTTGCCGTGCATTGCCTAGCTTGCGTTGTCGTGCCTTAGCCTTGTTTGCCCTTGCTGCCGTTCCTTCCCTTACTCTTAACTTGCCTTGCTTTCCCTTGCCTTCCTTGCCTTCCGTTACTCTTTGGTTACCTTCCGTGCATTGCCTAGCCTTGGGTTGTCGTGCCTTAGCCTTGCCTCGCTTGACCGTGCCTTGCCTTGCGTTACCCTCTCTTTCCCTTGCCTTGCTTTGCCTAGCCGTGCGTTGGCGTGCATTAGCCTTGCCTTGCCTGACCGTGCCTTGCCTTGCGTTACCCTTTCCTTGCCTTGCCGTGCATTGCCTAGCTTGCGTTGTCGTGCCTTAGCCTTGTTTCGCCTTGACGTGCCGTATCTTCCCTTACCCTTGCCTTGCCTTGCTTTCCCTTGCCTTTCTTGCCTTCCGTTACTCTTTGCTTGCCTTCCGTGCATTGCCTAGCCTTACGTTTTCGTGCCTTAGCCTTGCCTTGCCTTACCGTGCCTTGCCTGGCGTTACCCTTTCCTTGCTTTGCCGTGCATTGCCTATCCGTGCGTTGTCGTGCCTTAGCCTTGTTTCACCTTGCCGTAGCCTTGCTTGCGTTGCCTTGCTTTGCCTTGCCTTCCTTGCCTTCCTTGCCTTCCGTTACTCTTTGCTTGCCTTCCGTGCATTGCGTAGCCTTGCGTTGTCGTGCGGTAGCCTTTTTTTGACCTTGCCATAGCCTTGCTTGACGTTACCTTGCTTTGTCTTGCATTCCTTGCCTTCCGTTACTCTTTGCTTACCTTCCGTGCATTGCCTAGCCTTGCGTTTTCTTGCCTTAGCCTTGTCTCGCCTGACCCTGCCTTGCCTTGCGTTACCCTTTCCTTGCCTTGCCGTGCATTGCCTAGCTTGCGTTGTCGTGCCTTAGCCTTGTTTCCCCTTGCCGTGCCGTGCCTTTTGTTTCACTTGCCTTGCATTGCTTTGCCTTGCCTTCCTTTCCTTCTGTTACTCTTTCCTTGCCTAGCCTTGCACTGGCAAGCCTTGCGTTGTCGTGCATTAGCCTTGCCTCGACTGACCGTGCCTTGCCTTGCGTTACCCTTTCCTTGCCTGGCCGTGCATTGCCTAGCTTGCGTTGTCGTGCCTTAGCCTTGTTTCCCCTTGCCCTGCCGTTCCTTCCCTTACTCTTCCCTTGCCTTGCTTTCCCTTCCCTTCCTTGCCTTCCGTTACTCTTTGCTTGCCTTCCGTGCATTGCCTAGCCTTGCGTTTTCGTGCCTTAGCCTTGCCTTGCCTCACCGTGCCTTGCCTTGCGTTACCCTCTCCTTCCCTTGCCTTGCTTTGCCTAGCCGTGCGTTGTCGTGCCTTAGCCTTGCCTCGCCTGACCGTGACTTCCCTTGCGTTACCCTTTCCTTGCCTTGCCGTGCATTGCCTACCTTGCGTTGTCGTGCCTTACCCTTGTTTCCCCTTGCCGTGCCGTTCCTTCCCTTACTCTTAACTTGTGTTGCTTTCCCTTGCCTTCCTTGCCTTCCGTTACTCTTTGGTTACCTTCCGTGCATTGCCTAGCCTTGCGTAGTCGTGCCTTAGCCTTGCCTCGCTTGACCGTGCCTTGCCTTGCGTTACCCTCTCTTTCCGTTGCCTTGCTTTGCCTAGCCGTGCGTTGTCGTGCATTAGCCTTGCCTTGCCTCACCGTGCCTTGCCTTGCGTTACCCTTACCTTGCCTTGCCGTGCTTTGCCTAGCCTTGCGTTGTCGTGCCTTAGCCTTGTTTCCCATTGCCGTGCCGTTCCTTCCGTTACCCTTGCCTTGCCCTGCTTTCCCTTGCCTTCCTTGCCTTCCGTTACTCTTTGCTTACCTTCCCTGCATTGCCTAGCTTGCGTTGTCGTGCCTTAGCCTTGTTTCCCCTGGACGTGCCGTTCCTTCCCTTACCCTTGCTTACCTTGCTTTCCCTTGCCTTTCTTGCCTTCCGTTACTCTTTGCTTGCCTTCCGTGCATTGCCTAGGCTTGCGTTTTCGTGCCTTAGCCTTGCCTTGCCTCACCGTTCCTTGCCTTGCGTTACCCTGTCCTTCCCTTGCCGTGCATTGCCTAGCCTTGCGTTGTCGTGCCTTAGCCTTGCTTCCCCTTGCCGTGATGTTCCTTACTTTACTCTTGCCTTTCCTTGCTTTCCCTTGCATTCCTTGCCTTCCGTTACTCTTTCCTTGCCTTGCCGTGCATTGCCTAGCCTTGCGTTGTCGTGCATTAGCCTTACCTTGCCTGACCGTGCCTTGCCTTGCGTTACCCTTTCCTTGCTTTGCCGTGCATTGCCTAGCCGTGCGTTGTCGTGCCATAGCCTTGTTTCACCTTGCCGTAGCCTTGCTTGCGTTGCCTTGCTTTGCCTTGCCTTCCTTGCCTTCCGTTACTCTTTGCTTGCCTTCCGTGCATTGCGTAGCCTTGCGTTGTCGTGCCGTAGTCTTTTTTTGACCTTGCCATAGCCTTGCTTGCGTTACCTTGCTTTGCCTTGCATTCCTTGCCTTACGTTACTCTTTGCTTGCCTTCCGTGCATTGCCTAGCCTTGCGTTTTCGTGCCTTAGCCTTGTCTCGCCTGACCCTGCCTAGCCTTGCGTTACCCTTTCCTTGCCTTGCCGTGCATTGCCTAGCTTGCGTTGTCGTGCCTTAGCCTTGTTTCCCCTTGCCGTGCCGTGCCTTTTCTTACACTTGCCTTGCCTTGCTTTGCCTTGCCTTCCATTCCTTCCGTTACTCGTTCCTTGCGTAGCCGTGCACTGCCTAGCCTTGCGTTGTCGTGCATTAGCCTTGCCTTGCCTGACCGTGCCTTGCCTTGCGTTACCCTTTCCTTGCCTTGCCGTGCTTTGCCCAGCTTGCGTTGTCGTGCCTTAGCCTTGTTTCCCCTTGCCGTGCCGTTCCTTCCCTTACTCTTGACTTGCCTTGCTTTCCCTTGCCTTCCTTGCCTTCTGTTACTCTTTGCTTACCATCCGTACATTGCCTAGCCTTGCGTTGTCGTGCCTTAGCCTTGCCTCGCCTGACCGTGCCTTGCCTTGCGTTACCCTTTCCTTGCCTTGCCGTGCATTGCCTAGCCGTGCGTTGTTGTGCATTAGCCTTGCCTTGCCTCACCGTGGCTTGCCTTGCGTTACCCTTTCCTTGCCTTGCCGTGCATTGCCTAGCTTGCGTTGTCGTGCCTTACCCTTGTTTCCCCTTTCCGTGCCGTGCCTTTTGTTTCACTTGCCTTGCATTGCTTTGCCTTGCCTTCCTTTCCTTCTGTTACTCTTTCCGTGCCTAGCCGTGCACTGCCAAGCCTTGCGTTGTCGTGCATTAGCCTTGCCTCGACTGACCGTGCCTTGCCTTGCGTTACCCTTTCCTTGCCTTGCCGTGCATTGCCTAGCTTGCGTTGTCGTGCCTTACCCTTGTTTCCCCTTGCCGTGCCGTGCCTTTTGTTTCACTTGCCTTGCCTTCCTTTGCCTTGCCTTCCTTTCCTTCTGTTACTCTTTCCTTGCCTAGCCTTGCACTGCCAAGCCTTGCGTTGTCGTGCATTAGATTGCCTCGACTGACCGTGCCTTGCCTTGCGTTACCATTTCCTTGCCTTGCCGTGCATTGCCTAGCTTGCGTTGTCGTGCCTTAGCCTTGTTTCCCCTTGCCCTACCGTTCCTTCCCTTACCTTACCTTGCCTTGCTTTCCCTTGCCTTCCTTGCCTTCCGTTACTCTTTGCTTGCCTTCCGTGCATTGCCTAGCCTTGTGTTTTCGTGCCTTAGCCTTGCCTCGCCTCACCGTGCCTTGCCTTGCGTTACCCTTTCCTTGCCTTGCCGTGCATTGCCTAGCTTGCGTTGTCATGCCTTAGTCCTGTTTCCCCTTGCCGTGCCGTTCCTTCCCTTACCCTTAACTTACCTTGCTTTCCCTTGCCTTCCTTGCCTTCCGTTACTCTTTGCTTACCTTCCGTGCATGGCCTAGCCTTGCGTTTTCGTGCATTAGCCTTTCCTCGCCTGACAGTGCCTTGCCTTGCGTTACCCTTTCCTTGCCTTGCCGTGCATTGTCTAGCCGTGCGTTGTCGTGCATTAGCCTTGCCTTGCCTCACAGTGCCTTGCCTTGCGTTACCCTTTCCTTGCCTTGCCGTGCATTGCCTAGCTTGCGTTGTCGTGCCTTACCCTTGTTTCCCTTTGCCGTGCCGTGCCTTTTGTTTCACTTGCCTTGCATTGCTTTGCCTTGCCTTCGTTTCCTTCTGTTACGCTTTCCTTGCCTTGCCGTGCATTGCCTAGCCGTGCGTTGTTATGCATTAGCCTTGCCTTGCCTCACCGTGCCTTGCCTTTCGTTACCCTTTCCTTGCCTTGCCGTGCATTGCCTAGCTTGCGTTGTCGTGCATTAGCCTTGCCTTGCCTCACCGTGCCTTGCCTTGCGTTACCCTTTCCTTGCCTTGCCGTGCATTGCCTAGCCGTGCGTTGTCGTGCATTAGCCTTGCCTTGCCTCACCGTGCCTTGCCTTGCATTACCCTTTCCTTGCCTTGCCGTGCATTGCCTAGCTTTCGATGTCGTGCCTTAGGCTTGTTTCCCCTTGCCGTGCCGTGCCTTTTGTTTCACTTGCCTTGCATTGCTTTGCCTTTCCTTCCTTTCCTTCTGTTACGCTTTCCTTGCCTAGCCGTGCACTGCCAAGGCTTGCGTTGTCGTGCCTTAGCCTTGCCTCGACTGAACGTGCCTTGCCTTGCGTTACCCTTTCCTTGCCTTGCCGTGCATTGCCTAGATTGCGTTGTCGTGCCTTTGCCTTGTTTCCCCTTGCCGTGCCGTGCCGTTGGTTTCACTTGCCTTGCATTGCTTTGCCTTGCCTTCCTTTCCTTCTGTTACGCTTTCCTTGCCTAGCCGTGCACTGCCAAGCCTTGCGTTGTCGTGCATTAGCCTTGCCTCGACTGACCGTGCCTTGCCTTGCGTTACCCTCTCCTTCCCTTGCCTTGCTTTGCCTAGCCGTGCGTTGTCGTGCATTAGCCTTGCCTTGCCTCACAGTGCCTTGCCTTGCGTTACCCTTTCCTTGCCTTGCCGTGCTTTGCCTAGCCTTGCGTTGTCGTGCCTTAGCCTTTTTTCCCCTTACCGTGCAGTTCCTTCCGTTACTCTTGCCTTGCCTTGCTTTCCCTTGCATTCCTTACATTCCGTTACTCTTTCCTTGCCTTGCCGTGCATTGCCTAGCCTTCCGTTGTCGTGCATTAGCCTTGCATATCCTGACCGTGCCTTGCCTTGCGTTACCCTTTCCTTGCCTTGCCGTGCATTGCCTAGCCTTGCGTTGTCGTGCCTTAGTCTTGCTTCCTCTTGCCGTGCCGTTCCTTCCTTTACTCTTGCCTTTCCTTGCTTTCCCTTGCATTCCTTGCCTTCCGTTACTCTTTCCTTGCCTTGCCGTGCATTGCCTAGCCGTGCGTTGTCGTGCCTTAGCCTTGTTTCACCTTGCCGTAGCCTTGCTTGCGTTGCCTTGTTTTGCCTTGCCTTCCTTGCCTTCCGTTACACTTTTCTTGCCTTCCGTGCATTGCGTAGCCTTGCGTGGTCGTGCCGTAGCTTTTTTTGACCTTGCCATAGCCTTGCTTGCGTTACCTTGCTTTGCCTTGCATTCCTTGCCTTCCGTTACTCTTTGCTTGCCTTCCGTGCATTGCCTAGCTTGCGTTGTCGTGCCTTAGCCTTGTTTCCCCTTGGCGTGCCGTTCCTTCCGTTACTCTTGCCTTGCCTTGCTTTCCCTTGCATTCCTTACATTCCGTTACTCTTTCCTTGCCTTGCCGTGCATTGCCTAGCCTTCCGTTGTCGTGCATTAGCCTTGCATTTCCTGACCGTGCCTTGCCTTGCGTTACCCTTTCCTTGCCTTGCCGTGCATTGCCTAGCTTTCGTTGTCGTGCCTTAGCCTTGTTTCCCCTTGCCGTGCCGTTCCTTACCTTACCCTTAACTTGCCTTGCTTTCCCTTGCCTTCCTTGCCTTCCGTTACTCTTTGCTTACCTTCCGTGCATTGCCTAGCCTTGCGTTGTCGTGCCTTAGCCTTGCCTCGCCTGTCAGAGCCTTGCCTTGCGTTACCGTTTCCTTGCCTTGCCGTGCATTGCCTAGCTTGCGTTGTCGTGCCTTAGCCTTGTTTCCCCTTGCCGTGCCGTGCCTTTTGTTACACTTGCCTTGCCTTGCTTTGCCTTGCCTTCCATTCCTTCCGTTACTCGTTCCTTGCCTAGCCGTGCACTGTCTAGCCTTGCGTTGTCGTGCATTAGCCTTGCCTTGCCTGACCGTGCCTTGCCTTGCGTTACCCTTTCCTTGCCTTGCCGTGCTTTGCCTAGCCTTGCGTTGTCGTGCATTAGCCTTGCCTTGCCTCACCGTGCCTTGCCTTGCGTTACCCTTTCCTTGCCTTGCCGTGCTTTGCCTAGCCTTGCGTTGTCGTGCCTTAGCCTTGTTTCCCCTTGCCGTGCCGTTCCTTCCCTTACCCTTAACTTGCCTTGCTTTCCCTTGCCTTCCTTGCCTTCCGTTGCTCTTTGCTTACCTTCCGTGCATTGCCTAGCCTTGCGTTGTCGTGACTTAGCGTTGCCTCGCCTGACAGAGCCTTGCCTTGCGTTACCCTTTCCTTGCCTGGCCGTGCATTGCCTAGCCGTGCGTTGCCGTGCCTTAGCCTTGCCATGTCTCACCGTGCCTTGCCTTGCGTTACCCTTTCCTTGCCTTGCCGTGCTTTGCCTAGCCTTGTGTTGTCGTGCCTTAGCCTTGTTTCCCCTTGCCGTGCCGTTCCTTCCATTACCCTTGCCTTGCTTTGCTTTCCCTTGCCTTTCTTGCCTTCCGTTACTCTTTGCTTGCCTTCCCTGCATTGCCTGGCCTTGCGTTGTCGTGCCCTAGCCTTGCCTCGCCTGACCGTGACTTCCCTTGCGTTACCTTTTCCTTGCCTTGCCGTGCATTGCCTAGACGTGCGTTGTTGTGCATTAGCCTTGCCTTGCCTCACCGTGCCTTGCCTTGCGTTACCCTTTCCTTGCATTGCCGTGCATTGCCTACCTTGCGTTGTCGTGCCTTACCCTTGTTTCCCCTTGCCGTGCCGTGCCTTTTGTTACACTTGCCTTGCCTTGCTTTGCCTTGCCTTCCTTTCCTTCTGTTACTCATTCCTTGCCTAGCCGTGCACTGCCTAGCCTTGCGTTGTCGTGCATTAGCCTTGCCTCGACTGACCGTGCCGTGCCTTGCGTTACCCTTTCCTTGCCTTGCCGTGCATTGCCTAGCTTGCGTTGTCGTGCCTTAGCCTTGTTTCCCCTTGCCGTGCCGTTCCTTCCCTTACCCTTGTCTTGCCTTGCTTTCCCTTGCCTTTCTTGCCTTCCGTTACTCTTTGCTTGCCTTCCGTGCATTGCCTAGCCTTGCGTTTTCGTGCCTTAGCCTTGCCTTGCCTCACCGTGCCTTGCCTTGCGTTACCCTTTCCTTGCCTTGCCGTGCATTGCCTAGCCTTGCGTTGTCGTGCCTTAGCCTTGCTTCTCCTTGCCGTGCCGTTCCATCCGTTACTCTTGCCTTGCCTTGCTTTCCCTTGCCTTCCTTGCCTTCCGTTACTCTTTGCTTGCCTTCCGTGCATTGCCTAGCCTTGCGTTGTCGTGCCTTAGCCTTGCCTCGCCTGACCGTGACTTGCCTTGCGTTACCCTTTCCTTGCCTTGCCGTGCATTGCCTAGACGTGCGTTGTTGTGCATTAGCCTTGCCTTGCCTCACCGTGCCTTGCCTTGCATTACCCTTTCCTTGCCTTGCCGTGCATTGCCTAGCTTGCGATGTCGTGCCTTACCCTTGTTTCCCCTTGCCGTGCCGTGCCTTTTGTTTCACTTGCCTTGCATTGCTTTGCCTTTCCTTCCTTTCCTTCTGTTACGCTTTCCTTGCCTAGCCGTGCACTGCCAAGCCTTGGGTTGTCGTGCATTAGCCTTGCCTCGACTGACCGTGCCTTGCCTTGCGTTACCCTTTCCTTGCCTTGCCGTGCATTGCCTAGCTTGCGTTGTCGTGCCTTAGCCTTGTTTCCCCTTGCCGTGCCGTGCCTTTTGTTTCACTTGCCTTGCATTGCTTTGCCTTGCCTTCCTTTCCTTCTGTTACGCTTTCCTTGCCTAGCCGTGCACTGCCAAGCCTTGCGTTGTCGTGCATTAGCCTTGCCTCGACTGACCGTGCCTTGCCTTGCGTTACCCTCTCCTTCCCTTGCCTTGCTTTGCCTAGCCGTGCGTTGTCGTGCATTAGCCTTGCCTTGCCTCACAGTGCCTTGCCTTGCGTTACCCTTTCCTTGCCTTGCCGTGCTTTGCCTAGCCTTGCGTTGTCGTGCCTTAGCCTTGTTTCCCCTTACCGTGCAGTTCCTTCCGTTACTCTTGCCTTGCCTTGCTTTCCCTTGCATTCCTTACATTCCGTTACTCTTTCCTTGCCTTGCCGTGCATTGCCTAGCCTTCCGTTGTCGTGCATTAGCCTTGCATATCCTGACCGTGCCTTGCCTTCGTTACCCTTTCCTGGCCTTGCCGTGCATTGCCAAACTTGCGTTGTCGTGCCTTAGCCTTGTTTCCCCTTGCTGTGCCGTTCCTTCCTTTACCCTTACCTTGCCTTGCTTTCCCTTGCCTTCCTTGCCTTCCGTTACTCTTTGCTTACCTTCCGTGCATTGCCTAGCCTTGCGTTGTCGTGCCTTAGCCTTGCCTCGCCTGACAGAGCCTTGCCTTGCGTTGCCCTTTCCTTGCCTGGCCGTGCATTGCCTAGCCTTGCGTTGCCGTGCCTTAGCCTTGTTTCCCCTTGCCGTGCCGTTCCTTCCGTTACCCTTGCCTTGCCTTGCTTTCCCTTGCCTTCCTTGCCTTCCGTTACTCTTTGCTTGCCTTCCCTGCATTGCCTAGCCTTGCGTTGTCGTGCCTTAGCCTTGCCTCGCCTGACCGTGACTTCCCTTGCGTTACCCTTTCCTTGCCTTCCGTGCATTGCCTAGCCTTGCATTTTCGTGCCTTAGCCTTGCCTTGCCTCACCGTGCCTTGCCTTGCGTTACCCATTCCTTGCCTTGCCGTGCATTGCCTAGCCTTGCGTTGTCGTGCCTTAGCCTTGCTTCCCCTTGCCGTGCCGTTCCTTCCTTTACTCTTGCCTTTCCTTGCTTTCCCTTGCATTCCTTGCCTTCCGTTACTCTTTCCTTGCCTTGCCGTGCATTGCCTAGCCGTGCGTTGTCGTGCCTTAACCTTGTTTCACCTTGCCGTAGCCTTGCTTGCGTTGCCTTGTTTTGCCTGGCCTTCCTTGCCTTCCTTGCCTTCCGTTACTCTTTGCTTGCCTTCCGTGCATTGCATAGCCTTGCGTTGTCGTGCCGTAGCCTTTTTTTGAACTTGCCATAGACTTGCTTGCGTTACCTTGCTTTGCCTTGCATTCCTTGCCTTCCGTTACTCTTTGCTTGCCTTCCGTGCATTGCCTAGCCTTGCGTTTTCTTGCCTTAGCCTTGTCTCGCCTGACCCTGCCTTGCCTTGCGTTACCCTTTCCTTGCCTTGCCGTGCATTGCCTAGCTTGCGTTGTCGTGCCTTAGCCTTGTTTCCCCTTGCCGTGCCGTGCTTTTTGTTTCACTTGCCTTGCATTGCTTTGCCTTGCCTTCCTTTCCTTCTGTTACTCTTTCCTTGCCTAGCATTGCACTGCCAAGGCTTGCGTAGTCGTGCATTAGCCTTGCCTCGACTGACCGTGCCTTGCCTTGCGTTACCCTTTCCTTGCCTTGCCGTGCATTGCCTAGCTTGCGTTGTCATGCCTTAGTCCTGTTTCCCCTTGCCGTGCCGTTCCTTCCCTTACCCTTAACTTACCTTGCTTTCCATTGCCTTCCTTGCCTTCCGTTACTCTTTGCTTACCTTCCGTGCATGGCCTAGTCTTGCGTTTTCGTGCATTAGCCTTTCCTCGCCTGACAGTGCCTTGCCTTGCGTTACCCTTTCCTTGCCTTGCCGTGCATTGTCTAGCCGTGCGTTGTCGTGCATTAGCTTTGAATGCCTCACCGTGCCTTGCCTTGCGTTACCCTTTCCTTGCCTTGCCGTGCATTGCCTAGCTTGCGTTGTCGTGCCTTACCCTTGTTTCCCCTTGCCGTGCCGTGCCTTTTGTTTCACTTGCCTTGCATTGCTTTGCCTTGCCTTCCTTTCCTTCTGTTACGCTTTCCTTTCTTTGCCGTGCATTGCCTAGCCGTGCGTTGTTGTGCATTAGCCTTGCCTTGCCTCACCGTGCCTTGCCTTGCGTTACCCTTTCCTTGCCTTGCCGTACATTGCCTAGCTTGCGTTGTCGTGCCTTACCCTTGTTTCCCCTTGCCGTGCCTTGCCTTTTGTTTCACTTGCCTTGCATTGCTTTGCCTTGCCTTCCTTTCCTTCTGTTACTCTTTCCGTGCCTAGCCGTGCACTGCCAAGCCTTGCGTTGTCGTGCATTAGATTGCCTCGACTGACCGTGCCTTGCCTTGCGTTACCCTTTCCTTGCCTTGCCGTGCATTGCCTAGCTTGCGTTGTCGTGCCTTAGCCTTGTTTCCCCTTGCCGTGCCGTGCCGTTTGTTACACTTGCCTTGCCTTGCTTTGCCTTGCCTTCCTATCCTTCCGTTACTCTTTCCTTGCCTAGGCGTGCACTGCCTAGCCTTGCGTTGTCGTGCATTAGCCTTGCCTCGCCTCACCGTGCCTTGCCTTGCGTTACCCTTTCCTTGCCTTGCCGTGCATTGCCTAGCTTGCGTTGTCATGCCTTAGTCCTGTTTCCCCTTGCCGTGCCGTTCCTTCCCTTACCCTTAACTTACCTTGCTTTCCCTTGCCTTCCTTGCCTTCCGTTACTCTTTGCTTACCTTCCGTGCATGGCCTAGCCTTGCGTTTTCGTGCATTACCCTTTCCTCGCCTGACAGTGCCTTGCCTTGCGTTACCCTTTCCTTGCCTTGCCGTGCATTGTCTAGCCGTGCGTTGTCGTGCATTAGCCTTGCCTTGCCTGACCGTGCCTTGCCTTGCGTTACCCTTTCCTTGCCTTGCCGTGCTTTGCCTAGCCTTGCGTTGTCGTGCATTAGCCTTGCCTTGCCTCACCGTGCCTTGCCTTGCGTTACCCTTTCCTTGCCTTGCCGTGCTTTACCTAGCCTTGCGTTGTCGTGCCTTAGCCTTGTTTCCCCTTGCCGTGCCGTTCCTTCCCTTACCCTTAACTTGCCTTGCTTTCCCTTGCCTTCCTTGCCTTCCGTTGCTCTTTGCTTACCTTCCGTGCATTGCCTAGCCTTTCGTTGTCTTGACTTAGCGTTGCCTCGCCTGACAGAGCCTTGCCTTGCGTTACCCTTTCCTTGCCTTGCCGTGCTTTGCCTAGCCTTGTGTTGTCGTGCCTTAGCCTTGTTTCCCCTTGCCGTGCCGTTCCTTCCGTTACCCTTGCCTTGCTTTGCTTTCCCTTGCCTTCCTTGCCTTCCGTTACTCTTTGCTTGCCTTCCCTGCATTGCCTGGCCTTGCGTTGTCGTGCCCTAGCCTTGCCTCGCCTGACCGTGACTTCCCTTGCGTTACCTTTTCCTTGCCTTGCCGTGCATTGCCTAGACGTGCGTTGTTGTGCATTAGCCTTGCCTTGCCTCACCGTGCCTTGCCTTGCGTTACCCTTTCCTTGCATTGCCGTGCATTGCCTACCTTGCGTTGTCGTGCCTTACCCTTGTTTCCCCTTGCCGTGCCGTGCCTTTTGTTACACTTGCCTTGCCTTGCTTTGCCTTGCCTTCCTTTCCTTCTGTTACTCATTCCTTGCCTAGCCGTGCACTGCCTAGCCTTGCGTTGTCGTGCATTAGCCTTGCCTCGACTGACCGTGCCGTGCCTTGCGTTACCCTTTCCTTGCCTTGCCGTGCATTGCCTAGCTTGCGTTGTCGTGCCTTAGCCTTGTTTCCCCTTGCCGTGCCGTTCCTTCCCTTACCCTTGTCTTGCCTTGCTTTCCCTTGCCTTTCTTGCCTTCCGTTACTCTTTGCTTGCCTTCCGTGCATTGCCTAGCCTTGCGTTTTCGTGCCTTAGCCTTGCCTTGCCTCACCGTGCCTTGCCTTGCGTTACCCTTTCCTTGCCTTGCCGTGCATTGCCTAGCCTTGCGTTGTCGTGCCTTAGCCTTGCTTCTCCTTGCCGTGCCGTTCCATCCGTTACTCTTGCCTTGCCTTGCTTTCCCTTGCCTTCCTTGCCTTCCGTTACTCTTTGCTTGCCTTCCGTGCATTGCCTAGCCTTGCGTTGTCGTGCCTTAGCCTTGCCTCGCCTGACCGTGACTTGCCTTGCGTTACCCTTTCCTTGCCTTGCCGTGCATTGCCTAGACGTGCGTTGTTGTGCATTAGCCTTGCCTTGCCTCACCGTGCCTTGCCTTGCATTACCCTTTCCTTGCCTTGCCGTGCATTGCCTAGCTTGCGATGTCGTGCCTTACCCTTGTTTCCCCTTGCCGTGCCGTGCCTTTTGTTTCACTTGCCTTGCATTGCTTTGCCTTTCCTTCCTTTCCTTCTGTTACGCTTTCCTTGCCTAGCCGTGCACTGCCAAGCCTTGGGTTGTCGTGCATTAGCCTTGCCTCGACTGACCGTGCCTTGCCTTGCGTTACCCTTTCCTTGCCTTGCCGTGCATTGCCTAGCTTGCGTTGTCGTGCCTTAGCCTTGTTTCCCCTTGCCGTGCCGTGCCTTTTGTTTCACTTGCCTTGCATTGCTTTGCCTTGCCTTCCTTTCCTTCTGTTACGCTTTCCTTGCCTAGCCGTGCACTGCCAAGCCTTGCGTTGTCGTGCATTAGCCTTGCCTCGACTGACCGTGCCTTGCCTTGCGTTACCCTCTCCTTCCCTTGCCTTGCTTTGCCTAGCCGTGCGTTGTCGTGCATTAGCCTTGCCTTGCCTCACAGTGCCTTGCCTTGCGTTACCCTTTCCTTGCCTTGCCGTGCTTTGCCTAGCCTTGCGTTGTCGTGCCTTAGCCTTGTTTCCCCTTACCGTGCAGTTCCTTCCGTTACTCTTGCCTTGCCTTGCTTTCCCTTGCATTCCTTACATTCCTTTACTCTTTCCTTGCCTTGCCGTGCATTGCCTAGCCTTCCGTTGTCGTGCATTAGCCTTGCATATCCTGACCGTGCCTTGCCTTCGTTACCCTTTCCTGGCCTTGCCGTGCATTGCCAAACTTGCGTTGTCGTGCCTTAGCCTTGTTTCCCCTTGCTGTGCCGTTCCTTCCTTTACCCTTACCTTGCCTTGCTTTCCCTTGCCTTCCTTGCCTTCCGTTACTCTTTGCTTACCTTCCGTGCATTGCCTAGCCTTGCGTTGTCGTGCCTTAGCCTTGCCTCGCCTGACAGAGCCTTGCCTTGCGTTGCCCTTTCCTTGCCTGGCCGTGCATTGCCTAGCCTTGCGTTGCCGTGCCTTAGCCTTGTTTCCCCTTGCCGTGCCGTTCCTTCCGTTACCCTTGCCTTGCCTTGCTTTCCCTTGCCTTCCTTGCCTTCCGTTACTCTTTGCTTGCCTTCCCTGCATTGCCTAGCCTTGCGTTGTCGTGCCTTAGCCTTGCCTCGCCTGACCGTGACTTCCCTTGCGTTACCCTTTCCTTGCCTTCCGTGCATTGCCTAGCCTTGCATTTTCGTGCCTTAGCCTTGCCTTGCCTCACCGTGCCTTGCCTTGCGTTACCCATTCCTTGCCTTGCCGTGCATTGCCTAGCCTTGCGTTGTCGTGCCTTAGCCTTGCTTCCCCTTGCCGTGCCGTTCCTTCCTTTACTCTTGCCTTTCCTTGCTTTCCCTTGCATTCCTTGCCTTCCGTTACTCTTTCCTTGCCTTGCCGTGCATTGCATAGCCGTGCGTTGTCGTGCCTTAACCTTGTTTCACCTTGCCGTAGCCTTGCTTGCGTTGCCTTGTTTTGCCTGGCCTTCCTTGCCTTCCTTGCCTTCCGTTACTCTTTGCTTGCCTTCCGTGCATTGCATAGCCTTGCGTTGTCGTGCCGTAGCCTTTTTTTGAACTTGCCATAGACTTGCTTGCGTTACCTTGCTTTGCCTTGCATTCCTTGCCTTCCGTTACTCTTTGCTTGCCTTCCGTGCATTGCCTAGCCTTGCGTTTTCTTGCCTTAGCCTTGTCTCGCCTGACCCTGCCTTGCCTTGCGTTACCCTTTCCTTGCCTTGCCGTGCATTGCCTAGCTTGCGTTGTCGTGCCTTAGCCTTGTTTCCCCTTGCCGTGCCGTGCTTTTTGTTTCACTTGCCTTGCATTGCTTTGCCTTGCCTTCCTTTCCTTCTGTTACTCTTTCCTTGCCTAGCATTGCACTGCCAAGGCTTGCGTAGTCGTGCATTAGCCTTGCCTCGACTGACCGTGCCTTGCCTTGCGTTACCCTTTCCTTGCCTTGCCGTGCATTGCCTAGCTTGCGTTGTCATGCCTTAGTCCTGTTTCCCCTTGCCGTGCCGTTCCTTCCCTTACCCTTAACTTACCTTGCTTTCCATTGCCTTCCTTGCCTTCCGTTACTCTTTGCTTACCTTCCGTGCATGGCCTAGTCTTGCGTTTTCGTGCATTAGCCTTTCCTCGCCTGACAGTGCCTTGCCTTGCGTTACCCTTTCCTTGCCTTGCCGTGCATTGTCTAGCCGTGCGTTGTCGTGCATTAGCTTTGAATGCCTCACTGTGCCTTGCCTTGCGTTACCCTATCCTTGCCTTGCCGTGCATTGCCTAGCTTGCGTTGTCGTGCCTTACCCTTGTTTCCCCTTGCCGTGCCGTGCCTTTTGTTTCACTTGCCTTGCATTGCTTTGCCTTGCCTTCCTTTCCTTCTGTTACGCTTTCCTTGCTTTGCCGTGCATTGCCTAGCCGTGCGTTGTTGTGCATTAGCCTTGCCTTGCCTCACCGTGCCTTGCCTTGCGTTACCCTTTCCTTGCCTTGCCGTACATTGCCTAGCTTGCGTTGTCGTGCCTTACCCTTGTTTCCCCTTGCCGTGCCTTGCCTTTTGTTTCACTTGCCTTGCATTGCTTTGCCTTGCCTTCCTTTCCTTCTGTTACTCTTTCCGTGCCTAGCCGTGCACTGCCAAGCCTTGCGTTGTCGTGCATTAGATTGCCTCGACTGACCGTGCCTTGCCTTGCGTTACCCTTTCCTTGCCTTGCCGTGCATTGCCTAGCTTGCGTTGTCGTGCCTTAGCCTTGTTTCCCCTTGCCGTGCCGTGCCGTTTGTTACACTTGCCTTGCCTTGCTTTGCCTTGCCTTCCTATCCTTCCGTTACTCTTTCCTTGCCTAGGCGTGCACTGCCTAGCCTTGCGTTGTCGTGCATTAGCCTTGCCTCGACTGACCGTGCCTTGCCTTGCGTTACCCTTTCCTTGCCTTGCCGTGCATTGCCTAGCTTGCGTTGTCGTGCCTTAGCCTTGTTTCCCCTTGCCCTACCGTTCCTTCCCTTACCCTTACCTTGCCTTGCTTTCCCTTGCCTTCCTTGCCTTCCGTTACTCTTTGCTTGCCTTCCGTGCATTGCCTAGCATTGTGTTTTCGTGCCTTAGCCTTGCCTCGCCTCACCGTGCCTTGCCTTGCGTTACCCTTTCCTTGCCTTGCCGTGCATTGCCTAGCTTGCGTTGTCATGCCTTAGTCCTGTTTCCCCTTGCCGTGCCGTTCCTTCCCTTACCCTTAACTTACCTTGCTTTCCCTTGCCTTCCTTGCCTTCCGTTACTCTTTGCTTACCTTCCGTGCATGGCCTAGCCTTGCGTTTTCGTGCATTAGCCTTTCCTCGCCTGACAGTGCCTTGCCTTGCGTTACCCTTTCCTTGCCTTGCCGTGCATTGTCTAGCCGTGCGTTGTCGTGCATTAGCCTTGCCTTGCCTCACCGTGCCTTGCCTTGCGTTACCCTTTCCTTGCCTTGCAGTGCATTGCCTAGCTTGCGTTGTCGTGCCTTACCCTTGTTTCCCCTTGACGTGCCGTGCCTTTTGTTTCACTTGCCTTGCATTGCTTTGCCTTGCCTTCGTTTCCTTCTGTTACGCTTTCCTTGCCTTGCCGTGCATTGCCTAGCCGTGCGTTGTTGTGCATTAGGCTTGCCTTGCCTCACCGTGCCTTGCCTTGCGTTACCCTTTCCTTGCCTTGCCGTGCATTGCCTAGCTTGCGTTGTCGTGCATTAGCCTTGCCTTGCCTCACCGTGCCTTGCCTTGCGTTACCCTTTCCTTGCCTTGCCGTGCATTGCCTAGCCGTGCGTTGTCGTGCATTAGCCTTGCCTTGCCTCACCGTGCCTGGCCTTGCATTACCCTTTCCTTGCCTTGCCGTGCATTGCCTAACTTTCGATGTCGTGCCTTACGCTTGTTTCCCCTTGCCGTGCCGTGCCTTTTGTTTCACTTGCCTTGCATTGCTTTGCCTTTCCTTCCTTTCCTTCTGTTACGCTTTCCTTGCCTAGCCGTGCACTGCCAAGCCTTGCGTTGTCGTGCCTTAGCCTTGCCTCGACTGACCGTGCCTTGCCTTGCGTTACCCTCTCCTTCCCTTGCCTTGCTTTGCCTAGCCGTGCGTTGTCGTGCATTAGCCTTGCCTTGCCTCACAGTGCCTTGCCTTGCGTTACCCTTTCCTTGCCTTGCCGTGCTTTGCCTAGCCTTGCGTTGTCGTGCCTTAGCTTTTTTTCCCCTTACCGTGCAGTTCCTTCCGTTACTCTTGCCTTGCCTTGCTTTCCCTTGCATTCCTTACATTCCGTTACTCTTTCCTTGCCTTGCCGTGCATTGCCTAGCCTTCCGTTGTCGTGCATTAGCCTTGCTTATCCTGACCGTGCCTTGCCTTGCGTTACACTTCCTTGCCTTGCCGTGCATTGCCAAGCTTGCGTTGTCGTGCCTTAGCCTTGTTTCCCCTTGCTGTGCCGTTCCTTCCTTTACCCTTAACTTGCCTTGCTTTCCCTTGCCTTCCTTGCCTTCCGTTACTCTTTGCTTACCTTCCCTGCATTGCCTAGCCTTGCGTTGTCGTGCCTTAGCCTTGCCTCGCCTGACCGTGACTTCCCTTGCGTTACACTTTCCTTGCCTTGCCGTGCATGGCCTAGACGTGCGTTGTTGTGCATTAGCCTTGCCTTGCCTCACCGTGCCTTGCCTTGCGTTACCCTTTCCTTGCCTTGCTGTGCATTGCCTACCTTGCTTTGTCGTGCCTTACCCTTGTTTCCCCTTGCCGTGCCGTGCCTTTTGTTACACGTGCCTTGCCTTGCTTTGCCTTGCCTTCCTTTCCTTCTGTTACTCTTTCCTTGCCTAGCCGTGCACTGCCTAGCCTTGCGTTGTCGTGCATTAGCCTTGCCTCGACTAACCGTGCCTTGCCTTGCGTTACCCTTTCCTTGCCTTGCCGTCCATTGCCTAGCTTGCGTTGTCATGCCTTAGCCCTATTTCCCCTTGCCGTGCCGTTCCTTCCCTTACCCTTAACTTACCTTACTTTCCCTTGCCTTCCTTGCCTTCCGTTACTCTTTGCTTACCTTCCGTGCATTGCCTAGCCTTGCGTTGTCATGCATTAGCCTTTCCTCGCCTGACAGTGCCTTGCCTTGCGTTACGCATTCCTTGCCTTGCCGTGCATTGCCTAGCCGTGCGTTGTCGTGCATTAGCCTTGCCTTGCCTCACCGTGCCTTGCCTTGCGTTACCCTTTCCTTGCCTTGCCGTGAATTGCCTACCTTGCGTTGTCGTGACTTACCCTTGTTTCCCCTTGCCGTGCCGTGCCTTTTGTTTCACTTGCCTTGCATTGCTTTGCCTTGCCTTCCTTTCCTTCTGTTACGCTTTCCTTCCCTAGCCGTGCACTGCCAAGCCTTGCGTTGTCGTGCATTAGCCTTGCCTCGACTGACCGTGCCTTGCCTTGCGTTACCCTTTCCTTGCCTTGCCGTGCATTGCCTAGCTTGCATTGTCGTGCCTTAGCCTTGTTTCCCCTTTCCGTGCCGTGCCTTTTGTTTCACTTGCCTTGCATTGCTTTGCCTTGCCTTCCTTTCCTTCTCTTACGCATTCCTTGCCTAGCCGTGCACTGCCAAGCCTTGCGTTGTCGTGCATTAGCCTTCCCTCGACTGACCGTGCCTGGACTTGCGTTACCCTCTCCTTCCCTTGCCTTGCTTTGCCTAGCCGTGCGTTGTCGTGCATTAGCCTTGCCTTGCCTCACCGTGCCTTGCCTTGCGTTACCCTTTCCTTGCCTTGCCGTGCATTGCCTAGCTTGCGTTGTCGTGCCTTAGCCTTGTTTCCCCTGGACGTGCCGTTCCTTCCCTTACCCTTGCCTTGCCTTGCTTTCCCTTGCCTTTCTTGCCTTCCGTTACTCTTTGCTTGCCTTCCGTGCATTGCCTAGCCTTGCGTTTTCGTGCCTTAGCCTTGCCTTGCCTCACCGTGCCTTGCCTTGCGTTACCCTGTCCTTCCCTTGCCGTGCATTGCCTAGCCTTGCGTTGTCGTGCCTTAGCCTTGCTTCCCCTTGCCGTGATGTTCCTTCCTTTACTCTTGCCTTTCCTTGCTTTCCCTTGCATTCCTTGCCTTCCGTTACTCTTTCCTTGCCTTGCCGTGCATTGCCTAGCCTTGCGTAGTCGTGCATTAGCCTTACCTTGCCTGACCGTGCCTTGCCTTGCGTTAGCCTTTCCTTGCTTTGCCGTGCATTGCCTAGCCGTGCGTTGTCGTGCCATAGCCTTGTTTCACCTTGCCGTAGCCTTGCTTGCGTTGCCTTGCTTTGCCTTGCCTTCCTTGCCTTCCTTGCCTTCCGTTACTCTTTGCTTGCCTTCCGTGCATTGCGTATCCTTGCGTTGTCGTGCCGTAGTCTTTTTTTGACCTTGCCATAGCCTTGCTTGCGTTACCTTGCTTTGCCTTGCATTCCTTGCCTTCCGTTACTCTTTGCTTGCCTTGCGTGCATTGCCTAGCCTTGCGTTTTCGTGCCTTAGCCTTGTCTCGCCTGACCCTGCCTAGCCTTGCGTTACCCTTTCCTTGCCTTGCCGTGCATTGCGTAGCTTGCGTTGTCGTGCCTTAGCCTTGTTTCCCCTTGCCGTGCCGTGCCTTTTGTTACACTTGCCTTGCCTTGCTTTGCCTTGCCTTCCTTTCCTTCCGTTACTCTTTCCTTGCCTAGCCGTGCACTGCCAAGCCTGACCGTGACTTCCCTTGCGTTACCCTTTCCTTGCCTTGCCGTCCATTGCCTAGCCGTGCGTTGTTGTGCATTAGCCTTGCCTTGCCTCACCGTGCCTTGCCTTGCGTTACCCTTTCCTTGCCTTGCCGTGCATTGCCTAGCTTGCGTTGTCGTGCCTTAGCCTTGCTTTCCCTTGCCTTCCTTGCCTTCCGTTACTCTTTGCTTGCCTTACCTGCATTGCCTAGCCTTGCGTTGTCGTGCCTTAGCCTTGCCTCGCCTGACCGTGCCTTGCCTTGCGTTACCCTTTCCATGCCTTGCCGTGCATTGCCTATCCGTGCGTTGTTGTGCATTAGCCTTGCCTTACATCACCGTGGCTTGCCTTGCGTTACCCTTTCCTTGCCTTGCCGTGCATTGCCTAGCTTGCGTTGTCGTGCCTTACCCTTGTTTCCCCTTGCCGTGCCGTGCCTTTTGTTTCACTTGCCTTGCATTGCTTTGCCTTGCCTTCCTTTCCTTCTGTTACTCTTTCCTTGCCTAGCCGTGCACTGCCAAGCCTTGCGTTGTCGTGCATTAGCCTTGCCTCGACTGACCGTGCCTTGCCTTGCGTTACCCTTTCCTTGCCTTGCCGTGCATTGCCTAGCTTGCGTTGTCGTGCCTTACCCTTGTTTCCCCTTGCCGTGCCGTGCCTTTTGTTTCACTTGCCTTGCCTTGCTTTGCCTTGCCTTCCTTTCCTTCTGTTACTCTTTCCTTGCCTAGCCTTGCACTGCCAAGCCTTGCGTTGTCGTGCATTAGATTGCCTCGACTGACCGTGCCTTGCCTTGCGTTACCATTTCCTTGCCTTGCCGTGCATTGCCTAGCTTGCGTTGTCGTGCCTTAGCCTTGTTTCCCCTTGCCGTGCCGTGCCGTTTGTTACACTTGCCTTGCCTTGCTTTGCCTTGCCTTCCTATCCTTCCGTTACTCTTTCCTTGCCTAGCCGTGCACTGCCTAGCCTTGCGTTGTCGTGCATTAGCCTTGCCTCGACTGACCGTGCCTTGCCTTGCGTTACCCTTTCCTTGCCTTGCCGTGCATTGCCTAGCTTGCGTTGTCGTGCCTTAGCCTTGTTTCCCCTTGCCGTGCCGTGCCGTTTGTTTCACTTGCCTTGCATTGCTTTGCCTTGCCTTCCTTTCCTTCTGTTACGCTTTCCTTGCCTAGCCGTGCACTGCCAAGCCTTGCGTTGTCGTGCATTAGCCTTGCTTCGACTGACCGTGCCTTGCCTTGCGTTACCCTTTCCTTTCCTTGCCGTGCATTGCCTAGCTTGCGTTGTCGTGCCTTAGCCTTGTTTCCCCTTGCCGTGCCGTGCCTTTTCTTTCACTTGCCTTGCATTGATTTGCCTTGCCTTCCTTTCCTTCTGTTACGCTTTCCTTGCCTAGCCGTGCACTGCCAAGCCTTGCGTTGTCGTGCATTAGCCTTCCCTCGACTGACCGTGCCTGGCCTTGCGTTACCCTCTCTTTCCCTTGCCTTGCTTTGCCTAGCCTTGCGTTGTCGTGCATTAGCCTTGCCTCGCCTGACAGTGTCTTGCTTTGCGTTACCCTTTCCTTGCCTTGCCGTGCATTGCCTAGCCGTGCGTTGTCGTGCATTAGCCTTGCCTTGCCTCACCGTGCCTTGCCTTGAGTTAACCTTTCCTTGCCTTGCCGTGCTTTGCCTAGCCTTGCGTTGTCGTGCCTTAGCCTTGTTTCCCCTTGCCGTGCCGTTCCTTCCGTTACTCTTGCCTTGCCTTCCTTTCCCTTGCATTCCATTCCTTCCGTTACTCGTTCCTTGCCTAGCCGTGCACTGCCTAGCCTTGCGTTGTCGTGTATTAGCCTTGCCTTGCCTGACCGTGCCTTGCCTTGCGTTACCCTTTCCTTGCCTTCCCGTGCTTTGCCCACCTTGCGTTGTCGTGCCTTAGCCTTGTTTCCCCTTGCCGTGCCGTTCCTTCCCTTACTCTTGACTTGCCTTTCTTTCCCTTGCCTTCCTTGCCTTCCGTTACTCTTTGCTTACCATCCGTGCATTGCCTAGCCTTGCGTTGTCGTGCCGTAGCCTTGCCTCGCCTGACCGTGACTTCCCTTGCGTTACCCTTTCCTTGCCTTGCCGTGCATTGCCTAGCTTGCGTTGTCGTGCCTTACCCTTCTTTCCCCTTGCCGTGCCGTGCCTTTTGGTTCACTTGCCTTGCATTGCTTTGCCTTGAATTCCTTTCCTTCTGTTACGCTTTCCTTGCCTAGCCGTGCACTGCCAAGCCTTGCGTTGTCGTGCCTTAGCCTTGCCTCGACTGACCGTGCCTTGCCTTGCGTTACCCTCTCCTTCCCTTGCCTTGCTTTGGCTAGCCGTCCGTTGTCGTGCATTAGCCTTGCCTTGCCTCACCGTGCCTTGCTTTGCGTTACCCTTTCATTGCCTTGCCGTGCTTTGCCTAGCCTTGCGTTGTCGTGCCTTAGCCTTGTTTCCCCTTGCCGTGCCGTTCCTTCCGTTACTCTTGCCTTGCCTTGCTTTCCCTTGCATTCCTTACATTCCGTTATTCTTTCCTTGCCTTGCCGTGCATTGCCTAGCCTTCCGTTGTCGTGCATTAGCCTTGCATATCCTGACCGTGCCTTGCCTTGCGTTACCCTTTCCTTGCTTGCCGTGCATTGCCTAGCTTGCGTTGTCGTGCCTTAGCCTTGTTTCCCCTTCCCGTGCCGTTCTTTAACTTACCCTTAACTTGCCTGGCTTTCCCTTGCCTTCCTTGGCTTCCGTTACTCTTTGCTTACCTTCCGTGCATTGCCTAGCCTTGCGTTGTCGTGCCTTAGCCTTGCTTCCACTTGCCGTGCCGTTCCTTCCGTTACTCTTGCCTTGCCTTGCTTTCCCTTGCATTCCTTGCCTTCCGTTACTCTTTCCTTGCCTTGCCGTGCATTGCCTAGCTTGCGTTGTCGTGCCTTAGCCTTGTTTCCCCTTGCCGTGCCGTTCCTTCCCTTACTCTTAACTTGCCTTGCTTTCCCTTGCCTTTCTTGCCTTCCGTTACTCTTTGCTTACCTTCCGTGCATTGCCTAGCCTTGCGTTGTCGTGCCTTAGCCTTGCCTCGCTTGACCGTGCCTTGCCTTGCGTTACCCTCTCTTTCCCTTGCTTTGCTTTGCCTAGCCGTGCGTTGTCGTGCATTAGCCTTGCCTTGACTCACCGTGCCTTGCCTTGCGTTACCCTTTCCTTGCCTTGCCGTGCATTGCCTAGCTTGCGTTGTCGTGCCTTAGCCTTGTTTCCCCTTGCCGTGCCGTTCCTTCCTTTACTCTTGCCTTTCCTTGCTTTCCCTTGCATTCCTTGCCTTCCGTTACTCTTTCCTTGCCTTGCCGTGCATTGCCTAGCCGTGCGTTGTCGTGCCTTAGCCTTCTTTCACCTTGCCGTAGCCTTGCTTGCGTTGCCTTGTTTTGCCTTGCCTTCCTTGCCTTCCTTGCCTTCCGTTACTCTTTGCTTGCCTTCCGTGCATTGCGTAGCCTTGCGTTGTCGTGCCGTAGCCTTTTTTTGACCTTGCCATAGCCTTGCTTGCGTTACCTTGCTTTGCCTTGCATTCCTTGCCTTCCGTTACTCTTTGCTTGCCTTCCGTGCATTGCCTAGCCTTGCGTTTTCTTGCCTTAGCCTTGCCTCGCCTGACCGTGACTTCCCTTGCGTTACCCTTTCCTTGCCTTGCCGTCCATTGCCTAGCCGTGGGTTGTTGTGCATTAGCCTTGCCTTGCCTCACCGTCCCTTGCCTTACGTTACCCTTTGCTTGCCTTGCCGTGCATTGCCTAGCTTGCGTTGTCGTGCCTTACCCATGTTTCCCCGTGCCGTGCCGTGCCTTTTGTTTCACTTGCCTTGCATTGCTTTGCCTTGCCTTCCTTTCCTTCTGTTACTCTTTCCTTGCCTAGCCTTGCACTGCCAAGCCTTGCGTTGTCGTGCATTAGCCTTGCCTCGACTGACCGTGCCTTGCCTTGCGTTACCCTTTCCTTGCCTTGCCGTGCATTGCCTAGCTTGCGTTGTCGTGCCTTAGGCTTGTTTCCCCTTGCCGTACCGTGCCGTTTGTTACACTTGCCTTGCCTTGCTTTGCCTTGCCTTCCTATCCTTCCGTTACTCTTTCCTTGCCTAGCCGTGCACTGCCTAGCCTTGCGTTTTCGTGCCTTAGCCTTGCCTTGCCTCACCGTGCCTTGCTTTGCGTTACGCTTTCCTTGCCTTGCCGTGCATTGCCTAGCCTTGCGTTGTCGTGCCTTAGCCTTGCTTCCCCTTGCCGTGCCGTTCCTTCCGTTACTCTTGCCTTGCCTTGCTTTCCCTTGCATTCCTTGCCTTCCGTTACACTTTCCTTGCCTTGCCGTGCATTGCCTAGCCTTGCGTTGTCGTGCATTAGACTTGCCTTGCCTGACCGTGCCTTGCCTTGCGCTACCCTTTCCTTGCCTTGCCGTGCATTGCCTAGCTTGCGTTGTCATGCCTTAGCCCTGTTTCCCCTTGCCGTGCCGTTCCTTCCCTTACCCTTAACTTGCCTTGCTTTCCCTTGCCTTCCTTGCCTTCCGTTACTCTTTGCTTACCTTCCGTGCATTGCCTAGCCTTGCGCTGTCGTGCATTACCTTTGCCTCGCCTGACAGTGCCTTGCTTTGCGTTACCCTTTCCTTGCCTTGCCGTGCATTGCGTAGCTTGCGTTGTCGTGCCTTACCCTTTTTTCCCCTTGCCGTGCCGTGCCTTTTGTTTCACTTGCCTTGCATTGCTTTGCCTTGCCTTCCTTTCCTTCTGTTACGCTTTCCTTGCCTAGCCGTGCACTGCCAAGCCTTGCGTTGTCGTGCATTAGCCTTGCTTCGACTGACCGTGCCTTGCCTTGCGTTACCCTTTCCCTGCCTTGCCGTGCATTGCCTAGCTTGCGTTGTCGTGCCTTAGCCTTGTTTCCCCTTGCCGTGCCGTGCCTTTTCTTTCACTTGCCTTGCATTGCTTTGCCTTGCCTTCCTTTCCTTCTGTTACGCTTTCCTTGCCTAGCCGTGCACTGCCAAGCCTTGCGTTGTCGTGCATTAGCCTTCCCTCGACTGACCGTGCCTGGCCTTGCGTTACCCTCTTTCCCTTGCCTTGCTTTGCCTAGCCTTGCGTTGTCGTGCATTAGCCTTGCCTCGCCTGACAGTGTCTTGCTTTGCGTTACCCTTTCCTTGCCTTGCCGTGCATTGCCTAGCCGTGCGTTGTCGTGCATTAGCCTTGCCTTGCCTCACCGTGCCTTGCCTTGAGTTAACCTTTCCTTGCCTTCCCGTGCTTTGCCTAGCCTTGCGTTGTCGTGCCTTAGCCTTGTTTCCCCTTGCCGTGCCGTCCTTCCGTTACTCTTGCCTTGCCTTGCTTTCCCTTGCATTCCATTCCTTCCGTTACTCGTTCCTTGCCTAGCCGTGCACTGCCTAGCCTTGCGTTGTCGTGTATTAGCCTTGCCTTGCCTGACCGTGCCTTGCCTTGCGTTACCCTTTCCTTGCCTTCCCGTGCTTTGCCCAGCTTGCGTTGTCGTGCCTTAGCCTTGTTTCCCATTGCCGTGCCGTTCCTTCCCTTACTCTTGACTTGCCTTGCTTTCCCTTGCCTTCCTTGCCTTCCGTTACTCTTTGCTTACCATCCGTGCATTGCCTAGCCTTGCGTTGTCGTGCCGTAGCCTTGCCTCGCCTGACCGTGACTTCCCTTGCGTTACCCTTTCCTTGCCTTGCCGTGCATTGCCTAGCTTGCGTTGTCGTGCCTTACACTTGTTTCCCCTTGCCGTGCCGTGCCTTTTCTTTCACTTGCCTTGCATTGCTTTGCCTTGCCTTCCTTTCCTTCTGTTACGCTTTCCTTGCCTAGCCGTGCACTGCCAAGCCTTGCGTTGTCGTGCATTAGCCTTGCCTCGACTGACCGTGCCTTGCCTTGCGTTACCTTTTCCTTGCCTTGCCGTGCATTGCCTAGCTTGCGTTGTCGTGCCTTATCCTTGTTTCCCCTTGCCGTGCCGTGCCTTTTGTTTCACTTGCCTTGCATTGCTTTGCCTTGCCTTCCTTTCCTTCTGTTACGCTTTCCTTGCCTAGCCGTGCACTGCCAAGCCTTGCGTTGTCGTGCATTAGCCTTGCCTCGACTGACCGTGCCTTGCCTTGCGTTACCCTTTCCTTGCCTTGCCGTGCATTGCCTAGCTTGCGTTGTCGTGCCTTATCCTTGTTTCCCCTTGCCGTGCCGTGCCTTTTGTTTCACTTGCCTTGCATTGCTTTGCCTTGAATTCCTTTCCTTCTGTTACGCTTTCCTTGCCTAGCCGTGCACTGCCAAGCCTTGCGTAGTCGTGCATTAGCCTTGCCTCGACTGACCGTGCCTTGCCTTGCGTTACCCTCTCCTTCCCTTGCCTTGCTTTGCCTAGCCGTCCGTTGTCGTGCATTAGCCTTGCCTTGCCTCACCGTGCCTTGCTTTGCGTTACCCTTTCCTTGCCTTGCCGTGCTTTGCCTAGCCTTGCGTTGTCGTGCCTTAGCCTTGTTTCCCCTTGCCGTGCCGTTCCTTCCGTTACTCTTGCCTTGCCTTGCTTTCCCTTGCATTCCTTACATTCCGTTATTCTTTCCTTGCCTTGCCGTGCATTGCCTAGCCTTCCGTTGTCGTGCATTAGCCTTGCATATCCTGACCGTGCCTTGCCTTGCGTTACCCTTTCCTTGCTTGCCGTGCATTGCCTAGCTTGCGTTGTCGTGCCTTAGCCTTGTTTCCCCTTCCCGTGCCGTTCTTTAACTTACCCTTAACTTGCCTGGCTTTCCCTTGCCTTCCTTGCCTTCCGTTACTCTTTGCTTACCTTCCGTGCATTGCCTAGCCTTGCGTTGTCGTGCCTTAGCCTTGCCTCGCCTGACAGAGCCTTGCCTTGCGTTACCCTTTCCTTGCCTTGCCGTGCATTGCCTAGCCTTGCGTTGTCGTGCCTTAGCCTTGCTTCCACTTGCCGTGCCCTTCCTTCCGTTACTCTTGCCTTGCCTTGCTTTCATTGCATTCCTTGCCTTCCGTTACTCTTTCCTTGCCTTGCCGTGCATTGCCTAGCCTTGCGTTGTCGTGCATTAGCCTTGCATATCCTGACCGTGCCTTCCCTTGCGTTACCCTTTCCTTGCCTTGCCGTCCATTGCCTAGCCGTGGGTTGTTGTGCATTAGCCTTGCCTTGCCTCACCGTCCCTTGCCTTACGTTACCCATTGCTTGCCTTGCCGTGCATTGCCTAGCTTGCGTTGTCGTGCCTTACCCTTGTTTCCCCTTGCCGTGCCGTGCCTTTTGTTTCACTTGCCTTGCATTGCTTTGCCTTGCCTTCCTTTCCTTCTGTTACTCTTTCCTTGCCTAGCCTTGCACTGCCAAGCCTTGCGTTGTCGTGCATTAGCCTTGCCTCGACTAACCGTGCCTTGCCTTGCGTTACCCTTTCCTTGCCTTGCCGTGCATTGCCTAGCTTGCGTTGTCATGCCTTAGCCCTGTTTCCCCTTGCCGTGCCGTTCCTTCCCATACCCTTAACTTGCCTTGCTTTCCCTTGCCTTCCTTGCCTTCCGTTACTCTTTGCTTACCTTCCGTGCATTGCCTAGCCTTGCGTTGTCGTGCATTAGCCTTGCCTCGCCTGACAGTGCCTTGCTTTGCGTTACGCTTTCCTTGCCTAGCCGTGCACTGCCAAGCCTTGCGTTGTCGTGCATTAGCCTTGCCTCGACTGACCGTGCCTTGCCTTGCGTTACCCTTTCCTTGCCTTGCCGTGCATTGCCTAGCTTGCGTTGTCGTGCCTTACCCTTGTTTCCCCTTGCCGTGCCGTGCCTTTTGTTTCACTTGCCTTGCATTGCTTTGCCTTGCCTTCCTTTCCTTCTGTTACGCTTTCCTTGCCTAGCCGTGCACGGCCAAGCCTTGCGTTGTCGTGCATTAGCCTTGCCTCGACTGACCGTGCCTTGCCTTGCGTTACCCTTTCCTTTCCTTGCCGTGCATTGCCTAGCTTGCGTTGTCGTGCCTTAGCCTTGTTTCCCCTTGCCGTGCCGTGCCTTTTCTTTCACTTGCCTTGCATTGATTTGCCTTGCCTTCCTTTCCTTCTGTTACGCTTTCCTTGCCTAGCCGTGCACTGCCAAGCCTTGCGTTGTCGTGCATTAGCCTTCCCTCGACTGACCGTGCCTGGCCTTGCGTTACCCTCTCTTTCCCTTGCCTTGCTTTGCCTAGCCTTGCGTTGTCGTGCATTAGCCTTGCCTCGCCTGACAGTGTCTTGCTTTGCGTTACCCTTTCCTTGCCTTGCCGTGCATTGCCTAGCCGTGCGTTGTCGTGCATTAGCCTTGCCTTGCCTCACCGTGCCTTGCCTTGAGTTAACCTTTCCTTGCCTTGCCGTGCTTTGCCTAGCCTTGCGTTGTCGTGCCTTAGCCTTGTTTCCCCTTGCCGTGCCGTTCCTTCCGTTACTCTTGCCTTGCCTTCCTTTCCCTTGCATTCCATTCCTTCCGTTACTCGTTCCTTGCCTAGCCGTGCACTGCCTAGCCTTGCGTTGTCGTGTATTAGCCTTGCCTTGCCTGACCGTGCCTTGCCTTGCGTTACCCTTTCCTTGCCTTCCCGTGCTTTGCCCACCTTGCGTTGTCGTGCCTTAGCCTTGTTTCCCCTTGCCGTGCCGTTCCTTCCCTTACTCTTGACTTGCCTTTCTTTCCCTTGCCTTCCTTGCCTTCCGTTACTCTTTGCTTACCATCCGTGCATTGCCTAGCCTTGCGTTGTCGTGCCGTAGCCTTGCCTCGCCTGACCGTGACTTCCCTTGCGTTACCCTTTCCTTGCCTTGCCGTGCATTGCCTAGCTTGCGTTGTCGTGCCTTACCCTTCTTTCCCCTTGCCGTGCCGTGCCTTTTGGTTCACTTGCCTTGCATTGCTTTGCCTTGAATTCCTTTCCTTCTGTTACGCTTTCCTTGCCTAGCCGTGCACTGCCAAGCCTTGCGTTGTCGTGCATTAGCCTTGCCTCGACTGACCGTGCCTTGCCTTGCGTTACCCTCTCCTTCCCTTGCCTTGCTTTGGCTAGCCGTCCGTTGTCGTGCATTAGCCTTGCCTTGCCTCACCGTGCCTTGCTTTGCGTTACCCTTTCATTGCCTTGCCGTGCTTTGCCTAGCCTTGCGTTGTCGTGCCTTAGCCTTGTTTCCCCTTGCCGTGCCGTTCCTTCCGTTACTCTTGCCTTGCCTTGCTTTCCCTTGCATTCCTTACATTCCGTTATTCTTTCCTTGCCTTGCCGTGCATTGCCTAGCCTTCCGTTGTCGTGCATTAGCCTTGCATATCCTGACCGTGCCTTGCCTTGCGTTACCCTTTCCTTGCTTGCCGTGCATTGCCTAGCTTGCGTTGTCGTGCCTTAGCATTGTTTCCCCTTCCCGTGCCGTTCTTTAACTTACCCTTAACTTGCCTGGCTTTCCCTTGCCTTCCTTGGCTTCCGTTACTCTTTGCTTACCTTCCGTGCATTGCCTAGCCTTGCGTTGTCGTGCCTTAGCCTTGCCTCGCCTGACAGAGCCTTGCCTTGCGTTACCCTTTCCTTGCCTTGCCGTGCATTGCCTAGCCTTGCGTTGTCGTGCCTTAGCCTTGCTTCCACTTGCCGTGCCGTTCCTTCCGTTACTCTTGCCTTGCCTTGCTTTCCCTTGCATTCCTTGCCTTCCGTTACTCTTTCCTTGCCTTGCCGTGCATTGCCTAGCTTGCGTTGTCGTGCCTTAGCCTTGTTTCCCCTTGCCGTGCCGTTCCTTCCCTTACTCTTAACTTGCCTTGCTTTCCCTTGCCTTTCTTGCCTTCCGTTACTCTTTGCTTACCTTCCGTGCATTGCCTAGCCTTGCGTTGTCGTGCCTTAGCCTTGCCTCGCTTGACCGTGCCTTGCCTTGCGTTACCCTCTCTTTCCCTTGCTTTGCTTTGCCTAGCCGTGCGTTGTCGTGCATTAGCCTTGCCTTGACTCACCGTGCCTTGCCTTGCGTTACCCTTTCCTTGCCTTGCCGTGCATTGCCTAGCTTGCGTTGTCGTGCCTTAGCCTTGTTTCCCCTTGCCGTGCCGTTCCTTCCTTTACTCTTGCCTTTCCTTGCTTTCCCTTGCATTCCTTGCCTTCCGTTACTCTTTCCTTGCCTTGCCGTGCATTGCCTAGCCGTGCGTTGTCGTGCCTTAGCCTTCTTTCACCTTGCCGTAGCCTTGCTTGCGTTGCCTTGTTTTGCCTTGCCTTCCTTGCCTTCCTTGCCTTCCGTTACTCTTTGCTTGCCTTCCGTGCATTGCGTAGCCTTGCGTTGTCGTGCCGTAGCCTTTTTTTGACCTTGCCATAGCCTTGCTTGCGTTACCTTGCTTTGCCTTGCATTCCTTGCCTTCCGTTACTCTTTGCTTGCCTTCCGTGCATTGCCTAGCCTTGCGTTTTCTTGCCTTAGCCTTGCCTCGCCTGACCGTGACTTCCCTTGCGTTACCCTTTCCTTGCCTTGCCGTCCATTGCCTAGCCGTGGGTTGTTGTGCATTAGCCTTGCCTTGCCTCACCGTCCCTTGCCTTACGTTACCCTTTGCTTGCCTTGCCGTGCATTGCCTAGCTTGCGTTGTCGTGCCTTACCCATGTTTCCCCTTGCCGTGCCGTGCCTTTTGTTTCACTTGCCTTGCATTGCTTTGCCTTGCCTTCCTTTCCTTCTGTTACTCTTTCCTTGCCTAGCCTTGCACTGCCAAGCCTTGCGTTGTCGTGCATTAGCCTTGCCTCGACTGACCGTGCCTTGCCTTGCGTTACCCTTTCCTTGCCTTGCCGTGCATTGCCTAGCTTGCGTTGTCGTGCCTTAGGCTTGTTTCCCCTTGCCGTACCGTGCCGTTTGTTACACTTGCCTTGCCTTGCTTTGCCTTGCCTTCCTATCCTTCCGTTACTCTTTCCTTGCCTAGCCGTGCACTGCCTAGCCTTGCGTTTTCGTGCCTTAGCCTTGCCTTGCCTCACCGTGCCTTGCTTTGCGTTACGCTTTCCTTGCCTTGCCGTGCATTGCCTAGCCTTGCGTTGTCGTGCCTTAGCCTTGCTTCCCC
Source organism: Macrotis lagotis (assembly GCF_037893015.1). Taxonomy (NCBI): domain Eukaryota; kingdom Metazoa; phylum Chordata; class Mammalia; order Peramelemorphia; family Peramelidae; genus Macrotis; species Macrotis lagotis. Next base: position 59,749 of record NW_027422096.1, read on the forward strand.
TTGCCGTGCCGTTCCTTCCGTTACTCTTGCCTTGCCTTGCTTTCCCTTGCATTCCTTGCCTTCCGTTACACTTTCCTTGCCTTGCCGTGCATTGCCTAGCCTTGCGTTGTCGTGCATTAGACTTGCCTTGCCTGACCGTGCCTTGCCTTGCGCTACCCTTTCCTTGCCTTGCCGTGCATTGCCTAGCTTGCGTTGTCATGCCTTAGCCCTGTTTCCCCTTGCCGTGCCGTTCCTTCCCTTACCCTTAACTTGCCTTGCTTTCCCTTGCCTTCCTTGCCTTCCGTTACTCTTTGCTTACCTTCCGTGCATTGCCTAGCCTTGCGCTGTCGTGCATTAGCCTTGCCTCGCCTGACAGTGCCTTGCTTTGCGTTACCCTTTCCTTGCCTTGCCGTGCATTGCCTAGCCGTGCGTTGTCGTGCATTAGCCTTGCCTTGCCTCACCGTGCCTTGCCTTGAGTTACCCTTTCCTTGCCTTGCCGTGCATTGCGTAGCTTGCGTTGTCGTGCCTTACCCTTTTTACCCCTTGCCGTGCCGTGCCTTTTGTTTCACTTGCCTTGCATTGCTTTGCCTTGCCTTCCTTTCCTTCTGTTACGCTTTCCTTGCCTAGCCGTGCACTGCCAAGCCTTGCGTTGTCGTGCATTAGCCTTGCTTCGACTGACCGTGCCTTGCCTTGCGTTACCCTTTCCCTGCCTTGCCGTGCATTGCCTAGCTTGCGTTGTCGTGCCTTAGCCTTGTTTCCCCTTGCCGTGCCGTGCCTTTTCTTTCACTTGCCTTGCATTGCTTTGCCTTGCCTTCCTTTCCTTCTGTTACGCTTTCCTTGCCTAGCCGTGCACTGCCAAGCCTTGCGTTGTCGTGCATTAGCCTTCCCTCGACTGACCGTGCCTGGCCTTGCGTTACCCTCTCTTTCCCTTGCCTTGCTTTGCCTAGCCTTGCGTTGTCGTGCATTAGCCTTGCCTCGCCTGACAGTGTCTTGCTTTGCGTTACCCTTTCCTTGCCTTGCCGTGCATTGCCTAGCCGTGCGTTGTCGTGCATTAGCCTTGCCTTGCCTCACCGTGCCTTGCCTTGAGTTAACCTTTCCTTGCCTTCCCGTGCTTTGCCTAGCCTTGCGTTGTCGTGCCTTAGCCTTGTTTCCCCTTGCCGTGCCGTCCTTCCGTTACTCTTGCCTTGCCTTGCTTTCCCTTGCATTCCATTCCTTCCGTTACTCGTTCCTTGCCTAGCCGTGCACTGCCTAGCCTTGCGTTGTCGTGTATTAGCCTTGCCTTGCCTGACCGTGCCTTGCCTTGCGTTACCCTTTCCTTGCCTTCCCGTGCTTTGCCCAGCTTGCGTTGTCGTGCCTTAGCCTTGTTTCCCCTTGCCGTGCCGTTCCTTCCCTTACTCTTGACTTGCCTTGCTTTCCCTTGCCTTCCTTGCCTTCCGTTACTCTTTGCTTACCATCCGTGCATTGCCTAGCCTTGCGTTGTCGTGCCGTAGCCTTGCCTCGCCTGACCGTGACTTCCCTTGCGTTACCCTTTCCTTGCCTTGCCGTGCATTGCCTAGCTTGCGTTGTCGTGCCTTACCCTTGTTTCCCCTTGCCGTGCCGTGCCTTTTCTTTCACTTGCCTTGCATTGCTTTGCCTTGCCTTCCTTTCCTTCTGTTACGCTTTCCTTGCCTAGCCGTGCACTGCCAAGCCTTGCGTTGTCGTGCATTAGCCTTGCCTCGACTGACCGTGCCTTGCCTTGCGTTACCTTTTCCTTGCCTTGCCGTGCATTGCCTAGCCTTGCGTTGTCGTGCCTTAGCCTTGCTTCCACTTGCCGTGCCCTTCCTTCCGTTACTCTTGCCTTGCCTTGCTTTCATTGCATTCCTTGCCTTCCGTTACTCTTTCCTTGCCTTGCCGTGCATTGCCTAGCCTTGCGTTGTCGTGCATTAGCCTTGCATATCCTGACCGTGCCTTCCCTTGCGTTACCCTTTCCTTGCCTTGCCGTCCATTGCCTAGCCGTGGGTTGTTGTGCATTAGCCTTGCCTTGCCTCACCGTCCCTTGCCTTACGTTACCCATTGCTTGCCTTGCCGTGCATTGCCTAGCTTGCGTTGTCGTGCCTTACCCTTGTTTCCCCTTGCCGTGCCGTGCCTTTTGTTTCACTTGCCTTGCATTGCTTTGCCTTGCCTTCCTTTCCTTCTGTTACTCTTTCCTTGCCTAGCCTTGCACTGCCAAGCCTTGCGTTGTCGTGCATTAGCCTTGCCTCGACTAACCGTGCCTTGCCTTGCGTTACCCTTTCCTTGCCTTGCCGTGCATTGCCTAGCTTGCGTTGTCATGCCTTAGCCCTGTTTCCCCTTGCCGTGCCGTTCCTTCCCATACCCTTAACTTGCCTTGCTTTCCCTTGCCTTCCTTGCCTTCCGTTACTCTTTGCTTACCTTCCGTGCATTGCCTAGCCTTGCGTTGTCGTGCATTAGCCTTGCCTCGCCTGACAGTGCCTTGCTTTGCGTTACGCTTTCCTTGCCTAGCCGTGCACTGCCAAGCCTTGCGTTGTCGTGCATTAGCCTTGCCTCGACTGACCGTGCCTTGCCTTGCGTTACCCTTTCCTTGCCTTGCCGTGCATTGCCTAGCTTGCGTTGTCGTGCCTTACCCTTGTTTCCCCTTGCCGTGCCGTGCCTTTTGTTTCACTTGCCTTGCATTGCTTTGCCTTGCCTTCCTTTCCTTCTGTTACGCTTTCCTTGCCTAGCCGTGCACGGCCAAGCCTTGCGTTGTCGTGCATTAGCCTTGCCTCGACTGACCGTGCCTTGCCTTGCGTTACCCTTTCCTTTCCTTGCCGTGCATTGCCTAGCTTGCGTTGTCGTGCCTTAGCCTTGTTTCCCCTTGCCGTGCCGTGCCTTTTCTTTCACTTGCCTTGCATTGATTTGCCTTGCCTTCCTTTCCTTCTGTTACGCTTTCCTTGCCTAGCCGTGCACTGCCAAGCCTTGCGTTGTCGTGCATTAGCCTTGCCTCGACTGACCGTGCCTTGCCTTGCGTTACCCTCTCCTTCCCTTGCCTTGCTTTGCCTAGCCGTCCGTTGTCGTGCATTAGCCTTGCCTTGCCTCACCGTGCCTTGCTTTGCGTTACCCTTTCCTTGCCTTGCCGTGCTTTGCCTAGCCTTGCGTTGTCGTGCCTTAGCCTTGTTTCCCCTTGCCGTGCCGTTCCTTCCGTTACTCTTGCCTTGCCTTGCTTTCCCTTGCATTCCTTACATTCCGTTATTCTTTCCTTGCCTTGCCGTGCATTGCCTAGCCTTCCGTTGTCGTGCATTAGCCTTGCATATCCTGACCGTGCCTTGCCTTGCGTTACCCTTTCCTTGCTTGCCGTGCATTGCCTAGCTTGCGTTGTCGTGCCTTAGCCTTGTTTCCCCTTCCCGTGCCGTTCTTTAACTTACCCTTAACTTGCCTGGCTTTCCCTTGCCTTCCTTGCCTTCCGTTACTCTTTGCTTACCTTCCGTGCATTGCCTAGCCTTGCGTTGTCGTGCCTTAGCCTTGCCTCGCCTGACAGAGCCTTGCCTTGCGTTACCCTTTCCTTGCCTTGCCGTGCATTGCCTAGCCTTGCGTTGTCGTGCCTTAGCCTTGCTTCCACTTGCCGTGCCATTCCTTCCGTTACTCTTGCCTTGCCTTGCTTTCATGGCATTCCTGGCCTTCCGTTACTCTTTCCTTGCCTTGCCGTGCATTGCCTAGCCTTGCGTTGTCGTGCATTAGCCTTGCATATCCTGACCGTGCCTTCCCTTGCGTTACACTTTCCTTGCCTTGCCGTCCATTGCCTAGCCGTGGGTTGTTATGCATTAGCCTTGCCTTGCCTCACCGTCCCTTGCCTTACGTTACCCTTTGCTTGCCTTGCCGTGCATTGCCTAGCTTGCGTTGTCGTGCCTTACCCTTGTTTCCCCTTGCCGTGCCGTGCCTTTTGTTTCACTTGCCTTGCATTGCTTTGCCTTGCCTTCCTTTCCTTCTGTTACTCTTTCCTTGCCTAGCCTTGCACTGCCAAGCCTTGCGTTGTCGTGCATTAGCCTTGCCTCGACTAACCGTGCCTTGCCTTGCGTTACCCTTTCCTTGCCTTGCCGTGCATTGCCTAGGTTGCGTTGTCGTGCCTTAGCCTTGTTTCCCCTTGCCGTACCGTGCCGTTTGTTACACTTGCCTTGCCTTGCTTTGCCTTGCCTTCCTATCCTTCCGTTACTCTTTCCTTGCCTAGCCGTGCACTGCCTAGCCTTGCGTTTTCCTGCCTTAGCCTTGCCTTGCCTCACCGTGCCTTGCTTTGCGTTACCCTTTCTTTGCCTTGCCGTGCATTGCCTAGCCTTGCGTTGTCGTGCCTTAGCCTTGCTTCCCCTTGCCGTGCCGTTCCTTCCGTTACTCTTGCCTTGCCTTGCTTTCCCTTGCATTCCTTGCCTTCCGTTACTCTTTCCTTGCCTTGCCGTGCATTGCCTAGCCTTGCGTTGTCGTGCATTAGCCTTGCCTTGCCTGACCGTGCCTTGCCTTGCGTTACCCTTTCCTTGCCTTGCCGTGCATTGCCTAGCTTGCGTTGTCATGCCTTAGCCCTGTTTCCCCTTGCCGTGCCGTTCCTTCCCTTACCCTTAACTTGCCTTGCTTTCCCTTGCCTTCCTTGCCTTCCGTTACTCTTTGCTTACCTTCCGTGCATTGCCTAGACTTGCGTTGTCGTGCATTAGCCTTGCTTCGCCTGACAGTGCCTTGCTTTGTGTTACCCTTTCCTTGCCTTGCCGTGCATTGCCTAGCCGTGCGTTGTCGTGCATTAGCCTTGCCTTGCCTCACCGTGCCTTGCCTTGAGTTACCCTTTCCTTGCCTTGCCGTGCATTGCCTAGCTTGCGTTGTCGTGCCTTACCCTTTTTTCCCCTTGCCGTGGCTTGCCTTTTGTTTCACTTGCCTTGCATTGCTTTGCCTTGCCTTCCTTTCCTTCTGTTACGCTTTCCTTGCCTAGCCGTGCACTGCCAAGACTTGCGTTGTCGTGCATTAGCCTTGCTTCGACTGACCGTGCCTTGCCTTGCGTTACCCTTTCCTTGCCTTGCCGAGCATTGCCTAAGCTTGCGTTGTCGTGCCTTACCCTTGTTTCCCCTTGCCGTGCCGTGCCTTTTGTTACACTTGCCTTGCCTTGCTTCGCCTTGCCTTCCTTTCCTTCCGTTACTCTTTCCTTGCCTAGCCGTGCACTGCCTAGCCTTGCGTTGTCGTGCATTAGCCTTGCCTCGCCTGATCGTGCCTTGCCTTGCGTTACACTTTCCTTGCCTTGCCGTGCATTGCCTAGCTTGCGTTGTCGTGCCTTAGCCTTGTTTCCCCTTGCCGTGCCGTTCCTTCCCTTACCCTTAACTTGCCTTGCTTTCCCTTGCTTTCCTTGCCTTCCGTTACTCTTTGCTTACCTTCCGTGCATTGCCTAGCCTTGCGTTGTCGTGCCTTAGCCTTGCCTCGCCTGACAGAGCCTTGCCTTGCGTTACCCTTTCCTTGCCTGGCCGTGCATTGCCTAGCCGTGCGTTGCCGTGCCTTAGCCTTGTTTCCCCTTGCCGTGCCGTTCCTTCCGTTACCCTTGCCTTGCCTTGCTTTTCCTTGCCTTCCTTGACTTCCGTTACTCTTTGCTTGCCTTCCGTGCATTGCCTAGACTTGCGTTGTCGTGACTTAGCCTTGCCTCGCCTGACAGAGCCTTGCCTTGCGTTACGCTTTCCTTGCCTGGCCGTGCATTGCCTAGCCGTGCGTTGCCGTGCCTTAGCCTTGCCTTGTCTCACCGTGCCTTGCCTTGCGTTACCCTTTCCTTGCCTTGCCGTGCTTTGCCTAGCCTTGCGTTGTCGTGCCTTAGCCTTGTTTCCCATTACCGTGCCGTTCCTTCCGTTACCCTTGCCTTGCCTTGCTTTCCCTTGCCTTCCTTGGCTTCGGTTACTCTTTGCTTGCCTTCCCTTCCTTGCGGAGCCTTGCGTTGTCGTGCCTTAGCCTTGCCTCGCCTGACCATGACTTCCCATGCGTTACCTTTTCCTTGCCTTGCCGTGCATTGCCTAGCCTTGCGTTGTCGTGCCTTAGCCTTGCCTCGCCTGACAGAGCCTTGCCTTGCGTTACCCTTTCCTTGCCTGGCCGTGCATTGCCTAGCCGTGCGTTGCCGTGCCTTAGCCTTGTTTCCCCTTGCCGTGCCGTTCCTTCCGTTACCCTTGCCTTGCCTTGCTTTCCCTTGCCTTCCTTGCCTTCCGTTACTCTTTGCTTGCCTTCCGTGCATTGCCTAGCTTGCGTTGTCGTGCCTTAGCCTTGTTTCCCCTTGCCGTGCCGTGCCTTTTGTTTCACTTGCCTTGCATTGCTTTGCCTTGCCTTCCTTTCCTTCTGTTACGCTTTCCTTGCCTAACCGTGCACAGCCAAGCCTTGCGTTGTCGTGCATTAGCCTTCCCTCGACTGACCGTGCCTGGCCTTGCGTTACCCTCTCTTTCCCTTGCCTTGATTTGCCTAACCTTGCGTTGTCGTGCATTAGCCTTGCCTCGCCTGACATTGCCTTGCTTTGCGTTACCCTTTCCTTGCCTTGCCGTGCATTGCCTAGCCGTGCGTTGTCGTGCATTAGCCTTGCCTTGCCTCACCGTGCCTTGCCTTGAGTTAACCTTTCCTTGCCTTGCCGTGCTTTGCCTAGCCTTGCGTTGTCGTGCCTTAGCCTTGTTTCCCCTTGCCGTGCCGTTCCTTCCGTTACTCTTGCCTTGCCTTGCTTTCCCTTGCATTCCATTCCTTCCGTTACTCGTTCCTTGCCTAGCCGTGCACTGCCTAGCCTTGCGTTGTCGTGCATTAGCCTTGCCTTGCCTGACCGTGCCTTGCCTTGCGTTACCCTTTCCTTGCCTTCCCGTGCTTTGCCCAGCTTGCGTTGTCGTGCCTTAGCCTTGTTTCCCCTTGCCGTGCCGTTCCTTCCCTTACTCTTGACTTGCCTTGCTTTCCCTTGCCTTCCTTGCCTTCCGTTACTCTTTGCTTACCATCCGTGCATTGCCTAGCCTTGCGTTGTCGTGCCGTAGCCTTGCCTCGCCTGACCGTGACTTCCCTTGCGTTACCCTTTCCTTGCCTTGCTGTGCATTGCCTAGCTTGCGTTGTCGTGCCTTACCCTTGTTTCCCCTTGCCGTGCCGTGCCTTTTCTTTCACTTGCCTTGCATTGCTTTGCCTTGCCTTCCTTTCCTTCTGTTACGCTTTCCTTGCCTAGCCGTGCACTGCCAAGCCTTGCGTTGTAGTGCATTAGCCTTGCCTCGACTGACCGTGCCTTGCCTTGCGTTACCCTTTCCTTACCTTGCCGTGCATTGCCTAGCTTGCGTTGTCGTGCCTTATCCTTGTTTCCCCTTGCCGTGCCGTGCCTTTTGTTTCACTTGCCTTGCATTGCTTTGCCTTGCCTTCCTTTCCTTCTGTTACGCTTTCCTTGCCTAGCCGTGCACTGCCAAGCCTTGCGTTGTCGTGCATTAGCCTTGCCTCGACTGACCGTGCCTTGCCTTGCGTTACCCTCTCCTTCCCTTTCCTTGCTTTGCCTAGCCGTCCGTTGTCGTGCATTAGCCTTGCCTTGCCTCACCGTGCCTTGCCTTGCGTTACCCTTTCCTTGCCTTGCCGTGCATTGCCTAGCTTGCGTTGTCGTGCCTTAGCCTTGTTTCCCCTTGACGTGCCGTTCCTTCCCTTACCCTTGCCTTGCCTTGCTTTCTCTTGCCTTTCTTGCCTTCCGTTACTCTTTGCTTGCCTTCCGTGCATTGCCTAGCCTTGCGTTTTCGTGCCTTAGCCTTGCCTTACCTCACCGTGCCTGGCCTTGCGTTACCCTTTCCTTCCCTTGCCGTGCATTGCCTAGCCTTGCGTTGTCGTGCCTTAGCCTTGCTTCCCCTTGCCGTGCCGTTCCTTCCTTTACTCTAGCCTTTCCTTGCTTTCCCTTGCATTCCTTGCATTCCTTGCCTTCCGTTTCTCTTTCGTGTCGTGCATTCTCCTTGCATATCCTGACCGTGCCTTGCCTTGCGTTACCCTTTCCTTGCTTTGCCGTGCATTGCCAGCCGTGCGTTGTCGTGCCTTAGCCTTGTTTCACCTTGCCGTAGCCTTGCTTGCGTTGCCTTGCTTTGCCTTGCCTTCCTTGCCTTCCGTTACTCTTTGCTTGCCTTCCGTGCATTGCGTAGCATTGCGTTGTCGTGCCGTAGCCTTTTTTGGACCTTGCCATAGACTTGCTTGCGTTACCTTGCTTTGCCTTGCATTCCTTGCCTTCCTTTACTCTTTGCTTGCCTTCCGTGCATTGCCTAGCCTTGCGTTTTCGTGCCTTAGCCTTGTCTCGCCTGACCCTGCCTTGCCTTGCGTTACCCTTTCCTTGCCTTGCCGTACATTGCCTAGCTTGCGTTGTCGTGCCTTAGCCTTGTTTCCCCTTGCCGTGCCGTGCCTTTTGTTACACTTGCCTTGCCTTGCTTTGCCTTGCCTTCCATTCCTTCCGTTACTCGTTCCTTGCCTAGCCGTGCACTGCCTAGCCTTGGGGTGTCGTGCATTAGCCTTGCCTTGCCTGACCGTGCCTTACCTTGCGATACCCTTTCCTTGACTTGCCGTGCTTTGCCCAGCTTGCGTTGTCGTGCCTTAGCCTTGTTTCCCCTTTCCGTGCCGTTCCTTCCCTTACTATTGACTTGCCTTGCTTTCCGTTGCCTTCCTTGCCTTCCGTTACTCTTTGCTTACCATCCGTGCATTGCCTAGCCTTGCGTTGTCGTGCCGTAGCCTTGCCTCGCCTGACCGTGACTTCCCTTGCGTTACCGTTTCCTTGCCTTGCCGGCCATTGCCTAGCCGTGCGTTTTTGTGCATTAGCCTTGCCTTGCCTCACCGTGCCTTGCCTTACGTTACCCTTTCCTTGCCTTGCCGTGCCTTGCCTAGCTTGCGTTGTCGTGCCTTACCCTTGTTTCCCCTTGCCGTGCCGTGCCTTTTGTTTCACTTGCCTTGCATTGCTTTGCCTTCCCTTCCTTTCCTTCTGTTACTCTTTCCTTGCCTAGTCTTGCACTGCGAAGCCTTGCGTTGTCGTGCATTAGCCTTGCCTCGACTGACCGTGCCTTGCCTTGCGTTACCCTTTCCTTGCCTTGCCGTGCATATCCTAGCCGTGCGTTACCGTGCCTTAGCCTTGTTTCCCCTTCCCGAGCCGTTCCTTTCGTTAACATTGCCTTGCCTTGCTTTTCCTTGCCTTCCTTGCCTTCCGTTACTCTTTGCTTGCCTTACCTGCATTGCCTAGCCTTGGGTTGTCGTGCCTTAGCCTTACCTCGCCTGACCGTGACTTCCCTTGCTTTACCCTTTCCTTGCCTTGCCGTGCATTGCCTAGCTTGCGTTGTCGTGCCTTAGCCTTGTTTCCCCTTGCCGTGCCGTTCCTTCCCTTACCCTTAACTTGCCTTGCTTTCCCTTGCCTTCCTTGCTTTCCGTTGCTCTTTGCTTACCTTCCGTGCATTGCCTAGCCTTGCGTTGTCGTGACTTAGCCTTGCCTCGCCTGACAGAGCCTTCCCTTGCGTTACCCTTTCCTTGCCTTGCCGTGAATTGCCTAGCTTGCGTTGTCGTGCCTTAGCCTTGTTTCCCCTTGCCGTGCCGTTCCTTCCCTTACCCTTAACTTGCCTTGCTTTCCCTTGCCTTCCTTGCCTTCCGTTGCTCTTTGCTTGCCTTCCGTGCATTGCCTAGCCTTGCGTTTTCGTGCCTTAGCCTTGCCTTTTCTCCCCGTGCCTTGCCTTGCGTTACCCTTTCCTTGCCTTGCCGAGCTTTGCCTTTCCTTGCGTTGTCGTGCCTTAGCCTTGTTTCCCCTTGCCGTGCCGTTCCTTCCGTTACCCTTGCCTTGCCTTGCTATCCCTTGCCTTCCTTGCCTTCCGTTACTCTTTGCTTGCCTTCCCTGCATTGCCTAGCCTTGCGTTGTCGTGCCTTAGCCGTGCCTCGCCTGACCGTGACTTTCCTTGCGTTACCTTTTCCTTGCCTTGCAGTGCATTGCCTAGATGTGCGTTGTTGTGCATTAGCCTTGCCTTGTCTCACCGTGCCTTGCCTTGCGTTACCCTTTCCTTGCCTTGCCGTGCATTGCCTACCATGCGTTGTCGTGCCTTACCCTTGTTTCCCCTTGCCGTGCCGTGCCTTTTGTTACACTTGCCTTGCATTGCTTTGCCTTGCCTTCCTTTCCTTCTGTTACACTTTCCTTTCCTAGCCGTGCACTGCCTAGCCTTGCGTTGTCGTGCATTAGCCTTGCCTCGACTGACCGTGCCTTGCCTTGCGTTACCCTTTCCTTGCCTTGCCGTGCATTGCCTAGCTTGCGTTGTCGTGCCTTAGCCTTGTTTCCCCTTGACGTGCCGTTCCTTCCCTTACCCTTGTCTTGCCTTGCTTTCCCTTGCCTTTCTTGCCTTCCGTTACTCTTTGCTTGCCTTCCGTGCATTGCCTAGCCTTGCGTTTTCGTGCCTTAGCCTTGCCTCGACTGACCGTGCCTTGCCTTGCGTTACCCTTTCCTTGCCTTGCCGTCCATTGCCTAGCTTGCGTTGTCGTGCCTTAGCCTTGTTTCCCCTTGCCGTGCCGTGCCTTTTGTTACACTTGCCTTGCCTTGCTTTGCCTTGCCTTCCTATCCTTCCGTTACTCTTTCCTTGCCTAGCCGTGCACTGCCTAGCCTTGCGTTGTCGTGCATTAGCCTTGCCTCGCCCGATCGTGCCTTGCCTTGCGTTACCCTTTCCTTGCCTTGCCGTGCATTGCCTAGCTTGCGTTGTCGTGCCTTAGCCTTGTTTCCCCTTGCCGTGCCGTTCCTTCCCTTACCCTTAACTTGCCTTGCTTTCCCTTGCCTTCCTTGCCTTCCGTTACTCTTTGCTTACCTTTCGTGCATTGCCTAGCCTTGCGTTGTCGTGCCTTAGCCTTGCCTCGCTTGACCGTGCCTTGCCTTGCGTTACCCTCTCTTTCCATTGCCTTGCTTTGCCTAGCCGTGCGTTGTCGTGCATTAGCCTTGCCTTGCCTCACCGTGCCTTGCCTTGCGTTACCCTTTCCTTGCCTTGCCGTGCATTGCCTAGCTTGCATTGTCGTGCCTTAGCCTTGTTTCCCCTTGACGTGCCGTTCCTTCCCTTACCCTTCCCTTGCCTTGCTTTCCTTTGCCTTTCTTGCCTTCCGTTACTCTTTGCTTGCCTTCCGTGCATTGCTTACCTTGCGTTGTCGTGCCTTACCCTTGTTTCCCCTTGCCGTACCGTGCCTTTTGTTACACTTGCCTTGCCTTGCTTTGCCTTGCCTTCCTTTCCTTCCGTTACTCTTTCCTTGCCTAGCCGTGCACTGCCTAGCCTTGCGTTGTCGTGCATTAGCCTTGCCTCGCCTGATCGTGCCTTGCCTTGCGTTACACTTTCCTTGCCTTGCCGTGCATTGCCTAGCTTGCGTTGTCGTGCCTTAGCCTTGTTTCCCCTTGCCGTGCCGTTCCTTCCCTTACCCTTAACTTGCCTTGCTTTCCCTTGCCTTCCTTGCCTTCCGTTACTCTTTGCTTAACTTCCGTGCATTGCCTAGCCTTGCGTTGTCGTGCCTTAGCCTTGCCTCGCCTGACAGAGCCTTGCCTTGCGTTACCCTTTCCTTGCCTGGCCGTGCATTGCCTAGCCGTGCGTTGCCGTGCCTTAGCCTTGTTTCCCCTTGCCGTGCCGTTCCTTCCGTTACCCTTGCCTTGCCTTGCTTTCCCTTGCCTTCCTTGCCTTCCGTTACTCTTTGCTTGCCTTCCGTGCATTGCCTAGCCTTGCATTGTCGTGACTTAGCCTTGCCTCGCCTGACAGAGCCTTGCCTTGCGTTACCCTTTCCTTGCCTGGCCGTGCATTGCCTAGCCGTGCGTTGCCGTGCCTTAGCCTTGCCTTGTCTCACCGTGCCTTGCCTTGCGTTACCCTTTCCTTGCCTTGCCGTGCTTTGCCTAGCCTTGCGTTGTCGTGCCTTAGCCTTGTTTCCCCTTGCCGTGCCGTTCCTTCCGTTACCCTTGCCTTGCCTTGCTTTCCCTTGCCTTCCTTGCCTTCCGTTACTCTTTGCTTGCCTTCCCTTCATTGCCTAGCCTTGCGTTGTCGTGCCTTAGCCTTGCCTCGCCTGACCATGACTTCCCATGCGTTACCTTTTCCTTGCCTTGCCGTGCATTGCCTAGCCTTGCGTTGTCGTGCCTTAGCCTTGCCTCGCCTGACAGAGCCTTGCCTTGCGTTACCCTTTCCTTGCCTGGCCGTGCATTGCCTAGCCGTGCGTTGCCGTGCCTTAGCCTTGTTTCCCCTTGCCGTGCCGTGCCTTTTGTTACCCTTGCCTTGCCTTGCTTTCCCTTGCCTTCCTTGCCTTCCGTTACTCTTTGCTTGCCTTCCCTTCATTGCATAGCCTTGCGTTGTCGTGCCTTACCCTTGCCTCGCCTGACCGTGACTTCCCTTGCGTTACCCTTTCCTTGCCTTGCCGTGCATTGCCTAGACGTGCGTTGTTGTGCATTAGCCTTGCCTTTCCTCACCGTGCCTTGCCTTGCGTTACCCTTTCCTTGCCTTGCCGTGCATTGCCTACATGGCGTTGTCGTGCCTTACCCTTGTTTCCCCTTGCCGTGCCGTGCCTTTTGTTACACTTGCCTTGCCTTGCTTTGCCTTGCCTTCCTTTCCTTCTGTTAGTCTTTCCTTGCCTAGCAGTGCACTGCCTAGCCTTGGGTTGTCGTGCATTAGCCTTGCCTCGACTGTCCGTGCCTTGCCTTGCGTTACCCTTTCCTTGCCTTGCCGTGCATTGCCTAGCTTGCGTTGTCGTGCCTTAGCCTTGTTTCCCCTGGACGTGCCGTTCCTTCCCTTACCCTTGCCTTGCCTTGCTTTCCCTTGCCTTTCTTGCCTTCCGTTACTCTTTGCTTGCCTTCCGTGCATTGCCTAGCGTTGCGTTTTCGTGCCTTAGCCTTGCCTTGCCTCACCGTGCCTTGCCTTGCGTTACCCTTTCCTTGCCTTGCTGTGCATTGCCTAGCCTTGCGTTTTCGTGCCTTAGCCTTGCTTCCCCTTGCCGTGCCGTTCCTTTCGTTACTCTTGCCTTGCCTTGCTTTCCCTTGCATTCCTTGCGTTCCGTTACTCTTTCCTTGCCTTGCCGTGCATTGCCTAGCCTTGCGTTGTCGTGCATTAGCCTTACCTTGCCTGACCGTGCCTAGCCTTGCGTTACCCTTTCCTTGCTTTGCCGTGCATTGCCTAGCCGTGTGTTGTCGTGCCTTAGCCTTGTTTCACCTTGCCGTAGCCTTGCTTGCGTTGCCTTGCTTTGCCTTGCCTTCCTTGCCTTCCGTTACTCTTTGCTTGCCTTCCGTGCATTGCGTAGCCTTGCGTTGTCGTGCCGTAGCCTTTTTTTGACCTTGCCATAGCCTTGCGTGCGTTACCTTGCTTTGCCTTGCATTCCTTGCCTTCAGTTACTCTTTGCTTGCCTTCCGTGCATTGCCTAGCCTTGCGTTTTCGTGCCTTAGCCTTTTCTCGCCTGACCCTGCCTTGCCTTGCGTTACCCTTTCCTTGCCTTTCCGTGCATTGCCTAGTTGCGTTGTCGTGCCTTAGCCTTGTTTCCCCTTGCCGTGCCGTGCCTTTAGTTACACTTGCCTTGCCTTGCTTTGCCTTGCCTTCCATTCCTTCCGTTACTCGTTCCTTGCCTAGCCGTGCACTGCCTAGCCTTGCGTTGTCGTGCATTAGCCTTTCCTTGCCTGACCGTGCCTTGCCTTGCGTTACCCTTTCCTTGCGTTGCCGTGCTTTGCCCAGCTTGCGTTGTCGTGCCTTAGCCTTGTTTCGCCTTGCCGTGCCGTTCCTTCCCTTACTCTTGACTTGCCTTGCTTTCCCTTGCCTTCCTTGCCTTCCGTTACTCTTTGCTTAACATCCGTGCATTGCCTAGCCTTGCGTTGTCGTGCCGTAGCCTTGCCTCGCCTGACCGTGACTTCCCTTGCGTTACCCTTTCCTTGCCTTGCCGTCCATTGCCTAGCCGTGCGTTGTTGTGCATTAGCCTTGCCTTGCGTCACCGTGACTTGCCTTGCGTTACCCTTTCCTTTCCTTGCCGTGCTTTGCCTAGCCTTGCGTTGTCGTGCCTTAGCCTTGTTTCCCCTTGCCGTGCCGTTCCTTCCGTTACTCTTGCCTTGCCTTGCTTTCCCTTGCATTCCTTACATTCCGTTACTCTTTCCTTGCCTTGCCGTGCATTGCCTAGCCTTCCGTTGTCGTGCATTAGCCTTGCATTTCCTGACCGTGCCTTGCCTTGCGTTACCCTTTCCTTGCCTTGCCGTGCATTGCCTAGACGTGCGTTGTTCTGCATTAGCCTTGCCTTGTCTCACCGTGCCTTGCCTTGCGTTACCCTTTCCTTGCCTTGCCGTGCTTTGCCTAGCTTGCGTTGTCGTGCCTTAGCCTTGTTTCCCCTTTCCGTGCCGTTCCTTCCCTTACCCTTGCCTTGCCTTGCTTTCCCTTGCCTTTCTTGCCTTCCGGTACTCTCTGCTTGCCTTCCGTGCATTGCCTAGCCTTGCGTTTTCGTGCCGTAGCCTTGCCTTGCCTCACCGTGCCTTGCCTTGCGTTACCCTTTCCTTGCCTTGCCGTGCATTGCCTAGCCTTGCGTTGTCGTGCCTTAGCCTTGTTTCCCCTTGCCGTGCCGTTCCTTCCGTTACTCTTTCCTTGCCTAGCCGTGCACTGCCTAGCCTTGCGTTGTCGTGCCTTAGCCTTGCCTCGCCTGACCGTGACTTCCCTTGCGTTACCCTTTCCTTGCCTTGCCGTGCATTGCCTAGACGTGCGTTGTTGTGCATTAGCCTTGCCTTTCCTCACCGTGCCTTGCCTTGCGTTACCCTTTCCTTGCCTTGCCGAGCATTGCCTACCTTGCGTTGTAGTGCCTTGCCCTTGTTTCCCCTTGCCGTGCCGTGCCTTTTGTTACACTTGCCTTGCCTTGCTTTGCCTTGCCTTCCATTCCTTCCGTTACTCGTTCCTTGCCTAGCCGTGCACTGCCTAGCCTTGCGTTGTCGTGCATTAGCCTTGCCTTGCCTGACCGTGCCTTGCCTTGCGTTACCCTTTCCTTGCCTTGCCGTGCTTTGCCCAGCTTGCGTTGTCGTGCCTTTGCCTTGTTTCCCCTTGCCGTGCCGTTCCTTCCCTTACTCTTGACTTGCCTTGCTTTCCCTTGCCTTCCTTGCCTTCCGTTACTCTTGGCTTACCATCCATGCATTGCCTAGCCTTGCGTTGTCGTGCCGTAGCCTTGCCTCGACTGACCGTGACTTCCCTTGCGTTACCCTTTCCTTGCCTTGCCGTCCATTGCCTAGCCGTGCGTTGTTGTGCATTAGCCTTGCCTTGCCTCACCGTGCCTTGCCTTACGTTACCCTTTCCTTGCCTTGCCGTGCATTGCCTAGCTTGCGTTGTCGTGCCTTACCCTCCTTTCCCCTTGCCGTGCCGTGCCTTTTGTTTCACTTGCCTTCCATTGCTTTGCCTTGCCTTCCTTTCCTTCTGTTACTCTTTCCTTGCCTAGCCTTGCACTGCCAAGCCTTGCGTTGTCGTGCATTAGCCTTGCCTCGACTGACCGTGCCTTGCCTTGCGTTACCCTTTCCTTGCCTTGCCGTGCATTGCCTAGCTTGCCTTGCCGTGCAGTGCCGTTTGTTACACTTGCCTTGCCTCGCTTTGCCTTGCCTTCCTATCCTTCCGTTACTCTTTCCTTGCCTAGCCGTGCACTGCCTAGACTTGCGTTGTCGTGCATTAGCCTTGCCTCGCCTGATCGTGCCTTGCCTTGCGTTACCCTTTCCTTGCCTTGCCGTGCATTGCCTAGCTTGCGTTGTCGTGCCTTAGCCTTGTTTCCCCTTGCCGTGCCGTTCCTTCCCTTACCCTTGCCTTGCCTTGCTTTCCCTTGCCTTCCTTGCCTTCCGTTACTCTTTGCTTGCCTTCCGTGCATTGCCTAGCCTTGCGTTTTCGTGCCTTAGCCTTGCCTCGACTGACCGTGCCTTGCCTTGCGTTACCCTTTCCTTGCCTTGCCGTCCATTGCCTAGCTTGCGTTGTCGTGCCTTAGCCTTGTTTCCCCTTGCCGTGCCGTGCCTTTTGTTACACTTGCCTTGGCTTGCTTTGCCTTGCCTTCCTATCCTTCCGTTACTCTTTCCTTGCCTAGCCGTGCACTGCCTAGCCTTGCGTTGTCGTGCATTAGCCTTGCCTCGCCTGATCGTACCTTGCCTTGCGTTACCCTTTCCTTGCCTTGCCGTGCATTGCCTAGCTTGCGTTGTCGTGCCTTAGCCTTGTTTCCCCTTGCCGTGCCGTTCCTTCCCTTACCCTTAACTTGCCTTGCTTTCCCTTGCCTTCCTTGCCTTCCGTTACTCTTTGCTTACCTTTCGTGCATTGCCTAGCCTTGCGTTGTCGTGCCTTAGCCTTGCCTCGCTTGACCGTGCCTTGCCTTGCGTTACCCTCTCTTTCCATTGCCTTGCTTTGCCTAGACGTGCGTTGTCGTGCATTAGCCTTGCCTTGCCTCACCGTGCCTTGACTTGCGTTACCCTTTCCTTGCCTTGCCGTGCATTGCCTAGCTTGCATTGTCGTGCCTTAGCCTTGTTTCCCCTTGACGTGCCGTTCCTTCCCTTACCCTTGCCTTGCCTTGCTTTCCCTTGCCTTTCTTGCCTTCCGTTACTCTTTGCTTGCCTTCCGTGCATTGCCTACCTTGCGTTGTCGTGCCTTACCCTTGTTTCCCCTTGCCGTACCGTGCCTTTTGTTACACTTGCCTTGCCTTGCTTTGCCTTGCCTTCCTTTCCTTCCGTTGCTCTTTCCTTGCCTAGTCGTGCACTGCCTAGCCTTGCGTTGTCGTGCATTAGCCTTGCCTCGCCTGATCGTGCCTTGCCTTGCGTTACACTTTCCTTGCCTTGCCGTGCATTGCCTAGCTTGCGTTGTCGTGCCTTAGCCTTGTTTCCCCTTGCCGTGCCGTTCCTTCCCTTACCCTTGCCTTGCCTTGCTTTCCCTTGCCTTCCTTGCCTTCCGTTACTCTTTGCTTGCCTTCCGTGCATTGCCTAGCCTTGCGTTGTCGTGACTTAGCCTTGCCTCGCCTGACAGAGCCTTGCCTTGCGTTACCCTTTCCTTGCCTGGCCGTGCATTGCCTAGCCGTGCGTTGCCGTGCCTTAGCCTTGCATTGTCTCACCGTGCCTTGCCTTGCGTTACCCTTTCCTTGCCTTGCCGTGCTTTGCCTAGCCTTGCGTTGTCGTGCCTTAGCCTTGTTTCCCCTTGCCGTGCCGTTCCTTCCGTTACCCTTGCCTTGCCTTGCTTTCCCTTGCCTTCCTTGCCTTCCGTTACTCTTTGCTTGCCTTCCCTTCATTGCATAGCCTTGCGTTGTCGTGCCTTAGCCTTGCCTCGCCTGTCCATGACTTCCCATGCGTTACCTTTTCCTTGCCTTGCCGTGCATTGCCTAGCCTTGCGTTGTCGTGCCTTAGCCTTCCCTCGCCTGACAGAGCCTTGCCTTGCGTTACCCTTTCCTTGCCTGGCCGTGCATTGCCTAGCCGTGCGTTGCCGTGCCTTAGCCTTGTTTCCCCTTGCCGTGCCGTGCCTTTTGTTACCCTTGCCTTGCCTTGCTTTCCCTTGCCTTCCTTGCCTTCCGTTACCCTTTGCTTGCCTTCCCTTCATTGCATAGCCTTGCGTTGTCGTGCCTTAGCCTTGCCTCGCCTGACCGTGACTTCCCTTGCGTTACCCTTTCCTTGCCTTGCCGTGCATTGCCTAGACGTGCGTTGTTGTGCATTAGCCTTGCCTTTCCTCACCGTGCCTTGCCTTGCGTTACCCTTTCCTTGCCTTGCCGTGCATTGCCTACATGGCGTTGTCGTGCCTTACCCTTGTTTCCCCTTGCCGTGCCGTGCCTTTTGTTACACTTGCCTTGCCTTGCTTTGCCTTGCCTTCCTTTCCTTCTGTTAGTCTTTCCTTGCCTAGCCGTGCACTGCCTAGCCTTGCGTTGTCGTGCATTAGCCTTGCCTCGACTGTCCGTGCCTTGCCTTGCGTTACCCTTTCCTTGCCTTGCCGTGCATTGCCTAGCTTGCGTTGTCGTGCCTTAGCCTTGTTTCCCCTGGACGTGCCATTCCTTCCCTTACCCTTGCCTTGCCTTGCTTTCCCTTGCCTTTCTTGCCTTCCGTTACTCTTTGCTTGCCTTCCGTGCATTGCCTAGCCTTGCGTTTTCGTGCCTTAGCCTTGCCTTGCCTCACCGTGCCTTGCCTTGCGTTACCCTTTCCTTGCCTTGCTGTGCATTGCCTAGCCTTGCATTTTCGTGCCTTAGCCTTGCTTCCCCTTGCCGTGCCGTTCCTTCCGTTACTCTTGCCTTGCCTTGCTTTCCCTTGCATTCCTTGCGTTCCGTTACTCTTTCCTTGCCTTGCCGTGCATTGCCTAGCCTTGCGTTGTCGTGCATTAGCCTTACCTTGCCTGACCGTGCCTTGCCTTGCGTTACCCTTTCCTTGCTTTGCCGTGCATTGCCTAGCCGTGTGTTGTCGTGCCTTAGCCTTGTTTCACCTTGCCGTAGCCTTGCTTGCGTTGCCTTGCTTTGCCTTGCCTTCCTTGCCTTCCGTTACTCTTTGCTTGCCTTCCGTGCATTGCGTAGCCTTGCGTTGTCGTGCCGTAGCCTTTTTTTGACCTTGCCATAGCCTTGCGTGCGTTACCTTGCTTTGCCTTGCATTCCTTGCCTTCAGTTACTCTTTGCTTACCTTCCGTGCATTGCCTAGCCTTGCGTTTTCGTGCCTTAGCCTTTTCTCGCCTGACCTGCCTTGCCTTGCGTTACCCTTTCCTTGCCTTTCCGTGCATTGCCTAGTTGCGTTGTCGTGCCTTAGCCTTGTTTCCCCTTGCCGTGCCGTGCCCTTAGTTACAATTGCCTTGCCTTGCTTTGCCTTGCCTTCCATTCCTTCCGTTACTCGTTCCTTGCCTAGCCGTGCACTGCCTAGCCTTGCGTTGTCGTGCATTAGCCTTGCCTTGCCTGACCGTGCCTTGCCTTGCGTTACCCTTTCCTTGCCTTGCCGTGCTTTGCCCAGCTTGCGTTGTCGTGCCTTAGCCTTGTTTCGCCTTGCCGTGCCGTTCCTTCCCTTACTCTTGACTTGCCTTGCTTTCCCTTGCCTTCCTTGCCTTCCGTTACTCTTTGCTTAACATCCGTGCATTGCCTAGCCTTGCGTTGTCGTGCCGTAGCCTTGCCTCGCCTGACCGTGACTTCCCTTGCGTTACCCTTTCCTTGCCTTGCCGTCCATTGCCTAGCCGTGCGTTGTTGTGCATTAGCCTTGCCTTGCGTCACTGTGATTTGCCTTGCGTTACCCTTTCCCTTCCTTGCCGTGCTTTGCCTAGCCTTGCGTTGTCGTGCCTTAGCCTTGTTTCCCCTTGCCGTGCCGTTCCTTCCGTTACTCTTGCCTTGCCTTGCTTTCCCTTGCATTCCTTACATTCCGTTACTCTTTCCTTGCCTTGCCGTGCATTGCCTAGCCTTCCGTTGTCGTGCATTAGCCTTGCATTTCCTGACCGTGCCTTGCCTTGCGTTACCCTTTCCTTGCCTTGCCGTGCATTGCCTAGACGTCCGTTGTTCTGCATTAGCCTTGCCTTGTCTCACCGTGCCTTGCCTTGCGTTACCCTTTCCTTGCCTTGCCGTGCTTTGCCTAGCTTGCGTTGTCGTGCCTTAGCCTTGTTTCCCCTTTCCGTGCCGTTCCTTCCCTTACCCTTGCCTTGCCTTGCTTTCCCTTGCCTTTCTTGCCTTCCGGTACTCTCTGCTTGCCTTCCGTGCATTGCCTAGCCTTGCGTTTTCGTGCCTTAGCCTTGCCTTGCCTCACCGTGCCTTGCCTTGCGTTACCCTTTCCTTGCCTTGCCGTGCATTGCCTAGCCTTGCGTTGTCGTGCCTTAGCCTTGCTTCCCCTTGCCGTGCCGTTCCTTCCGTTACTCTTGCCTTGCCTTGCTTTGCCTTGCCTTCCTTTCCTTCCGTTACTCTTTCCTTGCCTAGCCGTGCACTGCCTAGCCTTGCGTTGTCGTGCATTAGCCTTGCCTCGCCTGATCGTGCCTTGCCTTGCGTTACCCTTTCCTTGCCTTGCCGTGCATTGCCTAGCTTGCGTTGTCGTGCCTTCGCCTTGTTTCCCCTTGCCGTGCCGTTCCTTCCCTTACCCTTAACTTGCCTTGCTTTCCCTTGCCTTCCTTGCCTTCCGTTACTCTTTGCTTACCTTCCGTGCATTGCCTAGCCGTGCGTTGCCGTGCCTTAGCCTTGTTTCCCCTTGCCGTGCCGTTCCTTCCGTTACCCTTGCCTTGCCTTGCTTTCCCTTGCCTTCCTTGCCTTTCGTTACTCTTTGCTTGCCTTCCGTGCATTGCCTAGCCTTGCGTTGTCGTGCCGTAGCCTTGCCTCGCCTGACCGTGACTTCCCTTGCGTTACCCTTTCTTTGCCTTGCCGTGCATTGCCTAGACGTGCGTTGTTGTGCATTAGCCTTGCCTTTCCTCACCGTGCCTTGCCTTGCGTTACCCTTTCCTTGCCTTGCCGTGCATTGCCTACCTTGCGTTGTAGTGCCTTGCCCTTGTTTCCCCTTGCCGTGCCGTGCCTTTTGTTACACTTGCCTTGCCTTGCTTTGCCTTGCCTTCCATTCCTTCCGTTACTCGTTCCTTGCCTAGCCGTGCACTGCCTAGCCTTGCGTTGTCGTGCATTAGCCTTGCCTTGCCTGACCGTGCCTTGCCTTGCGTTACCCTTTCCTTGCCTTGCCGTGCTTTGCCCAGCTTGCGTTGTCGTGCCTTTGCCTTGTTTCCCCTTGCCGTGCCGTTCCTTCCCTTACTCTTGACTTGCCTTGCTTTCCCTTGCCTTCCTTGCCTTCCGTTACTCTTGGCTTACCATCCATGCATTGCCTAGCCTTGCGTTGTCGTGCCGTAGCCTTGCCTCGCCTGACCGTGACTTCCCTTGCGTTACCCTTTCCTTGCCTTGCCGTCCATTGCCTAGCCGTGCGTTGTTGTGCATTAGCCTTGCCTTGCCTCACCGTGCCTTGCCTTACGTTACCCTTTCCTTGCCTTGCCGTGCATTGCCTAGCTTGCGTTGTCGTGCCTTACCCTCCTTTCCCCTTGCCGTGCCGTGCCTTTTGTTTCACTTGCCTTCCATTACTTTGCCTTGCCTTCCTTTCCTTCTGAAACTCTTTCCTTGCCTAGCCTTGCACTGCCAAGCCTTGCGTAGTCGTGCATTAGCCTTGCCTCGACTGACCGTGCCTTGCCTTGCGTTACCCTTTCCTTGCCTTGCCGTGCATTGCCTAGCTTGCGTTGTCGTGCCTTAGCCTTGTTTCCCCTTGCCGTGCCGTGCCGTTTGTTACACTTGCCTTGCCTTGCTTTGCCTTGCCTTCCTATCCTTCCGTTACTCTTTCCTTGCCTAGCCGTGCACTGCCTAGCCTTGCGTTGTCGTGCATTAGCCTTGCCTCGCCTGATCGTGCCTTGCCTTGCGTTACCCTTTCCTTGCCTTGCCGTGCATTGCCTAGCTTGCGTTGTCGTGCCTTAGCCTTGTTTCCCCTTGCCGTGCCGTTCCTTCCCTTACCCTTGCCTTGCCTTGCTTTCCCTTGCCTTCCTTGCCTTCCGTTACTCTTTGCTTGCCTTCCGTGCATTGCCTAGCCTTGCGTTTTCGTGCCTTAGCCTTGCCTTGCCTCACCGTGCCTTGCCTTGCGTTACCCTTTCCTTGCCTTGCCGTGCGTTGCCTAGCCTTGCGTTGTCGTGCCTTAGCCTTGCTTCCCCTTGCCTTGCCGTTCCTTCCGTTACTCTTGCCTTGCCTTGCTTTCCCTTGCATTCCTTGCCTTCCGTTACTCTTTCCTTGCCTTGCCGTGCATTGCCTAGCCTTGCGTTGTCGTGCATTAGCCTTGCCTTCCCTGACCGTGCCTTGCCTTGCGTTACCCTTTCCTTGCCTTGCCGTGCATTGCCTAGCTTGCGTTGTCATGCCTTAGCCCTGTTTCCCCTTGCCGTGCCGTTCCTTCCCTTACCCTTAACTTGCCTTGCTTTCCCTTGTCTTCCTTGCTTTCCGTTACTCTTTGCTTACCTTCCGTGCATTGCCTAGCCTTGCGTTGTCGTGCATTAGCCTTGCCTCGCCTGACAGTGCTTTGCCTTGCGTTACCCTTTCCTTGCCTTGCCGTGCATTGCCTAGCCGTGCGTTGTCGTGCATTAGCCTTGCCTTGCCTCACCTTGCCTTGCCTTGAATTACCCTTTCCTTGCCTTTCCGTGCATTTCCTAGCTTGCGTTGTCGTGCCTTACGCTTTTTTCCCCTTGCCGTGCCGTGCCTTTTGTTTCACTTGCCTTGCATTGCTTTGCCTTGCCTTCCTTTCCTTCTGTTACGCTTTCCGTGCCTAGCCGTGCACTGCCAAGCCTTGCGATGTCGTGTATTAGCCTTGCCTCGACTGACCGTGCTTTGCCTTGCGTTACCCTTTCCTTGCCTTGCCGTGCATTGCCTAGCTTGCGTTGTCGTGCCTTAGCCTTGTTTCCCCTTGACGTGCCGTTCCTTCCCTTACCCTTGCCTTGCCTTGCTTTCCCTTGCCTTTCTTGCCTTCCGTTACTCTTTGCTTGCCTTCCGTGCATTGCCTAGCCTTGCGTTTTCGTGCCTTAGCCTTGCCTTGCCTCACCGTGCCTTGCCTTGCGTTACCCTTTCCTTGTCTTGCCGTGCATTGCCTAGCCGTGCGTTGTCGTGCATTAGCCTTGCCTTGCCTCACCGTGCCTTGACTTGAGTTACCTTTTCCTTGCCTTTCCGTGCATTGCCTAGCTTGCGTTGTCGTGCCTTACCCTTTTTTCCCCTTGCCGTTCCGTGCCTTTTGTTTCACTTGCCTTGCATTGCTTTGCCTTGCCTTCCTTTCCTTCTGTTACGCTTTCCTTGCCTAGCCGTGCACTGCCAAGCCTTGCGATGTCGTGCATTAGCCTTGCCTCTACTGAACGTGCTTTGCCTTGCGTTACCCTTTCCTTGCCTTGCCGTGCATTGCCTAGCTTGCGTTGTCGTGCCTTAGCCTTGGTTCCCCTTGACGTGCCGTTCCTTCCCTTACCCTTGCCTTGCCTTGCTTTCCCTTGCATTTCTTCCCTTCCGTTACTCTTTGCTTGCCTTCCGTGCATTGCCTAGCCTTGCGTTTTCGTGCCATAGCCTTGCCTTGCCTCACCGTGCCTTGCCTTGCGTTACCCTTTCCTTGCCTTGCCATGCATTGCCTAGCCTTGCGTTTTCGTGCCTTAGCCTTGCTTCCCCTTCCCGTGCCGTTCCTTCCTTTACTCTTGCCTTTCCTTGCTTTCCCTTGCATTCCTTGCATTCCTTGCCTTCCGTTACTCTTTCGTGTCGTGCATTCTCCTTGCATATCCTGACCGTGCCTTGCCTTGCGTTACCCTTTCCTTGCTTTGCCGTGCATTGCCTAGTCGTGCGTTGTCGTGCCTAAGCCTTGTTTCACCTTGCCGTAGCCTTGCTTGCGTTGCCTTGCTTTGCCTTGCCTTCCTTGCCTTCCGTTACTCTTTGCTTGGCTTCCGTGCATTGCGTAGCCTTGCGTTGTCGTGCCGTAGCCTTTTTTGGACCTTGCCATAGCCTTTCTTGCGTTACCTTGCATTGCCTTGCATTCCTTGCCTTCCTTTACTCTTTGCTTGCCTTCCGTGCATTGCCTAGCCTTGCGTTTTCGTGCCTTAGCCTTGTCTCGCCTGACCCTGCCTTGCCTTGCGTTAGCTTTCCTTGCCTTGAAGTGCATTGCCTAGCTTGCGTTGTCGTCCTTAGCCTTGTTTCCCCTTGCCGTGCCGTGCCTTTTGTTACACTTGCCTTGCCTTGCTTTGCCTTGCCTTCCATTCCTTCCGTTACTCGTTCCTTGCCTAGCCGTGCACTGCCTAGCCTTGGGGTGTCGTGCATTAGCCTTGCCTTGCCTGACCGTGCCTTACCTTGCGATACCCTTTCCTTGCCTTGCCGTGCTTTGCCCAGCTTGCGTTGTCGTGCCTTAGCCTTGTTTCCCCTTGCCGTGCCGTGCCTTCCCTTACTATTGACTTGCCTTTCTTTCCCTTGCCTTCCTTGCCTTCCGTTACTCTTTGCTTACCTTCCGTGCATTGCCTAGCCTTGCGTTGTCGTGCCGTAGCCTTGCCTCGCCTGACCGTTACTTCCCTTGCGTTACCCTTTCCTTGCCTTGCCGGCCATTGCCTAGCCGTGCGTTGTTGTGCATTAGCCTTGCCTTGCCTCACCGTGCCTTGCCTTACGTTACCCTTTCCTTGCCTTGCCGTGCCTTGCCTAGCTTGCGTTGTCGTGCCTTACCCTTGTTTCCCCTTGCCGTGCCGTGCCTTTTGTTTCACTTGCCTTGCATTGCTTTGCCTTGCCTTCCTTTCCTTCTGTTACTCTTTCCTTGCCTAGTTTTGCACTGCGAAGCCTTGCGTTGTCGAGCATTAGCCTTGCCTCGACAGACCGTGCCTGGCCTTGCGTTACCCTCTCTTTTCCTTGCCTTGCCGTGCATTGCCAAGCCGTGCGTTACCGTGCCTTAGCCTTGTTTCCCCTTGCCGAGCCGTTCCTTTCGTTAACATTGCCTTGCCTTGCTTTCCCTTGCCTTCCTTGCCTTCCGTTACTCTTTGCTTGCCTTACCTGCATTGCCTAGCCTTGCGTTGTCGTGCCTTAGCCTTGCCTCGCCTGCCGTGCATTGCCTAGCTTGCGTTGTCGTGCCTTAGCCTTGTTTCCCCTTGCCGTGCCGTTCCTTCCCTTACCCTTATCTTGCCTTGCTTTCCCTTGCCTTCCTTGCCTTCCTTTGCTCTTTGCTTACCTTCCGTGCATTGCCTAGCCTTGCGTTGTGGTGACTTAGCCTTGCCTCGCCTGACAGAGCCTTGCCTTGCGTTACCCTTTCCTTGCCTTGCCGTGAATTGCCTAGCTTGCGTTGTCGTGCCTTAGTCTTGTTTCCCCTTGCCGTGCCGTTCCTTCCCTTACCCTTAACTTGCCTTGCTTTCCCTTGCCTTCCTTGCCTTCCGTTGCTCTTTGCTTGCCTTCCGTGCATTGCCTAGCCTTGCGTTGTCGTACCTTAGCCTTGCCTCGCCTGACCGTGACTTCCCTTGCGTTACCCTTTCCTTGCCTTGCCGTGCATTGCCTAGACGTGCGTTGTTGTGCATTAGCCTTGCCTTTCCTCACCGTGCCTTGCCTTGCGTTACCCTTTCCTTGCCTTGCCGTGCATTGCCTACCTTGCGTTGTAGTGCCTTGCCCTTGTTTCCCCTTGCCGTGCCGTGCCTTTTGTTACACTTGCCTTGCCTTGCTTTGCCTTGCCTTCCATTCCTTCCGTTACTCGTTCCTTGCCTAGCCGTGCACTGCCTAGCCTTCCGTTAGCCTTGCCTCGCCTGACCGTGCCTTGCCTTGCGTTACCCTTTCCTTGCCTTGCCGTGCTTTGCCCAGCTTGCGTTGTCGTGCCTTTGCCTTGTTTCCCCTTGCCGTGCCGTTCCTTCCCTTACTCTTGACTTGCCTTGCTTTCCCTTGCCTTCCTTGCCTTCCGTTACTCTTGGCTTACCATCCATGCATTGCCTAGCCTTGCGTTGTCGTGCCGTAGCCTTGCCTCGCCTGACCGTGACTTCCCTTGCGTTACCCTTTCCTTGCCTTGCCGTCCATTGCCTAGCCGTGCGTTGTTGTGCATTAGCCTTGCCTTGCCTCACCGTGCCTTGCCTTACGTTACCCTTTCCTTGCCTTGCCGTGCATTGCCTAGCTTGCGTTGTCGTGCCTTACCCTCGTTTCCCCTTGCCGTGCCGTGATTTTGTTTCACTTGCCTTCCATTGCTTTGCCTTGCATTCCTTTCCTTCTGTTACTCTTTCCTTGCCTAGCCTTGCACTGCCAAGCCTTGCGTTGTCGTGCATTAGCCTTGCCTCGACTGACCGTGCCTTGCCTTGCGTTACCCTTTCCTTGCCTTGCCGTGCATTGCCTAGCTTGCGTTGTCGTGCCTTAGCCTTGTTTCCCCTTGCCGTGCCGTGCCGTTTGTTACACTTGCCTTGCCTTGCTTTGCCTTGCCTTCCTATCCTTCCGTTACTCTTTCCTTGCCTAGCCGTGCACTGCCTAGCCTTGCGTTGTCGTGCATTAGCCTTGCCTCGCCTGATCGTGCCTTGCCTTGCGTTACCCTTTCCTTGCCTTGCCGTGCATTGCCTAGCTTGCGTTGTCGTGCCTTAGCCTTGTTTCCCCTTGCCGTGCCGTTCCTTCCCTTACCCTTGCCTTGCCTTGCTTTCCCTTGCCTTTCTTGCCTTCCGTTACTCTTTGCTTGCCTTCCGTGCATTGCCTACCTTGCGTTGTCGTGCCTTGCCCTTGTTTCCCCTTGCCGTGCCGTGCCTTTTGTTACACTTGCCTTGCCTTGCTTTGCCTTGCCTTCCTTTCCTTCCGTTACTCTTTCCTTGCCTAGCCGTGCACTGCCTATACTTGCGTTGTCGTGCATTAGCCTTGCCTCGCCTGATCGTGCCTTGCCTTGCGTTACACTTTCCTTGCCTTGCCGTGCATTTCCTAGCTTGCGTTGTCGTGCCTTAGCCTTGTTTCCCCTTGCCGTGCCGTTCCTTCCCTTACCCTTAACTTGCCTTGCTTTCCTTTGCCTTCCTTGCCTTCCGTTACTCTTTGCTTACCTTCCGTGCATTGCCTAGCCTTGCGTTGTCGTGCCTTAGCCTTGCCTCGCCTGACAGAGCCTTGCCTTCCGTTACCCTTTCCTTGCCTGGCCGTGCATTGCCTAGCCGTGCGTTGCCGTGCCTTAGCCTTGTTTCCCCTTGCCGTGCCGTTCCTTCCGTTACCCTTGCCTTGCCTTGCTTTCCCTTGCCTTCCTTGCCTTCCGTTACTCTTTGCTTGCCTTCCGTGTATTGCCTAGCCTTGCGTTGTCGTGACTTAGCCTTGCCTCGCCTGACAGAGCCTTGCCTTGCGTTACCCTTTCCTTGCCTGGCCGTACATTGCCTAGCCGTGCGTTGTCGTGCCTTAGCCTTGCCTTGTCTCGACGTGCCTTGCCTTGCGTTACCCTTTCCTTGCCTTGCCGTGCTTTGCCTAGCCTTGCGTTGTCGTGCCTTAGCCTTGTTTCCCCTTGCCGTGCCGTTCCTTCCGTTACCCTTGCCTTGCCTTGCTTTCCCTTGCCTTCCTTGCCTTCCGTTACTCTTTGCTTGCCTTCCCTTCATTGCATAGCCTTGCGTTGTCGTGCCTTAGCCTTGCCTCGCCTGACCATGACTTCCCATGCGTTACCTTTTCCTTGCCTTGCCGTGCATTGCCTAACCTTGCGTTGTCGTGCCTTAGCCTTGCCTCGCCTGACAGAGCCTTGCCTTGCGTTACCCTTTCCTTGCCTGGCCGTGCATTGCCTAGCCGTGCGTTGCCGTGCCTTAGCCTTGTTTCCCCTTGCCGTGCCGTTCCTTCCGTTACCCTTGCCTTGCCTTGCTTTCCCTTGCCTTCCTTGCCTTCCGTTACTCTTTGCTTGCCTTCCCTTCATTGCATAGCCTTGCTTTGTCGTGCCTTAGCCTTGCCTCGCCTGACCGTGACTTCCCTTGCGTTACCCTTTCCTTGCCTTGCCGTGCATTGCCTAGACGTGCGTTGTTGTGCATTAGCCTTGCCTTTCCTCACCGTGCCTTGCCTTGCGTTACCCTTTCCTTGCCTTGCCGTGCATTGCCTACATGGCGTTGTCGTGCCTTACCCTTGTTTCCCCTTGCCGTGCCGTGCCTTTTGTTACACTTGCCTTGCCTTGCTTTGCCTTGCCTTCCTTTCCTTCTGTTAGTCTTTCCTTGCCTAGCCGTGCACTGCCTAGCCTTGCGTTGTCGTGCATTAGCCTTGCCTCGACTGTCCGTGCCTTGCCTTGCGTTACCCTTTCCTTGCCTTGCCGTGCATTGCCTAGCTTGCGTTGTCGTGCCTTAGCCTTGTTTCCCCTGGACGTGCCGTTCCTTCCCTTACCCTTGCCTTGCTTTGCTTTCCCTTGCCTTTCTTGCCTTCCGTTACTCTTTGCTTGCCTTCCGTGCATTGCCTAGCCTTGCGTTTTCGTGCCTTAGCCTTGCCTTGCCTCACCGTGCCTTGCCTTGCGTTACTCTTTCCTTGCCTTGCTGTGCATTGCGTAGCCTTGCGTTTTCGTGCCTTAGCCTTGCTTCCCCTTGCCGTGCCGTTCCTTCCGTTACTCTTGCCTTGCTTTGCCGTGCATTGCCTAGCCGTGTGTTGTCGTGCCTTAGCCTTGTTTCACCTTGCCGTAGCCTTGCTTGCGTTGCCTTGCTTTGCCTTGCCTTCCTTGCCTTCCGTTACTCTTTGCTTGCCTTCCGTGCATTGCGTAGCCTTGCGTTGTCGTGCCGTAGCCTTTTTTTGACCTTGCCATAGCCTTGCGTGCGTTACCTTGCTTTGCCTTGCATTGCTTGCCTTCAGTTACTCTTTGCTTGCCTTCCGTGCATTGCCTAGCCTTGCGTTTTCGTGCCTTAGCCTTTTCTCGCCTGACCCTGCCTTGCCTTGCGTTACCCTTTCCTTGCCTTTCCGTGCATTGCCTAGTTGCGTTGTCGTGCCTTAGCCTTGTTTCCCCTTGCCGTGCCGTGCCTTTAGTTACACTTTCCTTGCCTTGCTTTGCCTTACCTTCCATTCCTTCCGTTACTCGTTCCTTGCCTAGCCGTGCACTGCCTAGCCTTGCGTTGTCGTGCATTAGCCTTTCCTTGCCTGACCGTGCCTTGCCTTGCGTTACCCTTTCCTTGCCTTGCCGTGCTTTGCCCAGCTTGCGTTGTCGTGCCTTAGCCTTGTTTCGCCTTGCCGTGCCGTTCCTTCCCTTACTCTTGGCTTGCCTTGCTTTCCCTTGCCTTCCTTGCCTTCCGTTACTCTTTGCTTAACATCCGTGCATTGCCTAGCCTTGCGTTGTCGTGCCGTAGCCTTGCCTCGCCTGACCGTGACTTCCCTTGCGTTACCCTTTCCTTGCCTTGCCGTCCATTGCCTAGCCGTGCGTTGTTGTGCATTAGCCTTGCCTTGCGTCACCGTGACTTGCCTTGCGTTACCCTTTACTTTCCTTGCCGTGCTTTGCCTAGCCTTGCGTTGTCGTGCCTTAGCCTTGTTTCCCCTTGCCGTGCCGTTCCTTCCGTTACACTTGCCTTGCCTTGCTTTCCCTTGCATTCCTTACATTCCGTTACTCTTTCCTTGCCTTGCCGTGCATTCTCTAGCCTTCCGTTTCGTGCATTAGCCTTGCATTTCCTGACCGTGCCTTGCCTTGCGTTACCCTTTCCTTGCCTTGCCGTGCATTGCCTAGACGTGCGTTGTTCTGCATTAGCCTTGCCTTGTCTCACCGTGCCTTGCCTTGCGTTACCCTTTCCTTGCCTTGCCGTGCTTTGCCTAGCTTGCGTTGTCGTGCCTTAGCCTTGTTTCCCCTTTCCGTGCCGTTCCTTCCCTTACCCTTGCCTTGCCTTACTTTCCCTTGCCTTTCTTGCCTTCCGTTACGCTCTGCTTGCCTTCCGTGCATTGCCTAGCCTTGCGTTTTCGTGCCTTAGCCTTGCCTTGCCTCACCGTGCCTTGCCTTGCGTTACCCTTTCCTTGCCTTGCCGTGCATTGCCTAGCCTTGTGTTGTCGTGCCTTAGCCTTGCTTCCCCTTGCCGTGCCGTTCCTTCCGTTACTCTTGCCTTGCCTTGCTTTGCCTTGCCTTTCTTTCCTTCCGTTATTCTTTCCTTGCCTAGCCGTGCACTGCCTAGCCTTGCGTTGTCGTGCATTAGCCTTGCTTCGCCTGATCGTGCCTTGCCTTGCGTTACACTTTCCTTGCCTTGCCGTGCATTGCCTAGCTTGCGTTGTCGTGCCTTCGCCTTGTTTCCCCTTGCCGTGCCGTTCCTTCCCTTACCCTTAACTTGCCTTGCTTTCCCTTGCCTTCCTTGCCTTCCGTTATTCTTTGCTTGCCTTCCGTGCATTGCCTAGTCGTGCGTTGCCGTGCCTTAGCCTTGTTTCCCCTTGCCATGCCGTTCCTTCCGTTACCCTTGCCTTGCCTTGCTTTCCCTTGCCTTCCTTGCCTTCCGTTACTCTTTGCTTGCCTTCCGTGCATTGCCTAGCCTTGCGTTGTCGTGCCTTAGCCTTGCCTTGCGTCACCGTGCCTTGCCTTGCGTTACCCTTTCCTTGCCTTGCCGTGCATTGCCTAGCCTTGCGTTGTCGTGCCTTAGCCTTGCTTCCCCTTGCCGTGCCGTTCGTTCCGTTACTCTTGCCTTGCCTTGCTTTCCCTTGCATTCCTTGCCTTCCGTTACTCTTTCCTTGCCTTGCCGTGCATTGCCTAGCCTTGCGTTGTCGTGCATTAGCCTTGCCTTCCCTGACCGTGCCTTGCCTTGCGTTACCCTTTCCTTGCCTTGCCGTGCATTGCCTAGCTTGCGTTGTCATGCCTTAGCCCTGTTTCCCCTTGCCGTGCCGTTCCTTCCCTTACCCTTAACTTGCCTTGCTTTCCCTTGTCTTCCTTGCTTGCCGTTACTCTTTGCTTACCTTCCGTGCATTGCCTAGCCTTGCGTTGTCGTGCATTAGCCTTGCCTCGCCTGACAGTGCCTTGCCTTGCGTTTCCCTTTCCTTGTCTTGCCGTGCATTGCCTAGCCGTGCGTTGTCGTGCATTAGCCTTGCCTTGCCTCACCGTGCCTTGCCTTGAGTTACCCTTTCCTTGCCTTTCCGTGCATTGCCTAGCTTGCGTTGTCGTGCCTTACCCTCGTTTCCCCTTGCCGTGCCGGGCCTTTTGTTTCACTTGCCTTCCATTGCTTTGCCTTGCGTTCCTATCCTTCTGTTACTCTTTCCTTGCCTAGCCTTGCATTGCCTAGCCTTGCGTTGTCGTGCCTTAGCCTTGCCTCGACTGACCGTGCATTGCCTTGCGTTACCCTTTCCTTGCCTTGCCGTGCATTTCCAACTTGCGTTGTCGTGCCTTAGACTTGTTTCCACTTGACGTGCCGTTCCTTCCCTTACCCTTGCCTTGCCTTGCTTTCCCTTGCCTTCTTGCCTTCCGTTACTCTTTGCTTGCCTTCCGTGCATTGCCTAGCCTTGCGTTTTCGTGCCTTAGCCTTGCCTTGCCTCACCGTGCCTTGCCTTGCGTTACCCTTTCCTTGCCTTGCCGTGCATTGCCTAGCCTTGCGTTTTCGTGCCTTAGCCTTGCTTCCCCTTGCCGTGCCGTTCCTTCCGTTACTCTTGCCTTGCCTTGCTTTCCCTTGCATTCCTTGCGTTCCCTTACTCTTTCCTTGCCTTGCCGTGCATTGCCTAGCCTTGCGTTGTCGTGCATTAGCCTTACCTTGCCTGACCGTGCCTTGCCTTGCGTTAGCCTTTCCTTGCTTTGCCGTGCATTGCCTAGCCGTGCGTTAACGTGCCTTAGCCTTGTTTCAACTTGCCGTAGCCTTGCTTGCGTTGCCTTGCTTTGCCTTGCCTTCCTTGCCTTCCGTTACTCTTTGCTTGCCTTCCGTGCATTGCGTAGCCTTGCGTTGTCGTGCCGTAGCCTTTTTTTGACCTTGCCATAGCCTTGCTTGCGTTACCTTGCTTTGCTTTGCATTCCTTGCCTTCAGTTACTCTTTGCTTGCCTTCCGTGCATTGCCTAGCCTTGCGTTTTCGTGCCTTAGCCTTTTCTCGCCTGACCCTGCCTTGCCTTGCGTTACCCTTTCCTTGCCTTTCCGTGCATTGCCTAGTTGCGTTGTCGTGCCTTAGCCTTGTTTCCCCTTGCCGTGCCGTGCCTTTTGTTACACTTGCCTTGCCTTGCTTTGCCTTGCCTTCCATTCCTTCCGTTACTCGTTCCTTGCCTAGCCGTGCACTGCCTAGCCTTGCGTTGTCGTGCATTAGCCTTGCCTTGCCTGACCGTGCCTTGCCTTGCGTTACCCTTTCCTTGTCTTGCCGTGCTTTGCCCAACTTGCGTTGTCGTGCCTTAGCCTTGTTTCGCCTTGCCGTGCCATTCCTTCCCTTACTCTTGACTTGCCTTGCTTTCCCTTGCCTTACTTGCCTTCCGTTACTCTTTGCTTAACATCCGTGCATTGCCTACCTTGCGTTGTCGTGCCGTAGCCTTGCCTCGCCTGACCGTGACTTCCCTTGCGTTACCCTTTCCTTGCCTTGCCTTGCTTTGCCTAGCCTTGCGTTGTCGTGCCTTAGCCTTGTTTCCCCTTGCCGTGCCGTTCCTTCAGTTATTCTTGCCTTTCCTTGCTTTCCCTTGCATTCCTTACATTCCGTTACTCTTTCCTTGCCTTGCCGTGCATTGCCTAGCCTTCCCTTGTCGTGCATTAGCCTTGCATTTCCTGACCGTGCCTTGCCTTGCGTTACCCTTTCCTTGCCTTGCCGTGCATTGCCTAGACGTGCGTTGTTCTGCATTAGCCTTGCCTTGTCTCACCGTGCCTTGCCTTGCGTTACCCTTTCCTTGCCTTGCCGTGCATTGCCTAGCTTGCGTTGTCGTGCCTTAGCCTTGCTTCCCCTTGCCGTGCCGTTCCTTCCGTTACTCTTGCCTTGCCTTGCTTTGCCTTGCCTTCCTTTCCTTCCGTTATTCTTTCCTTGCCTAGCCGTGCACTGCCTAGCCTTGCGTTGTCGTGCATTAGCCTTGCTTCGCCTGATCGTGCCTTGCCTTGCGTTACACTTTCCTTGCCTTGCCGTGCATTGCCTAGCTTGCGTTGTCGTGCCTTCGCCTTGTTTCCCCTTGCCGTGCTGTTCCTTCCCTTACCCTTAACTTGCCTTGCTTTCCCTTGACTTCCTTGCCTTCCGTTACTCTCTGCTTACCTTCCGTGTATTGCCTAGCCGTGCGTTGCCGTGCCTTAGCCTTGTTTCCCCTTGCCGTGCCGTTCCTTCACTTACTCTTGACTTGCCTTGCTTTCCCTTGCCTTCCTTGCCTTCCGTTACTCTTGGCTTACCATCCATGCATTGCCTAGCCTTGCGTTGTCGTGCCGTAGCCTTGCCTCGCCTGACCGTGACTTCCCTTGCGTTACCCTTTCCTTGCCTTGCCGTCCATTGCCTAGCCGTGCGTTGTTGTGCATTAGCCTTGCCTTGCCTCACCGTGCCTTGCCTTACGTTACCCTTTCCATGCCTTGCCGTGCATTGCCTAGCTTGCGTTGTCGTGCCTTACCTTCGTTTCCCCTTGCCGTGCCGTGCCTTTTGTTTCACTTGCCTTCCATTGCTTTGCCTTGCCTTCCTTTCCTGCTGTTACTCTTTCCTTGCCTAGCCTTGCACTGCCAAGCCTTGCGTTGTCGAGCATTAGCCTTGCCTCGACTGACCGTGCCTTGCCTTGCG
The DNA here is from genome assembly GCF_037893015.1 of Macrotis lagotis. Lineage (NCBI taxonomy): Eukaryota > Metazoa > Chordata > Mammalia > Peramelemorphia > Peramelidae > Macrotis > Macrotis lagotis. Next base: position 92,662 of record NW_027422096.1, read on the forward strand.
TTACCCTTTCCTTGCCTTGCCGTGCATTGCCTAGCTTGCGTTGTCGTGCCTTAGCCTTGTTTCCCCTTGCCGTGCCGTGCCTTTTTGTTTCACTTGCCTTGCATTGCTTTGCCTTTCCTTCCTTTCCTTCTGTTACGCTTTCCTTGCCTAGCCGTGCACTGCCAAGCCTTGCGTTTTCGTGCCTTAGCCTTGTTTCCCCTTGCCGTGCCGTTCCTTCCGTTACCCTTGCCTTGCCTTGCTATCCCTTGCCTTCCTTGCCTTCCGTTACTCTTTGCTTGCCTTCCCTGCATTGCCTAGCCTTGCGTTGTCGTGCCTTAGCCTTGCCTCGCCTAACCGTGACTTTCCTTGCGTTACCTTTTCCTTGCCTTGCAGTGCATTGCCTAGACGTGCGTTGTTGTGCATTAGCCTTGCCTTGTCTCACCGTGCCTTGCCTTGCGTTACCCTTTCCTTGCCTTCCCGTGCATTGCCTACCTTGCGTTGTCGTGCCTTACCCTGGTTTCCCCTTGCCGTGCCGTGCCTTTTGTTACACTTGCCTTGCATTGCTTTGCCTTGCCTTCCTTTCCTTCTGTTACTCTTTCCTTGCCTAGCCGTGAACTGCCTAGCCTTGCGTTGTCGTGCATTAGCCTTGCCTCGACTGACCGTGCCTTGCCTTGCGTTACCCTTTCCTTGCCTTGCCGTGCATTGCCTAGCTTGCGTTGTCGTTCCTTAGCCTTGTTTCCCCTTGACGTGCCGTTCCTTCCCTTACGCTTGCCTTGCCTTGCTTTCCCTTGACTTTCTTGCCTTCCGTTACTCTTTGCTTGCCTTCCGTGCCTTGCCTAGCCTTGCGTTTTCGTGCCTTAGCCTTGCCTCGACTGACCGTGCCTTGCATTGCGTTACCCTTTCCTTGCCTTGCCGTGCATTGCCTAGCTTGCGTTGTCGTGCCTTAGCCTTGTTTCCCCTTGCCGTGCCGTGCCTTTTGTTACACTTGCCTTGCCTTGCTTTGCCTTGCCTTCCTATCCTTCCGTTACTCTTTCCTTGCCTAGCCGTACACTGCCTAGCCTTGCGTTGTCGTGCATTAGCCTTGCCTCGCCTGATCGTGCCTTGCCTTGCGTTACCCTTTCCTTGCCTTGCCGTGCATTGCCTAGCTTGCGTTGTCGTGCCTTAGCCTTGTTTCCCCTTGCCGTGCCGTGCCTTTTGTTACACTTGCCTTGCCTTGCTTTGCCTTGCCTTCCTATCCTTCCGTTACTCTTTCCTTGCCTAGCCGTACACTGCCAAGCCTTGCGTTGTCGAGCATTAGCCTTGCCTCGACTGACGGTGCCTTGCCTTGCGTTACCTTTTCCTTGCCTTGCCGTGCTTTGGCTGGCTTGCGTTGTCCTGCCTTAGCCTTGTTTCCCCTTTCCGTGCCGTGCCTTTTGTTACACTTGCCTTGCCTTGCTTTGCCTTGCCTTCCATTCCTTCCGTTACTCGTTCCGTGCCTAGCCGTGCACTGCCTAGCCTTGCGTTGTCGTGCATTAGCCTTGCCTTGCCTGACCGTGCCTTGCCTTGCGTTAACCTCTCTTTCCCTTGCCTTGCTTTGCCTAGCCGTGCGTTGTCGTGCATTAGCCTTGCCTTGCCTCACCGTGCCTTGCCTTGCGTTACCCTTTCCTTGCCTTGCCGTGCATTGCCTAGCTTGCATTGTCGTGCCTTAGCCTTGTTTCCCCTTGACGTGCCGTTCCTTCCCTTACCCTTGCCTTGCCTTGCTTTCCCTTGCCTTTCTTGCCTTCCGTTACTCTTTGCTTGCCTTCCGTGCATTGCCTACCTTGCGTTGTCGTGCCTTACCCTTGTTTCCCCTTGCCGTACCGTGCCTTTTGTTACACTTGCCTTGCCTTGCTTTGCCTTGCCTTCCTTTCCTTCCGTTACTCTTTCCTTGCCTAGCCGTGCACTGCCTAGCCTTGCGTTGTCGTGCATTAGCCTTGCCTCGCCTGATCGTGCCTTGCCTTGCGTTACACTTGCCCTGCCTTGCCGTGCATTGCCTAGCTTGCGTTGTCGTGCCTTAGCCTTGTTTCCACTTGCCGTGCCGTTCCTTCCCTTACCCTTAACTTGCCTTGCTTTCCCTTGCCTTCCTTGCCTTCCGTTACTCTTTGCTTACCTTCCGTGCATTGCCTAGCCTTGCGTTGTCGTGCCTTAGCCTTGCCTCGCCTGACAGAGCCTTGCCTTGCGTTACCCTTTCCTTGCCTGGCCGTGCATTGCCTAGCCGTGCGTTGCCGTGCCTTAGCCTTGTTTCCCCTTGCCGTGCCGTTCCTTCCGTTACCCTTGCCTTGCCTTGCTTTCCCTTGCCTTCCTTGCCTTCCGTTACTCTTTGCTTGCCTTCCGTGCATTGCCTAGCCTTGCGTTGTCGTGACTTAGCCTTGCCTCGCCTGACAGAGCCTTGCCTTGCGTTACCCTTTCCTTGCCTGGCCGTGCATTGCCTAGCCGTGCGTTGCCGTGCCTTAGCCTTGCCTTGTCTCACCGTTCCTTGCCTTGCGTTACCCTTTCCTTGCCTTGCCGTGCTTTGCCTAGCCTTGCGTTGTCGTGCCTTAGCCTTGTTTCCCCTTGCCGTGCCGTTCCTTCCGTTACCCTTGCCTTGCCTTGCTTTCCCTTGCCTTCCTTGCCTTCCGTTACTCTTTGCTTGCCTTCCCTTCATTGCGTAGCCTTGCGTTGTCGTGCCTTAGCCTTGCCTCGCCTGACCATGACTTCCCATGCGTTACCTTTTCCTTGCCTTGCCGTGCATTGCCTAGCCTTGCGTTGTCGTGCCTTAGCCTTGCCTCGCCTGACAGAGCATTGCCTTGCGTTACCCTTTCCTTGCCTGGCCGTGCATTGCCTAGCCGTGCGTTGCCGTGCCTTAGCCTTGCCTCGCCTGACCGTGACTTCCCTTGCGTTACCCTTTCCTTGCCTTGCCGTGCATTGCCTAGACGTGCGTTGATGTGCATTAGCCTTGCCTTTCCTCACCGTGCCTTGCCTTGCGTTACCCTTTCCTTGCCTTGCCGTGCATTGCCTACCTGTCGTTGTCGTGCCTTACCCTTGTTTCCCCTTGCCGTGCCGTGCCTTTTGTTACACTTGCCTTGCCTTGCTTTGCCTTGCCTTCCTTTCCTTCTGTTACTCTTTCCTTGCCTAGCCGTGCACTGCCTAGCCTTGCGTTGTCGTGCATTAGCCTTGCCTCGACTGTCCGTGCCTTGCCTTGCGTTACCCTTTCCTTGCCTTGCCGTGCATTGCCTAGCTTGCGTTGTCGTGCCTTAGCCTTGTTTCCCCTGGACGTGCCGTTCCTTCCCTTACCCTTGCCTTGCCTTGCTTTCCCTTGCCTTTCTTGCCTTCCGTTACTCTTTGCTTGCCTTCCGTGCATTGCCTAGCCTTGCGTTTTCGTGCCTTAGCCTTGCCTTGCCTCACCGTGCCTTGCCTTGCGTTACCCTTTCCTTGCCTTGCTGTGCATTGCCTAGCCTTGCGTTTTCGTGCCTTAGCATTGCTTCCCCTTGCCGTGCCGTTCCTTCCGTTACTCTTGCCTTGCCTTGCTTTCCCTTGCATTCCTTGCGTTCCGTTACTCTTTCCTTGCCTTGCCGTGCATTGCCTAGCCTTGCGTTGTCGTGCATTAGCCTTACCTTGCCTGACCGTGCCTTGCCTTGCGTTACCCTTTCCTTGCTTTGCCGTGCATTGCCTAGCCGTGTGTTGTCGTGCCTTAGCCTTGTTTTACCTTGCCGTAGCCTTGCTTGCGTTGCGTTGCTTTGCCTTGCCTTCCTTGCCTTCCGTTACTCTTTGCTTGCCTTCCGTGCATTGCCTAGCCTTGCGTTTTCGTGCCTTAGCCTTTTCTCGCCTGACCCTGCCTTGCCTTGCGTTACCCTTTCCTTGCCTTTCCGTGCATTGCCTAGTTGCGTTGTCGTGCCTTAGCCTTGTTTCCCCTTGCCGTGCCGTGCCTTTAGTTACACTTGCCTTGCCTTGCTTTGCCTTGCCTTCCATTCCGTCCGTTACTCGTTCCTTGCCTAGCCGTGCACTGCCTAGCCTTGCGTTGTCGTGCATTAGCCTTGCCTTGCCTGACCGTGCCTTGACTTGCGTTACCCTTTCCTTGCCTTGCCGTGCTTTGCCCAGCTTGCGTTGTCGTGCCTTAGCCTTGTTTCGCCTTGCCGTGCCGTTCCTTCCCTTACTCTTGACTTGCCTTGCTTTCCCTTGCCTTTCTTGCCTTCCGGTCCTCTCTGCTTGCCTTCCGTACATTGCCTAGCCTTGCGTTTTCGTGCCTTAGCCTTGCCTTGCCTCACCGTGCCTTGCCTTGCGTTACCCTTTCCTTGCCTTGCCGTGCATTGCCTAGCCTTGCGTTGTCGTGCCTTAGCCTTGCTTCCCCTTGCCGTGCCGTTCCTTCCGTTACTCTTGCCTTGCCTTGCTTAGCCTTGCCTTCCTTTCCTTCCGTTACTCTTTCCTTGCCTAGCCGTGCACTGCCTAGCCTTGCGTTGTCGTGCATTAGCCTTGCCTCGCCTGATCGTGCCTTGCCTTGCGTTACCCTTTCCTTGCCTTGCCGTGCATTGCCTAGCTTGCGTTGTCGTGCCTTCGCATTGTTTCCCCTTGCCGTGCCGTTCCTTCCCTTACCCTTAACTTGCCTTGCTTTCCCTTGCCTTCCTTGCCTTCCGTTACTCTTTGCTTACCTTCCGTGCATTGCCTAGCCGTGCGTTGCCGTGCCTTAGACTTGTATCCCCTTGCCGTGCAGTTCCTTCCGTTACCCTTGCCTTGCCTTGCTTTCCCTTGCCTTCCTTGCCTTCCGTTACTCTTTGCTTGCCTTCCGTGCATTGCCTAGCCTTACGTTGTCGTGCCTTAGCCTTGCCTCGCCTGACCGTGACTTCCCTTGCGTTACCCTTTCCTTGCCTTGCCGTGCATTGCCTAGACGTGCGTTGTTGTGCATTAGCCTTGCCTTTCCTCACCGTGCCTTGCCTTGCGTTATCCTTTCCTTGCCTTGCCGTGCATTGCCTACCTTGCGTTGTAGTGCCTTGCCCTTGTTTCCCCTTGCCGTGCCGTGCCTTTTGTTACACTTGCCTTGCCTTGCTTTGCCTTGCCTTCCATTCCTTCCGTTACTCGTTCCTTGCCTAGCCGTGCACTGCCTAGCCTTGCGTTGTCGTGCATTAGCCTTGCCTTGCCTGACCGTGCCTTGCCTTGCGTTACCCTTTCCTTGCCTTGCCGTGCTTTGCCCAGCTTGCGTTGTCGTTCCTTTGCCTTGTTTCCCCTTGCCGTGCCGTTCCTTCCCTTACTCTTGAATTGCCTTGCTTTCCCTTGCCTTTCTTGCCTTCCGTTACTCTTGGCTTACCATCCATGCATTGCCTAGCCTTGCGTTGTCGTGCCGTAGCCTTGCCTCGCCTGACCGTGACTTCCCTTGCGTTACCCTTTCCTTGCCTTGCCGTCCATTGCCTAGCCGTGCGTTGTTGTGCATTAGCCTTGCCTTGCCTCACCGTGCCTTGCCTTCCGTTACCGTTTCCTTGCCTTGCCGTGCATTGCCTAGCTTGCGTTGTCGTGCCTTACCCTCGTTTCCCCTTGCCGTGCCGTGCCTTTTGTTTCACTTGCCTTCCATTGCTTTGCCTTGCCTTCCTTTCCTTCTGTTACTCTTTCCTTGCCTAGCCTTGCACTGCCAAGCCTTGCGTTGTCGTGCATTAGCCTTGCCTCGACTGACCGTGCCTTGCCTTGCGTTACCCTTTCCTTGCCTTGCCGTGCATTGCCTAGCTTGCGTTGTCGTGCCTTAGCCTTGTTTCCCCTTGCCGTGCCGTGCCGTTTGTTACACTTGCCTTGCCTTGCTTTGCCCTGCCTTCCTTGCCTTCCGTTACTCTTTCCTTGCCTAGCCGTGCACTGCCTAGACGTGCGTTGTTCTGCATTAGCCTTGCCTTGTCTCACAGTGCCTTGCCTTGCGTTACCCTTTCCTTGCCTTGCCGTGCATTGCCTAGCTTGCGTTGTCGTGTCTTAGCCTTGTTTCCCCTTTCCGTGCCGTTCCTTCCCTTACCCTTACCTTGCCTTGCTTTCCCTTGCCTTTCTTGCCTTCCGTTACTCTCTGCTTGCCTTCCGTGCATTGCCTAGCCTTGCGTTTTCGTGCCTTAGCCTTGCCTTGCCTCACCGTGCCTTGCCTTGCGTTACCCTTTCCTTGCCCTGCCGTGCATTGCCTAGCCTTGCGTTGTCGTGCCTTATCCTTGCTTCCCCTTGCCGTGCCGTTCCTTCCGTTACTCTTGCCTTGCCTTGCTTTGCCTTGCCTTCCTTTCCTTCCGTTACTCTTTCCTTGCCTAGCCGTGCACTGCCTAGCTTGCGTTGTCGTGCCTTAGCCTTGTTTCCCCTTGCCGTGCCGTTCCTTCCCTTACCCTTAACTTGCCTGGCTTTCCCTTGCCTTCCTTGCCTTCCGTTACTCTTTGCTTGCCTTCCGTGCATTGCCTAGCCGTGCGTTGCCGTGCCTTAGCCTTGCCTTGCCTCACCGTGCCTTGCCTTGCGTTACCCTTTCCTTGCCTTGCCGTGCTTTGCCCAGCTTGCGTTGTCGTGCCTTAGCCTTGTTTCCCCTTGCCGTGCCGTTCCTTCCCTTACCCTTGCCTTGCCTTGCTTTCCCTTGCCTTCCTTGCCTTCCGTTACTCTTTGCTTGCCTTCCGTGTATTGCCTAGCCTTGCGTTTTCGTGCCTTAGCCTTGCCTTGCCTCACCGTGCCTTGCCTTGCGTTACCCTTTCCTTGCCTTGCCGTGCATTGCCTAGCCTTGCGTTGTCGTGCCTTAGCCTTGCTTCCCCTTGCCGTGCCGTTCCTTCCGTTACTCTTGCCTTGCCTTGCTTTCCCTTGCATTCCTTGCCTTCCGTTACTCTTTCCTTGCCTTGCCGTGCATTGCCTAGCCTTGCGTTGTCGTGCATTAGCCTTGCCTTCCCTGACCGTGCCTTGCCTTGCGTTAACCTTTCCTTGCCTTGCCGTGCATTGCCTAGCTTGCGTTGTCATGCCTTAGCCCTGTTTCCCCTTGCCGTGCCGTTCCTTCCCTTACCCTTAACTTGCCTTGCTTTCCCTTTTCTTCCTTGCTTTCCGTTACTCTTTGCTTACCTTCCGTGCATTGCCTAGCCTTGCGTTGTCGTGCATTAGCCTTGCCTCGCCTGACAGTGCCTTGCCTTGCGTTACCCTTTCCTTGCCTTGCCGTGCATTGCCTAGCCGTGCGTTGTCGTGCATTAGCCTTGCCTTGCCTCACCGTGCCTTGCCTTGAGTTACCCTTTCCTTGCCTTTCCGTTCATTGCCTAGCTTGCGTTGTAGTGCCTTGCCCTTGTTTCCCCTTGCCGTGCCGTGCCTTTTGTTACACTTGCCTTGCCTTGCTTTGCCTTGCCTTCCATTCCTTCCGTTACTCGTTCCTTGCCTAGCCGTGCACTGCCTAGCCTTGCGTTGTCGTGCATTAGCCTTGCCTTGCCTGACCGTGCCTTGCCTTGCGTTACCCTTTCCTTGCCTTGCCGTGCTTTGCCCAGCTTGCGTTGTCGTTCCTTTGCCTTGTTTCCCCTTGCCGTGCCGTTCCTTCCCTTACTCTTGAATTGCCTTGCTTTCCCTTGCCTTTCTTGCCTTCCGTTACTCTTGGCTTACCATCCATGCATTGCCTAGCCTTGCGTTGTCGTGCCGTAGCCTTGCCTCGCCTGACCGTGACTTCCCTTGCGTTACCCTTTCCTTGCCTTGCCGTCCATTGCCTAGCCGTGCGTTGTTGTGCATTAGCCTTGCCTTGCCTCACCGTGCCTTGCCTTACGTTACCCTTTCCTTGCCTTGCCGTGCATTGCCTAGCTTGCGTTGTCGTGCCTTACCCTCGTTTCCCCTTGCCGTGCCGTGCCTTTTGTTTCACTTGACTTCCATTGCTTTGCCTTGCCTTCCTTTCCTTCTGTTACTCTTTCCTTGCCTAGCCTTGCACTGCTAAGCCTTGCGTTGTCGTGCATTAGCCTTGCCTCGACTGACCGTGCCTTGCCTTGCGTTACCCTTTCCTTGCCTTGCCGTGCATTGCCTAGCTTGCGTTGTCGTGCCTTAGCCTTGTTTCCCCTTGCCGTGCCGTGCCGTTTGTTACACTTGCCTTGCCTTGCTTTGCCTTGCCTTCCTTGCCTTCCGTTACTCTTTCCTTGCCTAGCCGTGCACTGCCTAGACGTGCGTTGTTCTGCATTAGCCTTGCCTTGTCTCACAGTGCCTTGCCTTGCGTTACCCTTTCCTTGCCTTGCCGTGCATTGCCTAGCTTGCGTTGTCGTGCCTTAGCCTTGTTTCCCCTTTCCGTGCCGTTCCTTCCCTTACCCTTGCCTTGCCTTGCTTTCCCTTGCCTTTCTTGCCTTCCGTTACTCTCTGCTTGCCTTCCGTGCATTGCCTAGCCTTGCGTTTTCGTGCCTTAGCCTTGCCTTGCCTCACCGTGCCTTGCCTTGCGTTACCCTTTCCTTGCCTTGCCGTGCATTGCCTAGCCTTGCGTTGTCGTGCCTTATCCTTGCTTCCCCTTGCCGTGCCGTTCCTTCCGTTACTCTTGCCTTGCCTTGCTTTGCCTTGCCTTCCTTTCCTTCCGTTATTCTTTCCTTGCCTAGCCGTGCACTGCCTAGCCTTGCGTTGTCGTGCATTAGCCTTGCCTCGCCTGATCGTGCCTTGCCTTGCGTTACCCTTTCCTTGCCTTGCCGTGCATTGCCTGGCTTGCGTTGTCGTGCCTTCGCCTTGTTTCCCCTTGCCGTGCCGTTCCTTCCCTTACCCTTAACTTGCCTGGCTTTCCCTTGCCTTCCTTGCCTTCCGTTACTCTTTGCTTACCTTCCGTGCATTGCCTAGCCGTGCGTTGCCGTGCCTTAGCCTTGCCTTGCCTCACCGTGCCTTGCCTTGCGTTACCCTTTCCTTGCCTTGCCGTGCTTTGCCCAGCTTGCGTTGTCGTGCCTTAGCCTTGTTTCCCCTTGCCGTGCCGTTCCTTCCCTTACCCTTGCCTTGCCTTGCTTTCCCTTGCCTTCCTTGCCTTCCGTTACTCTTTGCTTGCCTTCCGTGCATTGCCTAGCCTTGCGTTTTCGTGCCTTAGCCTTGCCTTGCCTCACCGTGCCTTGCCTTGCGTTACCCTTTCCTTGCCTTGCCGTGCATTGCCTAGCCTTGCGTTGTCGTGCCTTAGCCTTGCTTCCCCTTGCCGTGCCGTTCCTTCCGTTACTCTTGCCTTGCCTTGCTTTCCCTTGCATTCCTTGCCTTCCGTTACTCTTTCCTTACCTTGCCGTGCATTGCCTAGCCTTGCGTTGTCGTGCATTAGCCTTGCCTTCCCTGACCGTGCCTTGCCTTGCGTTAACCTTTCCTTGCCTTGCCGTGCATTGCCTAGCTTGCGTTGTCATGCCTTAGCCCTGTTTCCCCTTGCCGTGCCGTTCCTTCCCTTACCCTTAACTTGCCTTGCTTTCCCTTTTCTTCTTTGCTTTCCGTTACTCTTTGCTTACCTTCCGTGCATTGCCTAGCCTTGCGTTGTCGTGCCTTAGCCTTGCTTCCCCTTGCCGTGCCGTTCCTTCCGTTACTCTTGCCTTGCCTTGCTTTCCCTTGCATTCCTTGCGTTCCCTTACTCTTTCCTTGCCTTGCCGTGCATTGCCTAGCCTTGCGTTGTCGTGCATTAGCCTTACCTTGCCTGACCGTGCCTTGCCTTGCGTTAGCCTTTCCTTGCTTTGCCGTCCATTGCCTAGCCGTGCGTTGTCGTGCCTTAGCCTTGTTTCACCTTGCCGTAGCCTTGCTTGCGTTGCCTTGCTTTGCCTTGCCTTCCTTGCCTTCCGTTACTCTTTGCTTGCCTTCCGTGCATTGCGTAGCCTTGCGTTGTCGTGCCGTAGCCTTTTTTTGACCTTGCCATAGCCTTGCTTGCGTTACCTTGCTTTGCCTTGCATTCCTTGCCTTCAGTTACTCGTTGCTTGCCTTCCGTGCATTGCCTAGCCTTGCGTTTTCGTGCCTTAGCCTTGCCTTGCCTGACCGTGCCTTGCCTTGCGTTACCCTTTCCTTGCCTTGCCGTGCATTGCCTAGCCTTGCGTTGTCGTGCCTTAGCCTTGCTTCCCCTTGCCGTGCCGTTCCTTCCGTTACTCTTGCCTTGCCTTGCTTTGCCTTGCCTTCCTTTCCTTCCGTTACTCTTTCCTTGCCTAGCCGTGCACTGCCTAGCCTTGCGTTGTCGTGCATTAGCCTTGCCTCGCCTGATCGTGCCTTGCCTTGCGTTACCCTTTCCTTGCCTTGTCGTGCATTGCCTAGCTTGCGTTGTCGTGCCTTCGCCTTGTTTCCCCTTGCCGTGCCGTTCCTTCCCTTACCCTTAACTTGCCTTGCTTTCCCTTGCCTTCCTTGCCTTCCGTTACTCTTTGCTTACCTTCCGTGCATTGCCTAGCCGTGCGTTGTCGTGCCTTCGCCTTGTTTCCCCTTGCCGTGCCGTTCCTTCCCTTACCCTTAACTTGCCTTGCTTTCCCTTGCCTTCCTTGCCTTCCGTTACTCTTTGCTTGCCTTCCGTGCATTGCCTAGCCTTGCGTTGTCGTGCCTTAGCCTTGCCTCGCCTGACCGTGACTTCCCTTGCGTTACCCTTTCCTTGCCTTGCCGTGCATTGCCTAGACGTGCGTTGTTGTGCATTAGCCTTCCCTTTCCTCACCGTGCCTTGCCTTGCGTTACCCTTTCCTTGCCTTGCCGTGCATTGCCTAGCTTGCGTTGTCCTGCCTTACCATTTTTTCCCCTTACCGTGTCGTGCCTTTTGTTTCACTTGCCTTCCATTGCTTTGCCTTGCCTTCCTTTCCTTCTGTTACGCTTTCCTTGCCTAGCCTTGCACTGCCAAGCCTTGCGTTGTCGTGCATTAGCCTTGCCTCGACTGACCGTGCCTTGCCTTGCGTTACCCTTTCCTTGCCTTGCCGTGCATTGCCTAGCTTGCGTTGTCGTGCCTTAGCCTTGCTTCCCCTTGCCGTGCCGTTCCTTCCGTTACTCTTGCCTTGCCTTGCTTTCCCTTGCATTCCTTGCGTTCCGTTACTCTTTCCTTGCCTTGCCGTGCATTGCCTAGCCTTGCGTTGTCGTGCATTAGCCTTACCTTGCCTGACCGTGCCTTGCCTTGCGTTAGCCCTTCCTTGCTTTGCCGTGCATTGCCTAGCCGTGCGTTTTCGTGCCTTAGCCTTGTTTCACCTTGCCGTAGCCTTGCTTGCGTTGCCTTGCTTTGCCTTGCCGTCCTTGCCTTCCGTTATTCTTTGCTTGCCTTCCGTGCATTGCGTAGCCTTTCGTTGTCGTGCATTAGCCTTTTTTTGACCTTGCCATAGCCTTGCTTGCGTTACCTTGATTTGCCTTGCATTCCTTGCCTTCAGTTACTCGTTGCTTGCCTTCCGTGCATTGCCTAGCCTTGCGTTTTCGTGCCTTAGCCTTTTCTCGCCTGACCCTGCCTTGCCTTGCGTTACCCTTTCCTTGCCTTTCCGTGCATTGCCTAGCTTGCGTTGTCGTGCCTTAGCCTTGTTTCCCCTTGCCGTGCCGTGCGTTTTGTTACACTTGCCTTGCCTTGCTTTGCCTTGCCTTCCATTCCTTCCGTTACTCGTTCCTTGCCTAGCCGTGCACTGCCTAGCCTTGCGTTGTCGTGCATTAGCCTTGCCTTGCCTGACCGTGCCTTGCCTTGCGTTACCCTTTCCTTGCCTTGCCGTGCTTTGCCCAACTTGCGTTGTCGTGCCTTAGCCTTGTTTCGCCTTGCCGTGCCGTTCCTTCCCTTACTCTTGACTTGCCTTGCTTTCCCTTGCCTTCCTTGCCTTCCGTTACTCTTTGCTTAACATCCGTGCATTCCCTAGCCTTGCGTTGTCGTGCCGTAGCCTTGCCTCGCCTGACCGTGACTTCCCTTGCGTTACCCTTTCCTTGCCTTGCCGTCCATTGCCTAGCCGTGCGTTGTTGTGCATTAGCCTTGCCTTGCGTCACCGTGACTTGCCTTGCGTTACCCTTTCCTTGCCTTACCGTGCTTTGCCTAGCCTTGCGTTGTCGTGCCTTAGCCTTGTTTCCCCTTGCCGTGCCGTTCCTTCCGTTACTCTTGCCTTGCCTTGCTTTCCCTTGCATTCCTTACATTCCGTTACTCTTTCCTTGCCTTGCCGTGCATTGCCTAGCCTTCCGTTGTCGTGCATTAGCCTTGCATTTCCTGACCGTGCCTTGCCTTGCGTTACCCTTTCCTTGCCTTGTGTTGTCGTGCATTAGCGTTGCCTTGCCTGACCGTGCCTTGCCTTGCGTTACCCTTTCGTTGCCTTGCCGTGCATTGCCTAGCTTGCGTTGTCGTGCCTTAGCCTTGTTTCCCCTTTCCGTGCCGTTCCTTCCCTTACCCTTGCCTTGCCTTGCTTTCCCTTGCCTTTCTTGCCTTCTGTTACTCTCTACTTGCCTTCCGTGCATTGCCTAGCCTTGCGTTTTCGTGCCTTAGCCTTGCCTTCCCTCACCGTGCCTTGCCTTGCGTTACCCTTTCCTTCCCTTGCCGTGCATTGCCTAGCCTTGCGTTGTCGTGCCTTAGCCTTGCTTCCCCTTGCCGTGCCGTTCCTTCCGTTACTCTTGCCTTGCCTTGCTTTGCCTTGCCTTCCTTTCCTTCCGTTACTCTTTCCTTTCCTAGCCGTGCACTGCCTAGCCTTGCGTTGTCGTGCATTAGCCTTGCCTCGCCTGATCGTGCCTTGCCTTGCGTTACCCTTTCCTTGCCTTGCCGTGCATTGCCTAGCTTGCGTTGTGATGCCTTATCCCTGTTTCCCCTTGCCGTGCCGTTCCTTCCCTTACCCTTAACTTGCCTTGCTTTCCCTTGTCTTCCTTGCTTTCCGTTACTCTTTGCTTACCTTCCGTGCATTGCATAGCCTTGCGTTGTCGTGCATTAGCCTTGCCTCGCCTGACAGTGCCTTGCCTTGCGTTACCCTTTCCTTGCCTTGCCGTGCATTGCCTAGCCGTGCGTTGTCGTGCGTTAGCCTTGCCTTGCCTCACCGTGCCTTGCCTTGAGTTACCCTTTCCTTGCCTTTCCGTGCATTGCCTAGCTTGCGTTGTCGTGCCTTACCCTTTTTTCCCCTTGCCGTGCCGTGCCTTTTGTTTCACTTGCCTTGCATTGCTTTGCCTTGCCTTCCTTTCCTTCTGTTACGCTTTCCTTGCCTAGCCGTGCACTGCCAAGCCTTGCGATGTCGTGCATTAGCCTTGCCTGGACTGACCGTGCTTTGCCTTGCGTTACCCTTTCCTTGCCTTGCCGTGCATTGCCTAGCTTGCGTTGTCGTGCCTTAGCCTTGTTTCCCCTTGCCGTGCCGTGCCTTTTGTTTCACTTGCCTTGCATTGCTTTGCCTTGCCTTCCTTTCCTTCTGTTACGCTTTCCTTGCCTAGCCGTGCACTGCCAAGCCTTGCTTTGTCGTGCATTAGCCTTCGCTCGACTGACCGTGCCTGGCCTTGCGTTACCCTCTCCTTCCCTTGCCTTGCTTTGCCTAGCCGTGCGTTGTCGTGCATTAGCCTTGCCTTGCCTCACCGTGCCTTGCCTTGCGTTACCCTTTCCTTGCCTTGCCGTGCTTTGCCTAGCCTTGCGTTGTCGTGCCTTAGCCTTGTTTCCCCTTGCCGTGCCGTTCCTTTCGTTACTCTTGCCTTGCCTTGCTTTCCCTTGCATTCCTTACATTCCGTTACTCTTTCCTTGCCTTGCCGTGCATTGCCTAGCCTTCCGTTGTCGTGCATTAGCCTTGCATTTCCTGACCGTGCCTTGCCTTGCGTTACCCTTTCCTTGTCTTGCCGTGCATTGCCTAGCTTGCGTTGTCGTGCCTTAGCCTTGTTTCCCCTTGCAGTGCCGTTCCTTACCTTACCCTTAACTTGCCTTGCTTTCCCTTGCCTTCCTTGCCTTCCGATACTCTTTGCTTACCTTCCGTGCATTGCCTAGCATTGCGTTGTCGTGCCTTAGCCTTGCCTCGCCTGACAGAGCCTTGCCTTGCGTTACCCTTTCCTTGCCTTGCCGTCCATTGCCTAGCCTTGCGTTGTCGTGCATTAGCCTAGCCTTCCCTGACCGTGCCTTGCCTTGCGTTACCCTTTCCTTGCCTTGCCGTGCATTGCCTAGCTTGCGTTGTCATGCCTTAGCCCTGTTTCCCCTTGCCTTGCCGTTCCTTCCCTTACCCTTAACTTGCCTTGCTTTCCCTTGCCTTCCTTGCCTTCCGTTACTCTTTGCTTGCTTTCCGTGCACTGCCTAGCCTTGCGTTTTCGTGCCTTAGCCTTGACTTGCCTCACCGTGCCTTGCCTTTCGTTACCCTTTCCTTGCCTGGCCGTGCATTGCCTAGCCGTTCGTAGCCGTGCCTTAGCCTTGTTTCCCCTTGCCGAGCCGTTCCTTCCGTTAACCTTGCCTTGCCTTGCTTTCCCTTGCCTTCTTTCCCTTCCGTTACTCCTTGCTTGCCTTACCTGCATTGCCTAGCCTTGCGTTGTCTTGCCTTAGCCTTGCCTCGCCTGACCGTGACTTCACTTGCGTTACCCTTTGTTTGCCTTGCCGTGCATTGCCTAGCCGTGCGTTGTTGTGCATTAGCCTTGCCTTGCCTCACCGTGCCTTGCCTTGCGTTACCCTTTCCTTGCCTTGCCGTGCATTGCCTAGCTTGCGTTGTCGTGCCTTAGCCTTGTTTCCCCTTGCCGTGCCGTGCCTTTTGGTTCACCTGCCTTGCCTTGCTTTGCCTTGCCTTTCATTCCTTCCGTTACTCGTTCCTTGCCTAGCCGTGCACTTCCTAGCCTTGCGTTGTCGTGCATTAGCCTTGCCTTGCCTGACCGTGCCTTGCCTTGCGTTACCCTTTCCTTGCCTTGCCGTACTTTGCCTAGCTTGCGTTTTCGTGCCTTAGCCTTGTTTCCCCTTGCCGTGCCGTTCCTTCCCTTACTCTTAACTTGCCTTGCTTTCCCTTGCCTTCCTTGCCTTCCGTTACTCTTTGCTTACCTTACGTGCATTGCCTAGCCTTCCGTTGTCGTGCCTTAGCCTTGCCTCGCTTGACCGTGCCTTGCCTTGCTTTACCCTCTCCTTCCCTTGCCTTGCTTTGCCTAGCCGTGCGTTGTCGTGCATTAGCCTTGCCTTGCCTCACCGTGCCTTGCCTTGCGTTACCCTTTCCTTGCCTTGCCGTGCTTTGCCTAGCCTTGCGTTGTCGTGCCTTAGCCTTGTTTCCCCTTGCCGTGCCGTTCCTTCCGTTACTCTTGCCTTGCCTTGCTTTCCCTTGCATTCCTTACATTCCGTTACTCTTTCCTTGCCTTGCCGTGCATTGCCTAGACGTGCGTTGTTGTGCATTAGCCTTGCCTTTCCTCACCGTGCTTGCCTTGCGTTACCCTTTCCTTGCCTTGCCGTGCATTGCCTAGCCTTGCGTTGTCGTGCCTTAGCCTTGTCTCGCCTGACCCTGCCTTGCCTTGCGTTACCCTTTCCTTGCCTTGCCGTGCATTGCCTAGCTTGCGTTGTCGTGCCTTAGCCTTGTTTCCCCTTGCCGTGCCGTGTCTTTTGTTACACTTGCCTTGCCTTGCTTTTCCTTGCCTTCCATTCCTTCCGTTACTCGTTCCTTGCCTAGCCGTGCACTACCTAGCCTTGCGTTGTCGTGCATTAGCCTTGCCTTGCCTGACCGTGCCTTGCCTTGCGTTACCCTTTCCTTGCCTTGCCGTGCTTTGCCCAGCTTGCGTTGTCGTGCCTTAGCCTTGTTTCCCCTTGCCGTGCCGTTCCTTCCGTTACTCTTGACTTGCCTTGCTTTCCCTTGCCTTCCTTGCCTTCCGTTACTCTTTGCTTACCATCCGTGCATTGCCTAGCCTTGCGTTGTCGTGCCGTAGCCATGCCTCGCCTGACCGTGACTTCCCTTGCGTTACCCTTTCCTTGCCTTGCCGTCCATTGCCTAGCCGTGCGTTGTTGTGCATTAGCCTTGCCTTGCCTCACCGTGCCTTCCCTTACGTTACCCTTTCCTTGCCTTGCCGTGCATTGCCTAGCTTGCGTTGTCGTGCCTTACCCTTTTTTCCGTTGCCGTGCCGTGCCTTTCGTTTCACTTGCCTTGCATTGCTTTGCCTTGCCTTCCTTTCCTTCTGTTACGCTTTCCTTCCCTAGCCGTGCACTGCCAAGCCTTGCGTTGTCGTGCATTAGCCTTGCCTCGACTGACCGTGCCTTGCCTTGCGTTACACTTTCCTTGCCTTGCCGTGCATTTCCTAGCTTGCGTTGTCGTGCCTTAGCCTTGTTTCCCCTTGCCGTGCCGTGCCTTTTGTTTCACTTGCCTTGCATTGCTTTGCCTTGCCTTCCTTTCCTTCTGTTACGCTTTCCTTGCCTAGCCGTGCACTGCTAAGCCTTGCGTTGTCGTGCATTAGCCTTCCCTCTACTGACCGTGCCTGGCCTTGCGTTACCCTCTCCTTCCCTTGCCTTGCTTTGCCTAGCCGTGCGTTGTCGTGCATTAGCCTTGCCATGCCTCACCGTGCCTTGCCTTACGTTACCCTTTCCTTGCCTTGCCGTGCTTTGTCTAGCCTTGCGTTGTTGTGCCTTAGCCTTGTTTCCCCTTGCCGTGCAGTTCCTTCCGTTACTCTTGCCTTGCCTTGCTTTCCCTTGCATTCCTTACATTCCGTTACTCTTTCCTTGCCTTGCCGTGCATTGCCTAGGCGTGCGTTGTTGTGCATTAGCCTTGCCTTGCCTCACCGTGCCTTGCCTTGCGTTACCCTTTCCTTGCCTTGCCGTGCATTGCCTAGCCTTGCGTTGTCGTGCCTTAGCCTTGTCTCGCCTGACCCTGCCTTGCCTTGCGTTACCCTTTCCTTGCCTTGCCGTGCATTGCCTAGCTTGCGTTGTCGTGCCTTAGCCTTGTTTCCCCTTGCCGTGCCGTGCCTTTTGTTACACTTGCCTTGCCTTGCTTTTCCTTGCCTTCCATTCCTTCCGTTACTCGTTCCTTGCCTAGCCGTGCACTGCCTAGCCTTGCGTTGTCGTGCATTAGCCTTGCCTTGCCTGACCGTGCCTTGCCTTGCGTTACCCTTTCCTTGCCTTGCCGTGCTTTGCCCAGCTTGCGTTGTCGTGCCTTAGCCTTGTTTCCCCTTGCCGTGCCGTTCCTTCCCTTACTCTTGACTTGCCTTGCTTTCCCTTGCCTTCCTTGCCTTCCGTTACTCTTTGCTTACCATCCGTGCATTGCCTAGCCTTGCGTTGTCGTGCCGTAGCCATGCCTCGCCTGACCGTGACTTCCCTTGCGTTACCCTTTCCTTGCCTTGCCGTCCATTGCCTAGCCGTGCGTTGTTGTGCATTAGCCTTGCCTTGCCTCACCGTGCCTTCCCTTACGTTACCCTTTCCTTGCCTTGCCGTGCATTGCCTAGACGTGCGTTGTTGTGCATTAGCCTTGCCTTTCCTCACCGTGCCTTGCCTTGCGTTACCCTTTCCTTGCCTTGCCGTGCATTGCCTAGCTTGCGTTGTCGTGCCTTACCCTCGTTTCCCCTTGCCGTGCCGTGCCTTTTGTTTCACTTGCCTTCCATTGCTTTGCCTTGCCTTCCTTTCCTTCTGTTACTCTTTCCTTGCCTAGCCTTGCACTGCCAAGCCTTGCGTTGTCGTGCATTAGCCTTGCCTCGACTGACCGTGCCTTGCCTTGCGTTACCCTTTCCTTGCCTTGCCGTGCATTGCCTAGCTTGCGTTGTCGTGCCTTAGCCTTGCTTTCCCTTGCCGTGCCGTTCCTTCCGTTACTCTTGCCTTGCCTTGCTTTCCCTTGCATTCCTTGCGTTCCGTTACTCTTTCCTTGCCTTGCCGTGCATTGCCTAGCCTTGCGTTGTCGTGCATTAGCCTTACATTGCCTGACCGTGCCTTGCCTTGCGTTAGCCTTTCCTTGCTTTGCCGTGCATTGCCTAGCCGTGCGTTGTCGTGCCTTAGCCTTGTTTCACCTTGCCGTAGCCTTGCTTGCGTTGCCTTGCTTTGCCTTGCCGTCCTTGCCTTCCGTTACTCTTTGCTTGCCTTCCGTGCATTGCGTAGCCTTGCGTTGTCGTGCCGTAGCCTTTTTTTGACCTTGCCATAGCCTTGCTTGCGTTACCTTGCTTTGCCTTGCATTCCTTGCCTTCAGTTACTCTTTGCTTCCCTTCCGTGCATTGCCTAGCCTTGCGTTTTCGTGCCTTAGCCTTTTCTCGCCTGACCCTGCCTTGCCTTGCGTTACCCTTTCCTTGCCTTTCCGTGAATTGCCTAGTTGCGTTGTCGTGCCTTAGCCTTGTTTCCCCTTGCCGTGCCGTGCCTTTTGTTACACTTGCCTTGCCTTGCTTTCCCTTGACTTCCTTGCCTTCCGTTACTCTCTGCTTACCTTCCGTGTATTGCCTAGCCGTGCGTTGCCGTGCCTTAGCCTTGTTTCCCCTTGCCGTGCCGTTCCTTCACTTACTCTTGACTTGCCTTGCTTTCCCTTGCCTTCCTTGCCTTCCGTTACTCTTGGCTTACCATCCATGCATTGCCTAGCCTTGCGTTGTCGTGCCGTAGCCTTGCCTCGCCTGACCGTGACTTCCCTTGCGTTACCCTTTCCTTGCCTTGCCGTCCATTGCCTAGCCGTGCGTTGTTGTGCATTAGCCTTGCCTTGCGTCACCGTGACTTGCCTTGCGTTACCCTTTCCTTGCCTTACCGTGCTTTGCCTAGCCTTGCGTTGTCGTGCCTTAGCCTTGTTTCCCCTTGCCGTGCCGTTCCTTCCGTTACTCTTGCCTTGCCTTGCTTTCCCTTGCATTCCTTACATTCCGTTACTCTTTCCTTGCCTTGCCATGCATTGCCTAGCCTTCCGTTGTCGTGCATTAGCCTTGCATTTCCTGACCGTGCCTTGCCTTGCGTTACCCTTTCCTTGCCTTGCCGTGCATTGCCTAGACGTGCGTTGTTCTGCATTAGCCTTGCCTTGTCTCACCGTGCCTTGCCTTGCGTTACCCTTTCCTTGCCTTGCCGTGCATTGCCTAGCTTGCGTTGTCGTGCCTTAGCCTTGTTTCCCCTTTCCGTGCCGTTCCTTCCCTTACCCTTGCCTTGCCTTGCTTTCCCTTGCCTTTCTTGCCTTCCGTTACTCTCTGCTTGCCTTCCGTGCATTGCCTAGCCTTGCGTTTTCGTGCCTTAGCCTTGCCTTGCCTCACCGTGCCTTGCCTTGCGTTACCCTTTCCTTGCCTTGCCGTGCATTGCCTAGCCTTGCGTTGTCGTGCCTTAGCCTTGCTTCCCCTTGCCGTGCCGTTCCTTCCGTTACTCTTGCCTTGCCTTGCTTTGCCTTGCCTTCCTTTCCTTCCGTTACTCTTTCCTTTCCTAGCCGTGCACTGCCTAGCCTTGCGTTGTCGTGCATTAGCCTTGCCTCGCCTGATCGTGCCTTGCCTTGCGTTACCCTTTCCTTGCCTTGCCGTGCATTGCCTAGCTAGCGTTGTGATGCCTTAGCCCTGTTTCCCCTTGCCGTGCCGTTCCTTCCCTTACCCTTAACTTGCCTTGCTTTCCCTTGTCTTCCTTGATTTCCGTTACTCTTTGCTTACCTTCCGTGCATTGCATAGCCTTGCGTTGTCGTGCATTAGCCTTGCCTCGCCTGACAGTGCCTTGCCTTGCGTTACCCTTTCCTTGCCTTGCCGTGCACTGCCTAGCCGTGCGTTGTCGTGCGTTAGCCTTGCCTTGCCTCACCGTGCCTTGCCTTGAGTTACCCTTTCCTTGCCTTTCCGTGCATTGCCTAGCTTGCGTTGTCGTGCCTTACCCTTTTTTCCCCTTGCCGTGCCGTGCCTTTTGTTTCACTTGCCTTGCATTGCTTTGCCTTGCCTTCCTTTCCTTCTGTTACGCTTCCCTTGCCTAGCCGTGCACTGCCAAGCCTTGCGTTGTCGTGCATTAGCCTTCGCTCGACTGACCGTGCCTGGCCTTGCGTTACCCTCTCCTTCCCTTGCCTTGCTTTGCCTAGCCGTGCGTTGTCGTGCATTAGCCTTGCCTTGCCTCACCGTGCCTTGCCTTGAGTTACCCTTTCCTTGCCTTGCCGTGCTTTGCCTAGCCTTGCGTTGTCGTGCCTTAGCCTTGTTTCCCCTTGCCGTGCCGTTCCTTTCGTTACTCTTGCCTTGCCTTGCTTTCCCTTGCATTCCTTACATTCCGTTACTCTTTCCTTGCCTTGCCGTGCATTGCCTAGCCTTCCGTTGTCGTGCATTAGCCTTGCATTTCCTGACCGTGCCTTGCCTTGCGTTACCCTTTCCTTGCCTTGCCGTGCATTGCCTAGCTTGCGTTGTCGTGCCTTAGCCTTGTTTCCCCTTGCAGTGCCGTTCCTTCCCTTACCCTTAACTTGCCTTGTTTCCCTTGCCTTCCTTGCCTTCCGATACTCTTTGCTTACCTTCCGTGCATTGCCTAGCATTGCGTTGTCGTGCCTTAGCCTTGCCTCGCCTGACAGAGCCTTGTCTTGCGTTACCCTTTCCTTGCCTTGCCGTGCTTTGCCTAGCCTTGCGTTGTCGTGCATTAGCCTAGCCTTCCCTGACCGTGCCTTGCCTTGCGTTACCCTTTCCTTGCCTGGCCGTGCATTGCCTACCTTGCGTTGTCATGCCTTAGCCCTGTTTCCCCTTGCCGTGCCGTTCCTTCCCTTACCCTTAACTTGCCTTGCTTTCCCTTGCCTTCCTTGCCTTCCGTTACTCTTTGCTTGCCTTCCGTGCACTGCCTAGCCTTGCGTTTTCGTGCCTTAGCCTTGACTTGCCTCACCGTGATTTGCCTTTCGTTACCCTTTCCTTGCCTGGCCGTGCATTGCCTAGCCGTGCGTAGCCGTGCCTTAGCCTTGTTTCCCCTTGCCGAGCCGTTCCTTCCGTTAACCTTACCTTGCCTTGCTTTCCCTTGCCTTCCTTCCCTTCCGTTACTCCTTGCTTGCCTTACCTGCATTGCCTAGCCTTGCGTTGTCTTGCCTTAGCCTTGCCTCGCCTGATCGTGCCTTGCCTTGCGTTACCCTTTCCTTGCCTTGCCGTGCATTGCCTAGCTTGCGTTGTCGTGCCTTAGCCTTGTTTCCCCTTGCCGTGCCGTGCCTTTTGGTTCACCTGCCTTGCCTTGCTTTGCCTTGCCTTTCATTCCTTCCGTTACTCGTTCCTTGCCTAGCCGTGCACTTCCTAGCCTTGCGTTGTCGTGCATTAGCCTTGCCTTGCCTGACCGTGCCTTGCCTTGCGTTACCCTTTCCTTGCCTTGCCGTACTTTGCCTAGCTTGCGTTTTCGTGCTTTAGCCTTGTTTCCCCTTGCCGTGCCGTTCCTTCCCTTACTCTTAACTTGCCTTGCTTTCCCTTGCCTTCCTTGCCTTCCGTTACTCTTTGCTTACCTTACGTGCATTGCCTAGCCTTCCGTTGTCGTGCCTTAGCCTTGCCTCGCTTGACCGTGCCTTGCCTTGCTTTACCCTCTCCTTCCCTTGCCTTGCTTTGCCTAGCCGTGCGTTGTCGTGCATTAGCCTTGCCTTGCCTCACCGTGCCTTGCCTTGCGTTACCCTTTCCTTGCCTTGCCGTGCTTTGCCTAGCCTTGCGTTGTCGTGCCTTAGCCTTGTTTCCCCTTGCCGTGCCGTTCCTTCCGTTACTCTTGCCTTGCCTTGCTTTCCCTTGCATTCCTTACATTCCGTTACTCTTTCCTTGCCTTGCCGTGCATTGCCTAGACGTGCGTTGTTGTGCATTAGCCTTGCCTTTCCTCACCGTGCCTTGCCTTGCGTTACCCTTTCCTTGCCTTGCCGTGCATTGCCTAGCCTTGCGTTGTCGTGCCTTAGCCTTGTCTCGCCTGACCCTGCCTTGCCTTGCGTTACCCTTTCCTTGCCTTGCCGTGCATTGCCTAGCTTGCGTTGTCGTGCCTTAGCCTTGTTTCCCCTTGCCGTGCCGTGCCTTTTGTTACACTTGCCTTGCCTTGCTTTTCCTTGCCTTCCATTCCTTCCGTTACTCGTTCCTTGCCTAGCCGTGCACTGCCTAGCCTTGCGTTGTCGTGCATTAGCCTTGCCTTGCCTCACCGTGCCTTGCCTTGCGTTACCCTTTCCTTGCCTTGCCGTGCTTTGCCCAGCTTGCGTTGTCGTGCCTTAGCCTTGTTTCCCCTTGCCGTGCCGTTCCTTCCCTTACTCTTGCCTTGCCTTGCTTTCCCTTGCCTTCCTTGCCTTCCGTTACTCTTTCCTTGCCTTGCCGTGCATTGCCTAGCTTTCCGTTGTCGTGCATTAGCCTTGCATTTCCTGACCGTGCCTTGCCTTGCGTTACCCTTTCCTTGCCTTGCCGTGCATTGCCTAGCTTGCGTTGTCGTGCCTTCGCCTTGTTTCCCCTTGCCGTGCCGTTCCTTCCCTTACCCTTAACTTGCCTTGCTTTCCCTTGCCTTCCTTCCCTTCCGTTACTCTTTGCTTACCTTCCGTGCATTGCCTAGCCGTGCGTTGCCGTGCCTTAGCCTTGTTTCCCCTTGCCGTGCCGTTCCTTCCGTTACCCTTGCCTTGCCTTGCTTTCCCTTGCCTTCCGTTACTCTTTGCTTGCCTTCCGTGCATTGCCTAGCCTTGCGTTGTCGTGCCTTAACCTTGCCTCGCCTGACCGTGACTTCCCTTGCGTTAACCTTTCCTTGCCTTGCCGTGCATTGCCTAGACGTGCGTTGTTGTGCATTAGCCTTGCCTTTCCTCACCGTGCCTTGCCTTGCGTTACCCTTTCCTTGCCTTGCCGTGCATTGCCAACCTTGCGTTGTCGTGCCTTACCCTTGTTTCCCCTTGCCGTGCTGTTCCTTTTGTTACACTTGCCTTGCCTTGCTTTGCCTTGCCTTCTATTCCTTCCGTTACTCGTTCCTTGCCTAGCCGTGCACTGCCTAGCCTTGCGTTGTCGTGCATTAGCCTTGCCTTGCCTGACCGTGCCTTGCCTTGCGTTACCCTTTCCTTGCCTTGCCGTGCTTTGCCCAGCTTGCGTTGTCGTGCCTTAGCCTTGTTTCCCCTTGCCGTGCCGTTCCTTCCCTTACTCTTGACTTGCCTTGCTTTCCCTTGCCTTCCTTGCCTTCCGTTACTCTTGGCTTACCTATTCATGCATTGCCTAGCCTTGCGTTGACGTGCCGTAGCCTTGCCTCGCCTGACCGTGACTTGCCTTGCGTTACCCTTTCCTTGCCTTGCCGTCCATTGCCTAGCCGTGCGTTGTTGTGCATTAGCCTTGCCTTGCCTCACCGTGCCTTGCCTTACGTTACCCTTTCCTTGCCTTGCCGTGCATTGCCTAGCTTGCGTTGTCGTGCCTTACCCTCGTTTCCCCTTGCCGTGCCGTGCCTTTTGTTTCACTTGCCTTCCATTGCTTTGCCTTGCCTTCCTTTCCTTCTGTTACTCTTTCCATGCCTAGCCTTGCACTGCCATGCCTTGCGTTGTCGTGCATTAGCCTTGCCTCGCCTGATCGTGCCTTGCCTTGCGTTACCCTTTCCTTGCCTTGCCGTGCATTGCCTAGCCGTGCGTTGTCGTGCATTAGCCTTGCCTTGCCTCACCGTGCCTTCCCTTACGTTACCCTTTCCTTGCCTTGCCGTGCATTGCCTAGCTTGCGTTGTCGTGCCTTACCCTTTTTTCCGTTGCCGTGCCGTGCCTTTTGTTTCACTTGCCTTGCATTGCTTTGCCTTGCCTTCCTTTCCTTCTGTTACGCTTTCCTTCCCTAGCCGTGCACTGCCAAGCCTTGCGTTGTCGTGCATTAGCCTTGCCTCGACTGACCGTGCCTTGCCTTGCGTTACACTTTCCTTGCCTTGCCGTGCATTGCCTAGCTTGCGTTGTCGTGCCTTAGCCTTGTTTCCCCTTGCCGTGCCGTGCCTTTTGTTTCACTTGCCTTGCATTGCTTTGCCTTGCCTTCCTTTCCTTCTGTTACGCTTTCCTTGCCTAGCCGTGCACTGCTAAGCCTTGCGTTGTCGTGCATTAGCCTTCCCTCTACTGACCGTGCCTGGCCTTGCGTTACCCTCTCCTTCCCTTGCCTTGCTTTGCCTAGCCGTGCGTTGTCGTGCATTAGCCTTGCCATGCCTCACCGTGCCTTGCCTTACGTTACCCTTTCCTTGCCTTGCCGTGCTTTGCCTAGCCTTGCGTTGTCGTGCCTTAGCCTTGTTTCCCCTTGCCGTGCCGTTCCTTCCCTTACTCTTGACTTGCCTTGCTTTCCCTTGCATTCCTTACATTCCGTTACTCTTTCCTTGCCTTGCCGTGCATTGCCTAGACGTGCGTTGTTGTGCATTAGCCTTACCTTTCCTCACCGTGCCTTGCCTTGCATTACCCTTTCCTTGCCTTGCCGTGCATTGCCTAGGCTTGCGTTGTCGTGCCTTAGCCTTGTCTCGCCTGACCCTGCCTTGCCTTGCGTTACCCTTTCCTTGCCTAGCCGTGCACTGCCAAGCCTTGCGTTGTCGTGCATTAGCCTTGCCTCGACTGACCGTGCCTTGCCTTGCGTTACACATTCCTTGCCTTGCCGTGCATTGCCTAGCTTGCGTTGTCGTGCCTTAGCATTGTTTCCCCTTGCCGTGCCGTGCCTTTTGTTTCACTTGCCTTGCATTGCTTTGCCTTGCCTTCCTTTCCTTCCGTTACGCTTTCCTTGCCTAGCCGTGCACTGCTAAGCCTTGCGTTGTCGTGCATTAGCCTTCCCTCTACTGACTGTGCCTGGCCTTGAGTTACCCTCTCCTTCCCTTGCCTTGCTTTGCCTAGCCGTGCGTTGTCGTGCATTAGCCTTGCCATGCCTCACCGTGCCTTGCCTTGCGTTACCCTTTCCTTGCCTTGCCGTGCTTTGCCTAGCCTTGCGTTGTCGTGCCTTAGCCTTGTTTCCCCTTGCCGTGCCGTTCATTCCGTTACTCTTGCCTTGCCTTGCCTTCCCTTGCATTCCTTACATTCCGTTACTCTTTCCTTGCCTTGCCGTGCATTGCCTAGCTTTCCGTTGTCGTGCATTAGCCTTGCATTTCCTGACCGTGCCTTGCCTTGCGTTACCCTTTCCTTGCCTTGCCGTGCATTGCCTAGCTTGCGTTGTCGTGCCTTAGCCTTGTTTCCCCTTGCCGTGCCGTTCCTTCTGTTACTCTTGCCTTGCCTTGCTTTGCCTTGCCTTCCTTTCCTTCCGTTATTCTTTCCTTGCCTAGCCGTGCACTGCCTAGCCTTGCGTTGTCGTGCATTAGCCTTGCCTCGCCTGATCGTGCCTTGCCTTGCGTTACCCTTTCCTTGCCTTGCCGTGCATTGCCTAGCTTGCGTTGTCGTGCCTTCGCCTTGTTTCCCCTTGCCGTGCCGTTCCTTCCCTTACCCTTAACTTGCCTTGCTTTCCCTTGCCTTTCTTGCCTTCCGTTACTCTTTGCTTACCTTCCGTGCATTGCCTAGCCGTGCGTTGTCGTGCCTTAGCATTGTTTCCCCTTGCCGTGCCGTTCCTTCCGTTACCCTTGCCTTGCCTTGCATTCCCTTGCCTTCCGTTACTGTTTGCTTACATTCCGTGCATTGCCTAGCCTTGCGTTGTCGTGCCTTAGCCTTGCCTCGCCTGACCGTGACTTCCCTTGCGTTACCCTTTCCTTGCCTTGCCTTGCATTGCCTAGACGTGCGTTTTTGTGCATTAGCCTTGCCTTTCCTCACCGTGCCTTGCCTTGCGTTACCCTTTCCTTGCCTTGCTGTGCATTGCCTACCTTGCGTTGTAGTGCCTTACCCTTGTTTCCCCTTGCCGTGCCGTGCCTTTTGTTACAGTTGCCTTGCCTTGCTTTGCCTTGCCTTCCATTCCTTCCGTTACTCGTTCCTTGCCTAGCCGTGCACTGCCAAGCCTTGCGTTGTCGTGCATTAGCCTTGCCTCGCCTGACCGTGACTTCCCTTGCGTTACCCTTTCCTTGCCTTGCCGTCCATTGCCTAGCCGTGCGTTGTTGTGCATTAGCCTTGCCTTGCCTCACCGTGCCTTGCCTTACGTTACCCTTTCCTTGCCTTGCCGTGCATTGCCTAGCTTGCGTTGTCGTGCCTTACCCTCGTTTCCCCATGCCGTGCCGTGCCTTTTGTTTCACTTGCCTTCCATTGCTTTGCCTTGCCTTCCTTTCCTTCTGTTACTCTTTCCTTGCCTAGCCTTGCACTGCCATGCCTTGCGTTGTCGTTCATTAGCCTTGCCTCGACTGACTGTGCCTTGCCTTGCGTTACCCTTTCCTTGCCTTGCCGTGCATTGCCTAGCTTGCATTGTCGTGCCTTAGCCTTGTTTCCCCTTGCCGTGCCGTGCCTTTTGTTACACTTGCCTTGCCTTGCTTTGCCTTGCCTTCCTTTCCTTCCGTTACTCATTCCTTGCCTAGCCGTGCACTGCCTAGCCTTGGGTTGTCGTGCATTAGCCTTGCCTCGGCTGATCGTGCCTTGCCTTGCGTTACCCTTTCCTTGTCTTGCCGTGCATTGCCTAGCTTGTGTTGTCGTGCCTTAGCCTTGTTTCCCCTTGCCGAGCCGTTCCTTCCGTTAACCTTGCCTTGCCTTGCTTTCCCTTGCATTCCTTGCTTTCCGTTACTCTTTGCTTGCCTTCCGTGCATTGCCTAGCCTTGCGTTTTCGTGCCTTAGCCTTGCCTTGCCTCACCGTGCCTTGCCTTGCGTTACCCTTTCCTTGCCTTGCCGTGCATTGCCTAGCCTTGCGTTGTCGTGCCTTAGCCTTGCTTCCCCTTGCCGTGCCGTTCCTTCCGTTACTCTTGCCTTGCCTTGCTTTCCCTTGCATTCCTTGCCTTCCGTTACTCTTTCCTTGCCTTGCCGTGCATTGCCTAGCCTTGCGTTGTCGTGCATTAGCCTTGCCTTGCCTGACCGTGCCTTGCCTTGCGTTACCCTTTCCTTGCCTTGCCGTGCTTTGCCCAGCTTGCGTTGTCGTGCCTTAGCCTTGTTTCCACTTGCCGTGCCGTTCCTTCCGTTACCCTTGCCTTGCCTTCCTTTCCCTTGCCTTCCGTTACTCTTTGCTTGCCTTCCGTGCATTGCCTAGCCTTGCGTTGTCGTGCCTTAGCCTTGCCTCGCCTGACCGTGACTTCCCTTGCGTTACCCTTTCCTTGCCTTGCCGTGCATTGCCTAGACGTGCGTTGTTGTGCATTAGCCTTGCCTTTCCTCACCGTGCCTTGCCTTGCGTTACCCTTTCCTTGCCTTGCCGTGCATTGCCTACCTTGCGTTGTAGTGCCTTACCCTTGTTTCCCCTTGCCGTGCCGTGCCTTTTGTTACCCTTTCCTTGCCTTGCTTTGCCTTGCCTTCCATTCCTTCCGTTACCCGTTCCTTGCCTAGCCGTGCACTGCCTAGCCTTGCGTTGTCGTGCATTAGCCTTGCCTTGCCTGACCGTGCCTTGCCTTGCGTTACCCTTTCCTTGCCTTGCCGTGCTTTGCCCAGCTTGCGTTGTCGTGCCTTAGCCTTGTTTCCCCTTGCAGTGCCGTTCCTTCCCTTACTCTTGACTTGCCTTGCTTTCCCTTGCCTTCCTTGCCTTCCGTTACTCTTGGCTTACCATCCATGCATTGCCTAGCCTTGCGTTGTCGTGCCGTAGACTTGCCTCGCCTGACCGTGACTTCCCTTGCGTTACCCTTACCTTGCCTTTCCGTCCATTGCCTAGCCGTGCGTTGTTGTGCATTAGCCTTGCCTTGCCTCACCGTGCCTTGCCTTACGTTACCCTTTCCTTGCCTTGCCGTGCATTGCCTAGCTTGCGTTGTCGTGCCTTAACCTCGTTTCCCCTTGCCGTGCCGTGCCTTTTGTTTCACTTACCTTCCATTGCTTTGCCTTGCCTTCCTTTCCTTCTGTTACTCTTTCCTTGCCTAGCCTTGCACTGCCATGCCTTGCGTTGTCGTGCATTAGCCTTGCCTCGACTGACTGTGCCTTGCCTTGCGTTACCCTTTCCTTGCCTTGCCGTGCATTGCCTAGCTTGCGTTGTCGTGCCTTAGCCTTGTTTCCCCTTGCCGTGCCGTGCCGTTTGTTACACTTGCCTTGCCTTGCTTTGCCTTGCCTTCCTATCCTTCCGTTACTCTTTCCTTGCCTAGCCGTGCACTGCCTAGCCTTGCGTTGTCGTGCATTAGCCTTGCCTCGCCTGATCGTGCCTTGCCTTGCGTTACCCTTTCCTTGCCTTGCCGTGCATTGCCTAGCTTGTGTTGTCGTGCCTTAGCCTTGTTTCCCCTTGCCGTGCCGTTCCTTCCCTTACCCTTGCTTGCCTTGCTTTCCCTTGCCTTCCTTGCCTTCCGTTACTCTTTGCTTGCCTTCCGTGCATTGCCTAGCCTTGCGTTTTCGTGCCTTAGCCTTGCCTTGCCTCACCGTGCCTTGCCTTGCGTTAGTGCATTGCCTAGCTTGCGTTGTCGTGCCTTAGCCTTGTTTCCCCTTGCCGTGCCGTTCCTTCCCTTACCCTTAACTTGCCTTGCTTTCCCTTGTCTTCCTTGCTTTCCGTTACTCTTTACTTACCTTCCGTGCATTGCCTAGCCTTGCCTTGTCGTGCATTAGCCTTGCCTCGCCTGACAGTGCCTTGCCTTGCGTTACCCTTTCCTTGCCTTGCCGTGCATTGCCTAGCCGTGCGTTGTCGTGCATTAGCCTTGCCTTGCCTCACCGTGCCTTGCCTTGAGTTACCCTTTCCTTGCCTTTCCGTGCATTGCCTAGCTTGCGTTGTCGTGCCTTAACCTTTTTTCCCCTTGCCGTGCCTTGCCTTTTGTTTCACTTGCCTTGCATTGCTTTGCCTTGCCTTCCTTTCCTTCTGTTACGCTTTCCTTGCCTAGCCGTGCACTGCCAAGCCTTGCGATGTCGTGCATTAGCCTTGCCTCGACTGACCGTGCTTTGCCTTGCGTTACCCTTTCCTTGCCTTGCCGTGCATTGCCTAGCTTGCGTTGTCGTGCCTTAGCCTTGTTTCCCCTTGACGTGCCGTTCCTTCCCTTACCCTTGCCTTGCCTTGCTTTCCCTTGCCTTTCTTGCCTTCCGTTACCCTTTGCTTGCCTTCCGTGCATTGCCTAGCCTTGCGTTTTCGTGCCTTAGCCTTGCCTTGCCTCACCGTGCCTTGCCTTGCGTTACCTTTTCCTTGCCTTGCCGTGCATTGCCTAGCCTTGCGTTTTCGTGCTTTAGCCTTGCTTCCCCTTGCCGTGCCGTTCCTTCCGTTACTCTTGCCTTGCCTTGCTTTCCCTTGCATTCCTTGCGTTCCGTTACTCTTTCCTTGCCTTGCCGTGCATTGCCTAGCCTTGCGTTGTCGTGCATTAGCCTTACCTTGCCTGACCGTGCCTTGCCTTGCGTTACCCTTTCCTTGCTTTGCCGTGCATTGCCTAGCCGTGCGTTGTCGTGCCTTAGCCTTGTTTCACCTTGCCGTAGCCTTGCTTGCGTTGCCTTGCTTTGCCTTGCCTTCCTTGCCTTCCGTTACTCTTTGCTTGCCTTCCGTGCATTGCGTAGCCTTGCGTTGTCGTGCCGTAGCCTTTTTTTGACCTTGCCATAGCCTTGCTTGCGTTACCTTGCTTTGCCTTGCATTCCTTGCCTTCAGTTACTCTTTCCTTGCCTAGCCGTGCACTGCCTAGCCTTGCGTTGTCGTGCATTAGCCTTGCCTTGCCTGACCGTGCCTTGCCTTGCGTTACCCTTTCCTTGCCTTGCCGTGCTTTGCCCAGCTTGCGTTGTCGTGCCTTAGCCTTGTTTCCCCTTGCCGTGCCGTTCCTTCCCTTACTCTTGACTTGCCTTGCTTTCCCTTGCCTTCCTTGCCTTCCGTTACTCTTTGCTTACCATCCGTGCATTGCCTAGCCTTGCGTTGTCGTGCCGTAGCCATGCCTCGCCTGACCGTGACTTCCCTTGCGTTACCCTTTCCTTGCCTTGCCGTCCATTGCCTAGCCGTGCGTTGTTGTGCATTAGACT
Source organism: Macrotis lagotis (assembly GCF_037893015.1). NCBI lineage: Eukaryota > Metazoa > Chordata > Mammalia > Peramelemorphia > Peramelidae > Macrotis > Macrotis lagotis. The sequence continues at coordinate 122,178 of NW_027422096.1, forward strand.
TGCCTTGCCTCACCGTGCCTTCCCTTACGTTACCCTTTCCTTGCCTTGCCGTGCATTGCCTAGCTTGCGTTGTCGTGCCTTACCCTTTTTTCCGTTGCCGGGCCGTGCCTTTTGTTTCACTTGCCTTGCATTGCTTTGCCTTGCCTTCCTTTCCTTCTGTTACGCTTTCCTTCCCTAGCCGTGCACTGCCAAGCCTTGCGTTGTCGTGCATTAGCCTTGCCTCGACTGACCGTGCCTTGCCTTGCGTTACACTTTCCTTGCCTTGCCGTGCATTGCCTAGCTTGCGTTGTCGTGCCTTAGCCTTGTTTCCCCTTGCCGTGCCGTGCCTTTTGTTTCACTTGCCTTGCATTGCTTTGCCTTGCGTTCTTTTCCTTCTGTTACGCTTTCCTTGCCTAGCCGTGCACTGCTAAGCCTTGCGTTGTCGTGCATTAGCCTTCCCTCTACTGACCGTGCCTTGCCTTGCGTTACCCTTTCCTTGCCTTGCCGTGCATTGCCTACCTTGCGTTGTAGTGCCTTACCCTTGTTTCCCCTTGCCGTGCCGTGCCTTTTGTTACACTTGCCTTGCCTTGCTTTGCCTTGCCTTCCATTCCTTCCGTTACTCGTTCCTTGCCTAGCCGTGCACTGCCTAGCCTTGCGTTGTCGTGCATTAGCCTTGCCTCGACTGACTGTGCCTTGCCTTGCGTTACCCTTTCCTTGCCTTGCCGTGCATTGCCTAGCTTGCGTTGTCGTGCCTTAGCCTTGTTTCCCCTTGCCGTGCCGTGCCGTTTGTTACACTTGCCTTGCCTTGCTTTGCCTTGCCTTCCTATCCTTCCGTTACTCTTTCCTTGCCTAGCCGTGCACTGCCTAGCCTTGCGTTGTCGTGCATTAGCCTTGCCTCGCCTGATCGTGCCTTGCCTTGCGTTACCCTTTCCTTGCCTTGCCGTGCATTGCCTAGCTTGCGTTGTCGTGCCTTCGCCTTGTTTCCCCTTGCCGTGCCGTTCCTTCCCTTACCCTTAACTTGCCTTGCTTTCCCTTGCCTTCCTTGCCTTCCGTTACTCTTTGCTTACCTTCCGTGCATTGCCTAGCCGTGCGTTGCCGTGCCTTAGCCTTGTTTCCCCTTGCCGTGCCGTTCCTTCCGTTACCCTTGGCTTGCCTTGCTTTCCCTTGCCTTCCGTTACTCTTTGCTTGCCTTCCGTGCATTGCCTAGCCTTGCGTTGTCGTGCCTTAGCCTTGCCTCGCCTGACCGTGACTTCCCTTGCGTTACCCTTTCCTTGCCTTGCCGTGCATTGCCTAGACGTGCGTTGTTGTGCATTAGCCTTGCCTTTCCTCACCGTGCCTTGCCTTGCGTTACCCTTTCCTTGCCTTGCCGTGCATTGCCTACCTTGCGTTGTAGTGCCTTACCCTTGTTTCCCCTTGCCGTGCCGTGCCTTTTGTTACACTTGCCTTGCCTTGCTTTGCCTTGCCTTCCATTCCTTCCGTTACTCGTTCCTTGCCTAGCCGTGCACTGCCTAGCCTTGCGTTGTCGTGCATTAGCCTTGCCTTGCCTGACCGTGCCTTGCCTTGCGTTACCCTTTCCTTGCCTTGCCGTGCTTTGCCCAGCTTGCGTTGTCGTGCCTTAGCCTTGTTTCCCCTTGCCGTGCCGTTCCTTCCCTTACCCTTAACTTGCCTTGCTTTCCCTTGTCTTCCTTGCTTTCCGTTACTCTTTGCTTACCTTCCGTGCATTGCCTAGCCTTGCGTTGTCGTGCATCAGCCTTCCCTCGCCTGAGAGTGCCTTGCCTTGCGTTACCCTTTCCTTGCCTTGCCGTGCATTGCCTAGCCGTGCGTTGTCGTGCATTAGCCTTGCCTTGCCTCACCGTGCCTTGCCTTGAGTTACCCTTTCCTTGCCTTTCCGTGCATTGCCTAGCTTGCGTTGTCGTGCCTTAACCTTTTTTCCCCTTGCCGTGCCTTGCCTTTTGTTTCACTTGCCTTGCATTGCTTTGCCTTGCCTTCCTTTCCTTCTGTTACGCTTTCCTTGCCTAGCCGTGCACTGCCAAGCCTTGCGATGTCGTGCATTAGCCTTGCCTCGACTGACCGTGCTTTGCCTTGCGTTACCCTTTCCTTGCCTTGCCGTGCATTGCCTAGCTTGCGTTGTCGTGCCTTAGCCTTGTTTCCCCTTGACGTGCCGTTCCTTCCCTTACCCTTGCCTTGCCTTGCTTTCCCTTGCCTTTCTTGCCTTCCGTTACCCTTTGCTTGCCTTCCGTGCATTGCCTAGCCTTGCGTTTTCGTGCCTTAGCCTTGCCTTGCCTCACCGTGCCTTGCCTTGCGTTACCCTTTCCTTGCCTTGCCGTGCATTGCCTAGCCTTGCGTTTTCGTGCTTTAGCCTTGCTTCCACTTGCCGTGCCGTTCCTTCCGTTACTCTTGCCTTGCCTTGCTTTCCCTTGCATTCCTTGCGTTCCGTTACTCTTTCCTTGCCTTGCCGTGCATTGCCTAGCCTTGCGTTGTCGTGCATTAGAATTACCTTGCCTGACCGTGCCTTGCCTTGCGTTAGCCTTTCCTTGCTTTGCCGTGCATTGCCTAGCCGTGCGTTGTCGTGCCTTGGCCTTGATTCACCTTGCCGTAGCCTTGCTTGCGTTGCCTTGCTTTGCCTTGCCTTCCTTGCCTTCCGTTACTCTTTGCTTGCCTTCCGTGCATTGCGTAGCCTTGCGTTGTCGTGCCGTAGCCTTTTTTTGACCTTGCCATAGCCTTGCTTGCGTTACCTTGCTTTGCCTTGCATTCCTTGCCTTCAGTTACTCTTTGCTTGCCTTCCGTGCATTGCCTAGCCTTGCGTTTTCGTGCCTTAGCCTTTTCTCGCCTGACCCTGCCTTGCCTTGCGTTACCCTTTCCTTGCCTTTCCGTGCATTGCCTAGTTGCGTTGTCGTGCCTTAGCCTTGTTTCCCCTTGCCGTGCCGTGCCTTTTGTTACACTTGCCTTGCCTTGCTTTGCCTTGCCTTCCATTCCTTCCGTTACTCGTTCCTTGCCTAGCCGTGCACTGCCTAGCCTTGCGTTGTCGTGCATTAGCCTTGCCTTGCCTGACCGTGCCTTGACTTGCGTTACCCTTTCCTTGCCTTGCCGTGCTTTGCCCAACTTGCGTTGTCGTGCCTTAGCCTTGTTTCGCCTTGCCGTGCCGTTCCTTCCCTTACTCTTGACTTGCCTTGCTTTCCCTTGCCTTCCTTGCCTTCCGTTACTCTTTGCTTAACATCTGTGCATTGCCTAGCCTTGCGTTGTCATGCCGTAGACTTGCCTCGCCTGACCGTGACTTCCCTTGCGTTACCCTTTCCTTGCCTTGCCGTCCATTGCCTAGCCGTGCGTTGTTGTGCATTAGCCTTGCCTTGCGTCACCGTGACTTGCCTTGCGTTACCCTTTCCTTGCCTTGCCGTGCTGTGCCTAGCCTTGCGTTGTCGTGCCTTAGCCTTGTTTCCCCTTGCCGTGCCGTTCCTTCCGTTACTCTTGCCTTGCCTTCCTTTCCCTTGCATTCCTTACATTCCGTTACTCTTTCCTTGCCTTGCCGTGCATTGCCTAGCCTTCCGTTGTCGTGCATTAGCCTTGCATTTCCTGACCGTGCCTTGCCTTGCGTTACCCTTTCCTTGCCTTGCCGTGCATTGCCTAGACGTGCGTTGTTCTGCATTAGCCTTGCCTTGTCTCACCGTGCCTTGCCTTGCGTTACCCTTTCCTTGCCTTGCCGTGCATTGCCTAGCTTGCGTTGTCGTGCCTTAGCCTTGTTTCCCCTTTCCGTGCCGTTCCTTCCCTTACCCTTGCCTTGCCTTGCTTTCCCTTGCCTTTCTTCCCTTCCGTTACTCTCTGCTTGCCTTCCGTGCATTGCCTAGCCTTGCGTTTTCGTGCCTTAGCCTTTCCTTGCCTCACCGTGCCTTGCCTTGCGTTACCCTTTCCTTGCATTGCCGTGCATTGCCTAGCCTTGCGTTGTCGTGCCTTAGCCTTGCTTCCCCTTGCAGTGCCGTTCCTTCCGTTACTCTTCCCTTGCCTTGCTTTGCCTTGCCTTCCTTTCCTTCCGTTACTCTTTCCTTGCCTAGCCGTGCACTGCCTAGCCTTGCGTTGTCGTGCATTAGCCTTGCCTCGCCTGATCGTGCCTTGCCTTGCGTTACCCTTTCCTTGCCTTGCCGTGCATTGCCTAGCTTGCGTTGTCGTGCCTTCGACTTGTTTCCCCTTGCCGTGCCGTTCCTTCCCTTACCCTTAACTTGCCTTGCTTTCCCTTGCCTTCCTTTCCTTCCGTTACTCTTTGCTTACCTTCCGTGCATTGCCTAGCCGTGCGTTGCCGTGCCTTAGCCTTGTTTCCCCTTGCCGTGCCGTTCCTTCCGTTACCCTTGCCTTGCCTTGCTTTCCCTTGCCTTCCTTGCCTTCCGTTACTCTTTGCTTGCCTTCCGTGCATTGCCTAGCCTTGCGTTGTCGTGCCTTAGCCTTGCCTCGCCTGACCGTGACTTCCCTTGCGTTACCCTTTCCTTGCCTTGCCGTGCATTGCCTAGACGTGCGTTGTTGTGCATTAGCCTTGCCTTTCCTCACCGTGCCTTGCCTTGCGTTACCCTTTCCTTGCCTTGCCATGCATTGCCTACCTTGCGTTGTAGTGCCTTACCCTTGTTTCCCCTTGCCGTGCCGTGCCTTTTGTTACACTTGCCTTGCCTTGCTTTGCCTTGCCTTCCATTCCTTCCGTTACTCGTTCCTTGCCTAGCCGTGCACTGCCTAGCCTTGCGTTGTCGTGCATTAGCCTTGCCTTGCCTGACCGTGCCTTGCCTTGCGTTACCCTTTCCTTGCCTTGCCGTGCTTTGCCCAGCTTGCGTTGTCGTGCCTTAGCCTTGTTTCCCCTTGCCGTGCCGTTCCTTCCCTTACTCTTGACTTGCCTTGCTTTCCCTTGCCTTCCTTGCCTTCCGTTACTCTTTGCTTACCATCCGTGCATTGCCTAGCCTTGCGTTGTCGTGCCGTAGCCATGCCTCGCCTGACCGTGACTTCCCTTGCGTTACCCTTTCCTTGCCTTGCCGTCCATTGCCTAGCCGTGCGTTGTTGTGTATTAGCCTTGCCTTGCCTCACCGTGCCTTCCCTTACGTTACCCTTTCCTTGCCTTGCCGTGCATTGCCTAGCCTTGCGTTGTCGTGCATTAGCCTTGCCTCGACTGACCGTGCCTTGCCTTGCGTTACACTTTCCTTGCCTTGCCGTGCATTGCCTAGCTTGCGTTGTCGTGCCTTAACCTTCTTTCCCCTTGCCGTGCCGTGCCTTTTGTTTCACTTGCCTTGCATTGCTTTGCCTTGCCTTCCTTTCCTTCTGTTACGCTTTCCTTCCTAGTCGTGCACTGCTAAGCCTTGCGTTGTCGTGCATTAGCCTTCCCTCTACTGACCGTGCCTGGCCTTGCGTTACCCTCTCCTTCCCTTGCCTTGCTTTGCCTAGCCGTGCGTTGCCGTGCATTAGCCTTGCCATGCCTCACCGTGCCTTGCCTTACGTTACCCTTTCCTTGCCTTGCCGTGCTTTGCCTAGCCTTGCGTTGTCGTGCCTTAGCCTTGTTTCCCCTTGCCGTGCCGTTCCTTCCGTTACTCTTGCCTTGCCTTGCTTTCCCTTGCATTCCTTACATTCCGTTACTCTTTCCTTGCCTTGCCGTGCATTGCCTAGACGTGCGTTGTTGTGCATTAGCCTTGCCTTTCCTCACCGTGCCTTGCCTTGCGTTACCCTTTCCTTGCCTTGCCGTGCATTGCCTAGCCTTGCGTTGTCGTGCCTTAGCCTTGTCTCGCCTGACCCTGCCTTGCCTTGCGTTACCCTTTCCTTGCCTTGCCGTGCATTGCCTAGCTTGCGTTGTCGTGCCTTAGCCTTGTTTCCCCTTGCCGTGCCGTGCCTTTTGTTACACTTGCCTTGCCTTGCTTTTCCTTGCCTTCCATTCCTTCCGTTACTCGTTCCTTGCCTAGCCGTGCACTGCCTAGCCTTGCGTTGTCGTGCATTAGCCTTGCCTTGCCTGATCATGCCTTGCCTTGCGTTACCCTTTCCTTGCCTTGCCGTGCTTTGCCCAGCTTGCGTTGTCGTGACTTAGCCTTGTTTCCCCTTGCCGTGCCGTTCCTTCCCTTACTCTTGACTTGCCTTGCTTTCCCTTGCCTTCCTTGCCTTCCGTTACTCTTTGCTTACCATCCGTGCATTGCCTAGCCTTGCGTTGTCGTGCCGTAGCCATGCCTCGCCTGACCGTGACTTCCCTTGCGTTACCCTTTCCTTGCCTTGCCGTCCATTGCCTAGCCGTGCGTTGTTGTGCATTAGCCTTGCCTTGCCTCACCGTGACTTCCCTTACGTTACCCTTTCCTTGCCTTGCCGTGCATTGCCTAGCTTGCGTTGTCGTGCCTTAACCTTTTTTTCCGTTGCCGTGCCGTGCCTTTTGTTTCACTTGCCTTGCATTGCTTTGCCTTGCCTTCCTTTCCTTCTGTTACGCTTTCCTTCCCTAGCCGTGCACTGGCAAGCCTTGCGTTGTCGTGCATTAGCCTTGCCTCGACTGACCGTGCCTTGCCTTGCGTTACCCTTTCCTTGCCTTGCCGTGCATTGCCTAGCTTGCGTTGTCGTGCCTTAGCCTTGTTTCCCCTTGCCGTGCCGTGCCTTTTGTTTCACTTGCCTTGCATTGCTTTGCCTTGCCTTCCTTTCCTTCTGTTACGCTTTCCTTGCCTAGCCGTGCACTGCTAAGCCTTGCGTTGTCGTGCATTAGGCTTCCCTCTACTGACCGTGCCTGGCCTTGCGTTACCCTCTCCTTCCCTTGCCTTGCTTTGCCTAGCCGTGCGTTGTCGTGCATTAGCCATGCCATGCCTCACCGGGCCTTGCCTTACGTTACCCTTTCCTTGCCTTGCCGTGCTTTGCCTAGCCTTGCGTTGTCGTGCCTTAGCCTTGTTTCCCCTTGCCGTGCCGTTCCTTCCGTTACTCTTGCCTTGCCTTGCTTTCCCTTGCATTCCTTACATTCCGTTACTCTTTCCTTGCCTTGCCGTGCATTGCCTAGCTTTCCGTTGTCGTGCATTAGCCTTGCATTTCCTGACCGTGCCTTGCCTTGCGTTACCCTTTCCTTGCCTTGCCGTGCATTGCCTAGCTTGCGTTGTCGTGCCTTAGCCTTGTTTCCCCTTGCCGTGCCGTTCCTTCTGTTACTCTTGCCTTGCCTTGCTTTGCCTTGCCTTCCTTTCCTTCCGTTATTCTTTCCTTGCCTAGCCGTGCACTGCCAAGCCTTGCGTTGTCGTGCATTAGCCTTGCCTCGCCTGATCGTGCCTTGCCTTGCGTTACCCTTTCCTTGCCTTGCCGTGCATTGCCTAGCTTGCGTTGTCGTGCCTTCGCCTTGTTTCCCCTTGCCGTGCCGTTCCTTCCCTTACCCTTAACTTGCCTTGCTTTCCCTTGCCTTCCTTGCCTTCCGTTACTCTTTGCTTACCTTCCGTGCATTGCCTAGCCGTGCGTTGCCGTGCCTTAGCCTTGTTTCCCCTTGCCGTGCCGTTCCTTCCGTTACCCTAGGCTTGCCTTGCTTTCCCTTGCCTTCCGTTACTCTTTGCTTGCCTTCCGTGCATTGCCTAGCCTTGCGTTTTCGTGCCTTAGCCTTTTCTCGCCTGACCCTGCCTTGCCTTGCGTTACCCTTTCCTTGCCTTTCCGTGCATTGCCTAGTTGCGTTGTCGTGCCTTAGCCTTGTTTCCCCTTGCCGTGCCGTGCCTTTTGTTACACTTGCCTTGCCTTGCTTTGCCTTGCCTTCCATTCCTTCCGTTACTCGTTCCTTGCCTAGCCGTGCACTGCCTAGCCTTGCGTTGTCGTGCATTAGCCTTGCCTTGCCTGACCGTGCCTTGCCTAGCGTTACCCTTTCCTTGCCTTGCCGTGCTTTGCCCAACTTGCGTTGTCGTGCCTTAGCCTTGTTTCGCCTTGCCGTGCCGTTCCTTCCCTTACTCTTGACTTGCCTTGCTTTCCCTTACCTTCCTTGCCTTCCGTTACTCTTTGCTTAACATCCGTGCATTGCCTAGCCTTGCGTTGTCGTGCCGTAGCCTTGCCTCGCCTGACCGTGACTTCCCTTGCGTTACCCTTTCCTTGCCTTGCCGTCCATTGCCTAGCCGTGCGTTGTTGTGCATTAGCCTTGCCTTGCGTCACCGTGACTTGCCTTGCGTTACCCTTTCCTTGCCTTGCCGTGCTGTGCCTAGCCTTGCGTTGTCGTGCCTTAGCCTTGTTTCCCCTTGCCGTGCCGTTCCTTCCGTTACTCTTGCCTTGCCTTGCTTTCCCTTGCATTCCTTACATTCCGTTACTCTTTCCTTGCCTTGCCGTGCATTGCCTAGCCTTCCGTTGTCGTGCATTAGCCTTGCATTTCCTGACCGTGCCTTGCCTTGCGTTACCCTTTCCTTGCCTTGCCGTGCATTGCCTAGACGTGCGTTGTTCTGCATTAGCCTTGCCTTGTCTCACCGTGCCTTGCCTTGCGTTACCCTTTCCTTGCCTTGCCGTGCATTGCCTAGCTTGCGTTGTCGTGCCTTAGCCTTGTTTCCCCTTTCCGTGCCGTTCCTTCCCTTACCCTTGCCTTGCCTTGCTTTCCCTTGCCTTTCTTCCCTTCCGTTACTCTGCTTGCCTTCCGTGCATTGCCTAGCCTTGCGTTTTCGTGCCTTAGCCTTTCCTTGCCTCACCGTGCCTTGCCTTGCGTTACCCTTTCCTTGCATTGCCGTGCATTGCCAAGCCTTGCGTTGTCGTGCCTTAGCCTTGCTTCCCCTTGCCGTGCCGTTCCTTCCGTTACTGTTGCCTTGCCTTGCTTTGCCTTGCCTTCCTTTCCTTCCGTTACTCTTTCCTTGCCTAGCCGTGCACTGCCTAGCCTTGCGTTGTCGTGCATTAGCCTTGCCTCGCCTGATCGTGCCTTGCCTTGCGTTACCCTTTCCTTGCCTTGCCGTGCATTGCCTAGCTTGCGTTGTCGTGCCTTAGCCTTGTTTCCCCTTGCCGTGCCGTTCCTTCCCTTACTCTTGACTTGGCTTGCTTTCCCTTGCCTTCCTTGCCTTCCGTTACTCTTTGCTTACCATCCGTGCATTGCCTAGCCTTGCGTTGTCGTGCCGTAGCCATGCCTCGCCTGACCGTCACTTCCCTTGCGTTACCCTTTCCTTGCCTTGCCGTCCATTGCCTAGCCGTGCGTTGTTGTGCATTAGCCTTGCCTTGCCTCACCGTGCCTTCCCTTACGTTACCCTTTCCTTGCCTTGCCGTGCATTGCCTATCTTGCGTTGTCGTGCCTTACCCTTTTTTCCGTTGCCGTGCCGTGCCTTTTGTTTCACTTGCCTTGCATTGCTTTGCCTTGCCTTCCTTTCCTTCTGTTACGCTTTCCTTCCCTAGCCGTGCACTGCCAAGCCTTGCGTTGCCGTGCATTAGCCTTGCCTCGACTGACCGTGCCTTGCCTTGCGTTACACTTTCCTTGCCTTGCCGTGTATTGCCTAGCTTGCGTTGTCGTGCCTTAACCTTGTTTCCCCTTGCCGTGCCGTGCCTTTTGTTTCACTTGCCTTGCATTGCTTTGCCTTGCCTTCCTTTCCTTCTGTTACGCTTTCCTTGCCTAGCCGTGCACTGCTAAGCCTTGCGTTGTCGTGCATTAGCCTTCCCTCTACTGACCGTGCCTGGCCTTGCGTTACCCTCTCCTTCCCTTGCCTTGCTTTGCCTAGCCGTGCGTTGTCGTGCATTAGCCTTGCCATGCCTCACCGTGTCTTGCCTTGCGTTACCCTTTCCTTGCCTTGCCGTGCATTGCCTAGCTTGCGTTGTCGTGCCTTACCCTTTTTTCCGTTGCCGTGCCGTGCCTTTTGTTTCACTTGCCTTGCATTGCTTTGCCTTGCCTTCCTTTCCTTCTGTTACGCTTTCCTTCCCTAGCCGTGCACTGCCAAGCCTTGCGTTGTCGTTCTTTAGCCTTGCCTCGACTGACCGTGCCTTGCCTTGCGTTACACATTCCTTGCCTTGCCGTGCATTGCCTAGCTTGCGTTGTCGTGCCTTAGCCTTGTTTCCCCTTGCCGTGCCGTGCCTTTTGTTTCACTTGCCTTGCATTGCTTTGCCTTGCCTTCCTTTCCTTCTGTTACGCTTTCCTTACCTAGCCGTGCACTGCTAAGCCTTGCGTTGTCGTGCATTAGCCTTCCCTCTACTGACTGTGCCTGTCCTTGCGTTACCCTCTCCTTCCCTTGCCTTGCTTTGCCTAGCCGTGCGTTGTCGTGCATTAGCCTTGCCTCGCCTGATCGTGCCTTGCCTTGCGTTACCCTTTCCTTGCCTTGCCGTGCATTGCCTAGCTTGCGTTGTCGTGCCTTCGCCTTGTTTCCCCTTGCCGTGCCGTTCCTTCCCTTACCCTTAACTTGCCTTGCTTTCCCTTGCCTTCCTTGCCTTCCGTTACTCTTTGCTTACCTTCCGTGCATTGCCTAGCCGTGCGTTGCCGTGCCATAGCCTTGTTTCCCCTTGCCGTGCCGTTCCTTCCGTTACCCTTGCCTTGCCTTGCTTTCCCTTGCCTTCCGTTACTCTTTGCTTGCCTTCCGTGCTTTGCCTAGCCTTGCGTTGTCGTGCCTTAGCCTTGCCTCGCCTGACCGTGACTTCCCTTGCGTTACCCTTTCCTTGCCTTGCCGTGCATTGCCTAGACGTGCGTTGTTGTGCATTAGCCTTGCCTTTCCTCACCGTGCCTTGCCTTGCGTTACCCTTTCCTTGCCTTGCCGTGCATTGCCTACCTTGCGTTGTAGTGCCTTACCCTTGTTTCCCCTTGCCGTGCCGTGCCTTTTGTTACACTTGCCTTGCCTTGCTTTGCCTTGCCTTCCATTCCTTCCGTTACTCGTTCCTTGCCTAGCCGTGCACTGCCTAGCCTTGCGTTGTCGTGCATTAGCCTTGCCTTGCCTGACCGTGCCTTGCCTTGCGTTACCCTTTCCTTGCCTTGCCGTGCTTTGCCCAGCTTGCGTTTTCGTGCCTTAGCCTTGTTTCCCCTTGCCGTGCCGTTCCTTCCCTTACTCTTGACTTGCCTTGCTTTCCCTTGCCTTCCTTGCCTTCCGTTACTGTTGGCTTACCATCCATGCATTGCCTAGCCTTGCGTTGTCGTGCCGTAGCCTTGCCTCGCCTGACCGTGACTTCCCTTGCGTTACCCTTTCCTTGCCTTGCCGTCCATTGCCTAGCCGTGCGTTGTTGTGCATTAGCCTTGCCTTGCCTCACCGTGCCTTGCCTTACGTTACCCTTTCCTTGCCTTGCCGTGCATTGCCTAGCTTGCGTTGTCGTGCCTTAACCTCGTTTCCCCTTGCCGTGCCGTGCCTTTTGTTTCACTTGCCTTCCATTGCTTTGCCTTGCCTTCCTTTCCTTCTGTTACTCTTTCCTTGCCTAGCCTTGCACTGCCATGCCTTGCGTTGTCGTGCATTAGCCTTGCCTCGACTGACTGTGCCTTGCCTTGCGTTACCCTTTCCTTGCCTTGCCGTGCATTGCCTAGCTTGTGTTGTCGTGCCTTAGCCTTGTTTCCCCTTGCCGTGCCGTTCCTTCCCTTACCCTTGCCTTGCCTTGCTTTCCCTTGCCTTCCTTGCCTTCCGTTACTCTTTGCTTGCCTTCCGTGCATTGCCTAGCCTTGCGTTTTCGTGCCTTAGCCTTGCCTTGCCTCACCGTGCCTTGCCTTGCGTTACCCTTTCCTTGCCTTGCCGTGCATTGCCTACCTTGCGTTGTAGTGCCTTACCCTTATTTCCCCTTGCCGTGCCGTTCCTTCCCTTACTCTTGACTTGCCTTGCTTTCCCTTGCCTTCCTTGCCTTCCGTTACTCTTGGCTTACCATCCATGCATTGCCTAGCCTTGCGTTGTCGTGCCGTAGCCTTGCCTCGCCTGACCGTGACTTCCCTTGCGTTACCCTTTCCTTGCCTTGCCGTCCATTGCCTAGCCGTGCGTTGTTGTGCATTAGCCTTGCCTTGCCTAACCGTGCCTTGCCTTACGTTACCCTTTCCTTGCCTTGCCGTGCATTGCCTAGCTTGCGTTGTCGTGCCTTACCCTCGTTTCCCCTTGCCGTGCCGTGCCTTTTGTTTCACTTGCCTTCCATTGCTTTGCCTTGCCTTCCTTTCCTTCTGTTACTCTTTCCTTGCCTAGCCTTGCACTGCCATGCCTTGCGATGTCGTGCATTAGCCTTGCCTCGACTGACTGTGCCTTGCCTTGCGTTACCCTTTCCTTGCCTTGCCGTGCATTTCCTAGCTTGCATTGTCGTGCCTTAGCCTTGTTTCCCCTTGCCGTGCCGTGCCGTTTGTTACACTTGCCTTGCCTTGCTTTGCCTTGCCTTCCTATCCTTCCGTTACTCTTTCCTTGCCTAGCCGTGCACTGCCTAGCCTTGCGTTGTCGTGCATTAGCCTTGCCTCGCCTGATCGTGCCTTGCCTTGCGTTACCCTTTCCTTGCCTTGCCGTGCATTGCCTAGCTTGTGTTGTCGTGCCTTAGCCTTGTTTCCCCTTGCCGTGCCGTTCCTTCCCTTACCCTTGCCTTGCCTTGCTTTCCCTTGCCTTCCTTGCCTTCCGTTACTCTTTGCTTGCCTTCCGTGCATTGCCTAGCCTTGCGTTTTCGTGCCTTAGCCTTGCCTTGCCTCACCGTGCCTTGCCTTGCGTTACCCTTTCCTTGCCTTGCCGTGCATTGCCTAGCCTTGCGTTGTCGTGCCTTAGCCTTGCTTCCCCTTGCCGTGCCGTTCCTTCCTTTACTCTTGCCTTGCCTTGCTTTCCCTTGCATTCCTTGCGTTCCGTTACTCTTTCCTTGCCTTGCCGTGCATTGCCTAGCCTTGCGTTGTCGTGCATTAGCCTTGCCTTCCCTGACCGTGCCTTGCCTTGCGTTACCCTTTCCTTGCCTTGCCGTGCATTGCCTAGCTTGCGTTGTCATGCCTTAGCCCTGTTTCCCCTTGCCGTGCCGTTCCTTCCCTTACCCTTAACTTGCCTTGCTTTCCCTTGTCTTCCTTGCTTTCCGTTACTCTTTGCTTACCTTCCGTGCATTGCCTAGCCTTGCGTTGTCGTGCATTAGCCTTGCCTCGCCTGACAGTGCCTTGCCTTGCGTTACCCTTTCCTTGCCTTGCCGTGCATTGCCTAGCCGTGCGTTGTCGTGCATTAGCCTTGCCTTGCCTCACCGTGCCTTCCCTTACGTTACTCTTTCCTTGCCTTGCCGTGCATTGCCTAGCTTGCGTTGTCGTGCCTTACCCTTTTTTCCGTTGCCGTGCCGTGCCTTTTGTTTCACTTGCCTTGCATTGCTTTGCCTTGCCTTCCTTTCCTTCTGTTACGCTTTCCTTCCCTAGCCGTGCACTGCCAAGCCTTGCGTTGTCGTGCATTAGCCTTGCCTCGACTGACCGTGCCTTGCCTTGCGTTACACTTTCCTTGCCTTGCCGTGCATTGCCTAGCCTTGCGTTGTCGTGCCTTAGCCTTGTCTCGCCTGACCCTGCCTTGCCTTGCGTTACCCTTTCCTTGCCTTGCCGTGCATTGCCTAGCTTGCGTTGTCGTGCCTTAGCCTTGTTTCCCCTTGCCGTGCCGTGCCTTTTGTTACACTTGCCTTGCCTTGCTTTTCCTTGCCTTCCATTCCTTCCGTTACTCGTTCCTTGCCTAGCCGTGCACTGCCTAGCCTTGCGTTGTCGTGCATTAGCCTTGCCTTGCCTGACCGTGCCTTGCCTTGCGTTACCCTTTCCTTGCCTTGCCGTGCTTTGCCCAGCTTGCGTTGTCGTGCCTTAGCCTTGTTTCCCCTTGCCGTGCCGTTCCTTCCCTTACTCTTGACTTGCCTTGCTTTCCCTTGCCTTCCTTGCCTTCCGTTACTCTTTGCTTACCATCCCTGCATTGCCTAGCCTTGCGTTGTCGTGCCGTAGCCATGCCTCGCCTGACCGTGACTTCCCTTGCGTTACCCTTTCCTTGCCTTGCCGTCCATTGCCTAGCCGTGCGTTGTTGTGCATTAGCCTTGCCTTGCCTCACCGTGACTTCCCTTACGTTACCCTTTCCTTGCCTTGCCGTGCATTGCCTAGCTTGCGTTGTCGTGCCTTAACCTTTTTTTCCGTTGCCGTGCCGTGCCTTTTGTTTCACTTGCCTTGCATTGCTTTGCCTTGCCTTCCTTTCCTTCTGTTACGCTTTCCTTGCCTAGCCGTGCACTGCTAAGCCTTGCGTTGTCGTGCATTAGGCTTCCCTCTACTGACCGTGCCTGGCCTTGCGTTACCCTCTCCTTCCCTTGCCTTGCTTTGCCTAGCCGTGCGTTGTCGTGCATTAGCCTTGCCATGCCTCACCGTGCCTTGCCTTGCGTTACCCTTTCCTTGCCTTGCCGTGCATTGCCTAGCTTGCGTTGTCGTGCCTTCGCCTTGTTTCCCCTTGCCGTGCCGTTCCTTCCCTTACCCTTAACTTGCCTTGCTTTCCCTTGCCTTCCTTGCCTTCCGTTACTCTTTGCTTACCTTCCGTGCATTGCCTAGCCGTGCGTTGCCGTGCCTTAGCATTGTTTCCCCTTTCCGTGCCGTTCCTTCCGTTACCCTTGCCTTGCCTTGCTTTCCCTTGCCTTCCGTTACTCTTTGCTTGCCTTCCGTGCTTTGCCTAGCCTTGCGTTGTAGTGCCTTAGCCTTGCCTCGCCTGACCGTGACTTCCCTTGCGTTACCCTTTCCTTGCCTTGCCGTGCATTGCCTAGACGTGCGTTGTTGTGCATTAGCCTTGCCTTTCCTCACCGTGCCTTGCCTTGCGTTACCCTTTCCTTGCCTTGCCGTTCATTGCCTACCTTGCGTTGTAGTGCCTTACCCTTGTTTCCCCTTGCCGTGCCGTGCCTTTTGTTACACTTGCCTTGCCTTGCTTTGCCTTGCCTTCCATTCCTTCCGTTACTCGTTCCTTGCGTAGCCGTGCACTGCCTAGCCTTGCGTTGTCGTGCATTAGCCTTGCCTTGCCTGACCGTGCCTTGCCTTGCGTTACCCTTTCCTTGCCTTGCCGTGCTTTGCCCAGCTTGCGTTTTCGTGCCTTAGCCTTGTTTCCCCTTGCCGTGCCGTTCCTTCCCTTACTCTTGACTTGCCTTGCTTTCCCTTGCCTTCCTTGCCTTCCGTTACTCTTGGCTTACCATCCATGCATTGCCTAGCCTTGCGTTGTCGTGCCGTAGCCTTGCCTCGCCTGACCGTGACTTCCCTTGCGTTACCCTTTCCTTGCCTTGCCGTCCATTGCCTAGCCGTGCGTTGTTGTGCATTAGCCTTGCCTTGCCTCACCGTGCCTTGCCTTACGTTACCCTTTCCTTGCCTTGCCGTGCATTGCCTAGCTTGCGTTGTCGTGCCTTAACCTCGTTTCCCCTTGCCGTGCCGTGCCTTTTGTTTCACTTGCCTTCCATTGCTTTGCCTTGCCTTCCTTTCCTTCTGTTACTCTTTCCTTGCCTAGCCTTGCACTGCCATGCCTTGCGTTGTCGTGCATTAGCCTTGCCTCGACTGACTGTGCCTTGCCTTGCGTTACCCTTTCCTTGCCTTGCCGTGCATTGCCTAGCTTGTGTTGTCGTGCCTTAGCCTTGTTTCCCCTTGCCGTGCCGTTCCTTCCCTTACCCTTGCCTTGCCTTGCTTTCCCTTGCCTTCCTTGCCTTCCGTTACTCTTTGCTTGCCTTCCGTGCATTGCCTAGCCTTGCGTTTTCGTGCCTTAGCCTTGCCTTGCCTCACCGTGCCTTGCCTTGCGTTACCCTTTCCTTGCCTTGCCGTGCATTGCCTACCTTGCGTTGTAGTGCCTTACCCTTATTTCCCCTTGCCGTGCCGTTCCTTCCCTTACTCTTGACTTGCCTTGCTTTCCCTTGCCTTCCTTGCCTTCCGTTACTCTTGGCTTACCATCCATGCATTGCCTAGCCTTGCGTTGTCGTGCATTAGCCTTGCCTTCCCTGACCGTGCTTTGCCTTGCGTTACCCTTTCCTTGCCTTGCCGTGCATTGCCTAGCTTGCGTTGTCATGCCTTAGCCCTGTTTCCCCTTGCCGTGCCGTTCCTTCCCTTACCCTTAACTTGCCTTGCTTTCCCTTGTCTTCCTTGCTTTCCGTTACTCTTTGCTTACCTTCCGTGCATTGCCTAGCCTTGCGTTGTCGTGCATTAGCCTTGCCTCGCCTGACAGTGCCTTGCCTTGCGTTACCCTTTCCTTGCCTTGCCGTGCATTGCCTAGCCGTGCGTTGTCGTGCATTAGCCTTGCCTTGCCTCACCGTGCCTTCCCTTACGTTACTCTTTCCTTGCCTTGCCGTGCATTGCCTAGCTTGCGTTGTCGTGCCTTACCCTTTTTTCCGTTGCCGTGCCGTGCCTTTTGTTTCACTTGCCTTGCATTGCTTTGCCTTGCCTTCCTTTCCTTCTGTTACGCTTTCCTTCCCTAGCCGTGCACTGCCAAGCCTTGCGTTGTCGTGCATTAGCCTTGCCTCGTCTGACCGTGCCTTGCCTTGCGTTACACTTTCCTTGCCTTGCCGTGCATTGCCTAGCTTGCGTTGTCGTGCCTTAGCCTTGTTTCCCCTTGCCGTGCCGTGCCTTTTGTTTCACTTGCCTTGCATTGCTTTGCCTTGCCTTCCTTTCCTTCTGTTACGCTTTCTTGCCTAGCCGTGCACTGCTAAGCCTTGCGTTGTCGTGCATTAGCCTTCCCTCTACTGACCGTGCCTGGCCTTGCGTTACCCTCTCCTTCCCTTGCCTTGCTTTGCCTAGCCGTGCGTTGTCGTGCATTAGCCTTGCCATGCCTCACCGTGCCTTGCCTTGCGTTACCCTTTCCTTGCCTTGCCGTGCATTGCCTAGCTTGCGTTGTCGTGCCTTCGCCTTGTTTCCCCTTGCCGTGCCGTTCCTTCCGTTACCCTTGGCTTGCCTTGCTTTCCCTTGCCTTCCGTTACTCTTTGCTTGCCTTCCGTGCATTGCCTAGCCTTGCGTTGTCGTGCCTTAGCCTTGCCTCGCCTGACCGTGACTTCCCTTGCGTTACCCTTTCCTTGCCTTGCCGTGCATTGCCTAGACGTGCGTTGTTGTGCATTAGCCTTGCCTTTCCTCACCGTGCCTTGCCTTGCGTTACCCTTTCCTTGCCTTGCCGTGCATTGCCTAGCCTTGCGTTGTCGTGCCTTAGCCTTGTCTCGCCTGACCCTGCCTTGCCTTGCGTTACCCTTTCCTTGCCTTGCCGTGCATTGCCTAGCTTGCGTTGTCGTGCCTTAGCCTTGTTTCCCCTTGCCGTGCCGTGCCTTTTGTTACACTTGCCTTGCCTTGCTTTTCCTTGACTTCCATTCCTTCCGTTACTCGTTCCTTGCCTAGCCGTGCACTGCCTAGCCTTGCGTTGTCGTGCATTAGCCTTGCCTTGCCTGACCGTGCCTTGCCTTGCGTTACCCTTTCCTTGCCTTGCCGTGCTTTGCCCAGCTTGCGTTGTCGTGCCTTAGCCTTGTTTCCCCTTGCCGTGCCGTTCCTTCCCTTACTCTTGACTTGCCTTGCTTTCCCTTGCCTTCCTTGCCTTCCGTTACTCTTTGCTTACCATCCCTGCATTGCCTAGCCTTGCGTTGTCGTGCCGTAGCCATGCCTCGCCTGACCGTGACTTCCCTTGCGTTACCCTTTCCTTGCCTTGCCGTCCATTGCCTAGCCGTGCGTTGTTGTGTATTAGCCTTGCCTTGCCTCACCGTGACTTCCCTTACGTTACCCTTTCCTTGCCTTGCCGTGCATTGCCTAGCTTGCGTTGTCGTGCCTTAACCTTTTTTTCCGTTGCCGTGCCGTGCCTTTTGTTTCACTTGCCTTGCATTGCTTTGCCTTGCCTTCCTTTCCTTCTGTTACGCTTTCCTTCCCTAGTCGTGCACTGCCAAGCCTTCCGTTGTCGTGCATTAGCCTTGCCTCGACTGACCGTGCCTTGCCTTGCGTTACACATTCCTTGCCTTGCCGTGCATTGCCTAGCTTGCGTTGTCGTGCCTTAGCCTTGTTTCCCCTTGCCGTGCCGTGCCTTTTGTTTCACTTGCCTTGCATTGCTTTGCCTTGCCTTCCTTTCCTTCTGTTACGCTTTCCTTGCCTAGCCGTGCACTGCTAAGCCTTGCGTTGTCGTGCATTAGGCTTCCCTCTACTGACCGTGCCTGGCCTTGCGTTACCCTCTCCTTCCCTTGCCTTGCTTTGCCTAGCCGTGCGTTGTCGTGCATTAGCCTTGCCATGCCTCACCGTGCCTTGCCTTGCGTTACCCTTTCCTTGCCTTGCCGTGCTTTGCCTAGTCTTGCGTTGTCGTGCCTTAGCCTTGTTTCCCCTTGCCGTGCCGTTCCTTCCGTTACTCTTGCCTTGCCTTGCTTTCCCTTGCATTCCTTACATTCCGTTACTCTTTCCTTGCCTTGCCGTGCATTGCCTAGCTTTCCGTTGTCGTGCATTAGCCTTGCATTTCCTGACCGTGTCTTGCCTTGCGTTACCCTTTCCTTGCCTTGCCGTGCATTGCCTAGCTTGCGTTGTCGTGCCTTAGCCTTGTTTCCCCTTGCCGTGCCGTTCCTTCTGTTACTCTTGCCTTGCCTTGCTTTGCCTTGCCTTCCTTTCCTTCCGTTATTCTTTCCTTGCCTAGCCGTGCACTGCCAAGCCTTGCGTTGTCGTGCATTAGCCTTGCCTCGCCTGATCGTGCCTTGCCTTGCGTTACCCTTTCCTTGCCTTGCCGTGCATTGCCTAGCTTGCGTTGTCGTGCCTTCGCCTTGTTTCCCCTTGCCGTGCCGTTCTTTCCCTTACCCTTAACGTGCCTTGCTTTCCCTTGCCTTCCTTGCCTTCCGTTACTCTTTGCTTACCTTCCGTGCATTGCCTAGCCGTGCGTTGCCGTGCCTTAGCCTTGTTTCCCCTTGCCGTGCCGTTCCTTCCGTTACCCTAGGCTTGCCTTGCTTTCCCTTGCCTTCCGTTACTCTTTGCTTGCCTTCCGTGCATTGCCTAGCCTTGCGTTTTCGTGCCTTAGCCTTTTCTCGCCTGACCCTGCCTTGCCTTGCGTTACCCTTTCCTTGCCTTTCCATGCATTGCCTAGTTGCGTTGTCGTGCCTTAGCCTTGTTTCCCCTTGCCGTGCCGTGCCTTTTGTTACACTTGCCTTGCCTTGCTTTGCCTTGCCTTCCATTCCTTCCGTTACTCGTTCCTTGCCTAGCCGTGCACTGCCTAGCCTTGCGTTGTCGTGCATTAGTCTTGCCTTGCCTGACCGTGCCTTGCCTAGCGTTACCCTTTCCTTGCCGTGCCGTGCTTTTGCCCAACTTGCGTTGTCGTGCCTTAGCCTTGTTTCGCCTTGCCGTGCCGTTCCTTCCCTTACTCTTGACTTGCCTTGCTTTCCCTTGCCTTCCTTGCCTTCCGTTACTCTTTGCTTAACATCCGTGCATTGCCTAGCCTTGCGTTGTCGTGCCGTAGCCTTGCATCGCCTGACCGTGACTTCCCTTGCGTTACCCTTTCCTTGCCTTGCCGTCCATTGCCTAGCCGTGCGTTGTTGTGCATTAGCCTTGCCTTGCGTCACCGTGACTTGCCTTGCGTTACCCTTTCCTTGCCTTGCCGTGCTGTGCCTAGCCTTGCGTTGTCGTGCCTTAGCCTTGTTTCCCCTTGCCGTGCCGTTCCTTCCGTTACTCTTGCCTTGCCTTGCTTTCCCTTGCATTCCTTACATTCCGTTACTCTTTCCTTGCCTTGCCGTGCATTGCCTAGCCTTCCGTTGTCGTGCATTAGCCTTGCATTTCCTGACCGTGCCTTGCCTTGCGTTACCCTTTCCTTGCCTTGCCGTGCATTGCCTAGCTTGCGTTGTCGTGCCTTAGCCTTGTTTCCCCTTTCCGTGCCGTTCCTTCCCTTACCCTTGCCTTGCCTTGCTTTCCCTTGCCTTTCTTCCCTTCCGTTACTCTCTGCTTGCCTTCCGTGCATTGCCTAGCCTTGCGTTTTCGTGCCTTAGGCTTTCCTTGCCTCACCGTGCCTTGCCTTGCTTTACCCTTTCCTTGCATTGCCGTGCATTGCCAAGCCTTGCGTTGTCGTGCCTTAGCCTTGCTTCCCCTTGCCGTGCCGTTCCTTCCGTTACTGTTGCCTTGCCTTGCTTTGCCTTGCCTTCCTTTCCTTCCGTTACTCTTTCCTTGCCTAGCCGTGCACTGCCTAGCCTTGCGTTGTCTTGCATTAGCCTTGCCTCGCCTGATCGTGCCTTGCCTTGCGTTACCCTTTCCTTGCCTTGCCGTGCATTGCCTAGCTTGCGTTGTCGTGCCTTAGCCTTGTTTCCCCTTGCCGTGCCGTTCCTTCCCTTACTCTTGACTTGGCTTGCTTTCCCTTGCCTTCCTTGCCTTCCGTTACTCTTTGCTTACCATCCGTGCATTGCCTAGCCTTGCGTTGTCGTGCCGTAGCCATGCCTCGCCTGACCGTCACTTCCCTTGCGTTACCCTTTCCTTGCCTTGCCGTCCATTGCCTAGCCGTGCGTTGTTGTGCATTAGCCTTGCCTTGCCTCACCGTGCCTTCCCTTACGTTACCCTTTCCTTGCCTTGCCGTGCATTGCCTATCTTGCGTTGTCGTGCCTTACCCTTTTTTCCGTTGCCGTGCCGTGCCTTTTGTTTCACTTGCCTTGCATTGCTTTGCCTTGCCTTCCTTTCCTTCTGTTACGCTTTCCTTCCCTAGCCGTGCACTGCCAAGCCTTGCGTTGTCGTTCATTAGCCTTGCCTCGACTGACCGTGCCTTGCCTTGCGTTACACATTCCTTGCCTTGCCGTGCATTGCCTAGCTTGCGTTGTCGTGCCTTAGCCTTGTTTCCCCTTGCCGTGCCGTGCCTTTTGTTTCACTTGCCTTGCATTGCTTTGCATTGCCTTCCTTTCCTTCTGTTACGCTTTCCTTACCTAGCCGTGCACTGCTAAGCCTTGCGTTGTCGTGCATTAGCCTTCCCTCTACTGACTGTGCCTGTCCTTGCGTTACCCTCTCCTTCCCTTGCCTTGCTTTGCCTAGCCGTGCGTTGTCGTGCATTAGCCTTGCCTCGCCTGATCGTGCCTTGCCTTGCGTTACCCTTTCCTTGCCTTGCCGTGCATTGCCTAGCTTGCGTTGCCGTGCCTTCGCCTTGTTTCCCCTTGCCGTGCCGTTCCTTCCCTTACCCTTAACTTGCCTTGCTTTCCCTTGCCTTCCTTGCCTTCCGTTACTCTTTGCTTACCTTCCGTGCATTGCCTAGCCGTGCGTTGCCGTGCCTTAGCCTTGTTTCCCCTTGCCGTGCCCTTCCTTCCGTTACCCTTGCCTTGCCTTCCTTTCCCTTGCCTTCCGTTACTCTTTGCTTGCCTTCCGTGCATTGCCTAGCCTTGCGTTGTCGTGCCTTAGCCTTGCCTCGCCTGACCGTGACTTCCCTTGCGTTACCCTTTCCTTGCCTTGCCGTGCATTGCCTAGATGTGCGTTGTTGTGCATTAGCCTTGCCTTTCCTCACCGTGCCTTGCCTTGCGTTACCCTTTCCTTGCCTTGCCGTGCATTGCCTACCTTGCGTTGTAGTGCCTTACCCTTGTTTCCCCTTGCCGTGCCGTGCCTTTTGTTACACTTGCCTTGCCTTGCTTTGCCTTGATTTCCATTCCTTCCGTTACTCGTTCCTTGCCTAGCCGTGCACTGCCTAGCCTTGCGTTGTCGTGCATTAGCCTTGCCTTGCCTGACCGTGCCTTGCCTTGCGTTACCCTTTCCTTGCCTTGCCGTGCTTTGCTCAGCTTGCGTTTTCGTGCCTTAGCCTTGTTTCCCCTTGCCGTGCCGTTCCTTCCCTTACTCTTGACTTGCCTTGCTTTCCCTTGCCTTCCTTGCCTTCCGTTACTCTTGGCTTACCATCCATGCATTGCCTAGCCTTGCGTTGTCGTGCCGTAGCCTTGCCTCGCCTGACCGTGACTTCCCTTGCGTTACCCTTTCCTTGCCTTGCCGTCCATTGCCTAGCCGTGCGTTGTTGTGCATTAGCCTTGCCTTGCCTCACCGTGCCTTGCCTTACGTTACCCTTTCCTTGCCTTGCCGTGCATTGCCTAGCTTGCGTTGTCGTGCCTTAACCTCGTTTCCCCTTGCCGTGCCGTGCCTTTTGTTTCACTTGCCTTCCATTGCTTTGCCTTGCCTTCCTTTCCTTCTGTTACTCTTTCCTTGCCTAGCCTTGCACTGCCATGCCTTGCGTTGTCGTGCATTAGCCTTGCCTCGACTGACTGTGCCTTGCCTTGCGTTACCCTTTCCTTGCCTTGCCGTGCATTGCCTAGCTTGTGTTGTCGTGCCTTAGCCTTGTTTCCCCTTGCCGTGCCGTTCCTTCCCTTACCCTTGCCTTGCCTTGCTTTCCCTTGCCTTCCTTGCCTTCCGTTACTCTTTGCTTGCCTTCCGTGCATTGCCTAGCCTTGCGTTTTCGTGCCTTAGCCTTGCCTTGCCTCACCGTGCCTTGCCTTGCGTTACCCTTTCCTTGCCTTGCCGTGCATTGCCTACCTTGCGTTGTAGTGCCTTACCCTTATTTCCCCTTGCCGTGCCGTTCCTTCCCTTACTCTTGACTTGCCTTGCTTTCCCTTGCCTTCCTTGCCTTCCGTTACTCTTGGCTTACCATCCATGCATTGCCTAGCCTTGCGTTGTCGTGCCGTAGCCTTGCCTCGCCTGACCGTGACTTCCCTTGCGTTACCCTTTCCTTGCCTTGCCGTCCATTGCCTAGCCGTGCGTTGTTGTGCATTAGCCTTGCCTTGCCTCACCGTTTCTTGCCTTACGTTACCCTTTCCTTGCCTTGCCGTGCATTGCCTAGCTTGCGTTGTCGTGCCTTACCCTCGTTTCCCCTTGCCGTGCCGTGCCTTTTGTTTCACTTGCCTTCCATTGCTTTGCCTTGCCTTCCTTTCCTTCTGTTACTCTTTCCTTGCCTAGCCTTGCACTGCCATGCCTTGCGATGTCGTGCATTAGCCTTGCCTCGACTGACTGTGCCTTGCCTTGCGTTACCCTTTCCTTGCCTTGCCGTGCATTGCCTAGCTTGCATTGTCGTGCCTTAGCCTTGTTTCCCCTTGCCGTGCCGTGCCGTTTGTTACACTTGCCTTGCCTTGCTTTGCCTTGCCTTCCTATCCTTCGGTTACTCTTTCCTTGCCTAGCCGTGCACTGCCTAGCCTTGCGTTGTCGTGCATTAGCCTTGCCTCGCCTGATCGTGCCTTGCCTTGCGTTACCCTTTCCTTGCCTTGCCGTGCATTGCCTAGCTTGTGTTGTCGTGCCTTAGCCTTGTTTCCCCTTGCCGTGCCGTTCCTTCCCTTACCCTTGCCTTGCCTTGCTTTCCCTTGCCTTCCTTGCCTTCCGTTACTCTTTGCTTGCCTTCCGTGCATTGCCTAGCCTTGCGTTTTCGTGCCTTAGCCTTGCCTTGCCTCACCGTGCCTTGCCTTGCGTTACCCTTTCCTTGCCTTGCCGTGCATTGCCTAGCCTTGCGTTGTCGTGCCTTAGCCTTGCTTCCCCTTGCCGTGCCGTTCCTTCCTTTACTCTTGCCTTGCCTTGCTTTCCCTTGCATTCCTTGCCTTCCGTTACTCTTTCCTTGCCTTGCCGTGCATTGCCTAGCCTTGCGTTGTCGTGCATTAGCCTTGCCTTCCCTGACCGTGCCTTGCCTTGCGTTACCCTTTCCTTGCCTTGCCGTGCATTGCCTAGCTTGCGTTGTCATGCCTTAGCCCTGTTTCCCCTTGCCGTGCCGTTCCTTCCCTTACCCTTAACTTGCCTTGCTTTCCCTTGTCTTCCTTGCTTTCCGTTACTCTTTGCTTACCTTCCGTGCATTGCCTAGCCTTGCGTTGTCGTGCATTAGCCTTGCCTCGCCTGACAGTGCCTTGCCTTGCGTTACCCTTTCCTTGCCTTGCCGTGCATTGCCTAGCCGTGCGTTGTCGTGCATTAGCCTTGCCTTGCCTCACCGTGCCTTCCCTTACGTTACTCTTGCCTTGCCTTGCCGTGCATTGCCTAGCTTGCGTTGTCGTGCCTTACCCTTTTTTCCGTTGCCGTGCCGTGCCTTTTGTTTCACTTGCCTTGCATTGCTTTGCCTTGCCTTCCTTTCCTTCTGTTACGCTTTCCTTCCCTAGCCGTGCACTGCCAAGCCTTGCGTTGTCGTGCATTAGCCTTCCCTCTACTGACCGTGCCTGGCCTTGCGTTACCCTCTCCTTCCCTTGCCTTGCTTTGCCTAGCCGTGCGTTGTCGTGCATTAGCCTTGCCATGCCTCACCGTGCCTTGCCTTGCGTTACCCTTTCCTTGCCTTGCCGTGCATTGCCTAGCTTGCGTTGTCGTGCCTTCGCCTTGTTTCCCCTTGCCGTGCCGTTCCTTCCGTTACCCTTGGCTTGCCTTGCTTTCCCTTGCCTTCCGTTACTCTTTGCTTGCCTTCCGTGCATTGCCTAGCCTTGCGTTGTCGTGCCTTAGCCTTGCCTCGCCTGACCGTGACTTCCCTTGCGTTACCCTTTCCTTGCCTTGCCGTGCATTGCCTAGCCTTGCGTTGTCGTGCATTAGCCTTACCTTGCCTGACCGTGCCTTGCCTTGCGTTAGCCTTTCCTTGCTTTGCCGTGCATTGCCTAGCCGTGCGTTGTCGTGCCTTAGCCTTGTTTCACCTTGCCGTAGCCTTGCTTGCGTTGCCTTGCTTTGCCTTGCCTTCCTTGCCTTCCGTTACTCTTTGCTTGCCTTCCGTGCATTGCGTAGCCTTGCGTTGTCGTGCCGTAGCCTTTTTTTGACCTTGCCATAGCCTTGCTTGCGTTACCTTGCTTTGCCTTGCATTCCTTGCCTTCAGTTACTCTTTGCTTGCCTTCCGTGCATTGCCTAGCCTTGCGTTTTCGTGCCTTAGCCTTTTCTCGCCTGACCCTGCCTTGCCTTGCGTTACCCTTTCCTTGCCTTTCCGTGCATTGCCTAGTTGCGTTGTCGTGCCTTAGCCTTGTTTCCCCTTGCCGTGCCGTGCCTTTTGTTACACTTGCCTTGCCTTGCTTTGCCTTGCCTTCCATTCCTTCCGTTACTCGTTCCTTGCCTAGCCGTGCACTGCCTAGCCTTGCGTTGTCGTGCATTAGCCTTGCCTTGCCTGACCGTGCCTTGCCTTGCGTTACCCTTTCCTTGCCTTGCCGTGCTTTGCCCAACTTGCGTTGTCGTGCCTTAGCCTTGTTTCGCCTTGCCGTGCCGTTCCTTCCCTTACTCTTGACTTGCCTTGCTTTCCCTTGCCTTCCTTGCCTTCCGTTACTCTTTGCTTAACATCCGTGCATTGCCTAGCCTTGCGTTGTCGTGCCGTAGCCTTGCCTCGCCTGACCGTGACTTCCCTTGCGTTACCCTTTCCTTGCCTTGCCGTCCATTGCCTAGCCGTGCGTTGTTGTGCATTAGCCTTGCCTTGCGTCACCGTGACTTGCCTTGCGTTACCCTTTCCTTGCCTTGCCGTGCTGTGCCTAGCCTTGCGTTGTCGTGCCTTAGCCTTGTTTCCCCTTGCCGTGCCGTTCCTTCCGTTACTCTTGCCTTGCCTTGCTTTCCCTTGCATTCCTTACATTCCGTTACTCTTTCCTTGCCTTGCCGTGCATTGCCTAGCCTTCCGTTGTCGTGCATTAGCCTTGCATTTCCTGACCGTGCCTTGCCTTGCGTTACCCTTTCCTTGCCTTGCCGTGCATTGCCTAGACGTGCGTTGTTCTGCATTAGCCTTGCCTTGTCTCACCGTGCCTTGCCTTGCGTTACCCTTTCCTTGCCTTGCCGTGCATTGCCTAGCTTGCGTTGTCGTGCCTTAGCCTTGTTTCCCCTTTCCGTGCCGTTCCTTCCCTTACCCTTGCCTTCCCTTGCTTTCCCTTGCCTTTCTTGCCTTCCGTTACTCTCTGCTTGCCTTCCGTGCATTGCCTAGCCTTGCGTTTTCGTGCCTTAGCCTTTCCTTGCCTCACCGTGCCTTGCCTTGCGTTACCCTTTCCTTGCATTGCCGTGCATTGCCTAGCCTTGCGTTGTCGTGCCTTAGCCTTGTTTCCCCTTGCCGTGCCGTGCCGTTTGTTACACTTGCCTTGCCTTGCTTTGCCTTGCCTTCCTATCCTTCCGTTACTCTTTCCTTGCCTAGCCGTGCACTGCCTAACCTTGCGTTGTCGTGCATTAGCCTTGCCTCGCCTGATCGTGCCTTGCCTTGCGTTACCCTTTCCTTGCCTTGCCGTGCATTGCCTAGCTTGTGTTGTCGTGCCTTAGCCTTGTTTCCCCTTGCCGTGCCGTTCCTTCCCTTACCCTTGCCTTGCCTTGCTTTCCCTTGCCTTCCTTGCCTTCCGTTACTCTTTGCTTGCCTTCCGTGCATTGCATAGCCTTGCGTTTTCGTGCCTTAGCCTTGCCTTGCCTCACCGTGCCTTGCCTTGCGTTACCCTTTCCTTGCCTTGCCGTGCATTGCCTAGCCTTGCGTTGTCGTGCCTTAGCCTTGTTTCCCCTTGCCGTGCCGTTCCTTCCGTTACTCTTGCCTTGCCTTGCTTTCCCTTGCATTCCTTGCCTTCCGTTACTCTTTCCTTGCCTTGCCGTGCATTGCCTAGCCTTGCGTTGTCGTGCATTAGCCTTGCCTCGCCTGACCGTGCCTTGCCTTGCGTTACCCTTTCCTTGCCTTGCCGTGCATTGCCTAGCTTGCGTTGTCATGCCTTAGCCCTGTTTCCCCTTGCCGTGCCGTTCCTTCCCTTACCCTTAACTTGCCTTGCTTTCCCTTGTCTTCCTTGCTTTCCGTTACTCTTTGCTTACCTTCCGTGCATTGCCTAGCCTTGCGTTGTCGTGCATTAGCCTTGCCTCGCCTGACAGTGCCTTGCCTTGCGTTACCCTTTCCTTGCCTTGCCGTGCATTGCCTAGCCGTGCGTTGTCGTGCATTAGCCTTGCCTTGCCTCACCGTGCCTTCCCTTACGTTACCCTTTCCTTGCCTTGCCGTGCATTGCCTAGCTTGCGTTGTCGTGCCTTACCCTTTTTTCCGTTGCCGTGCCGTGCCTTTTGTTTCACTTGCCTTGCATTGCTTTGCCTTGCCTTCCTTTCCTTCTGTTACGCTTTCCTTCCCTAGCCGGGCACTGCCAAGCCTTGCGATGTCGTGCATTAGCCTTGCCTCGACTGACCGTGCTTTGCCTTGCGTTACCCTTTCCTTGCCTTGCCGTGCATTGCCTAGCTTGCGTTGTCGTGCCTTAGCCTTGTTTCCCCTTGACGTGCCGTTCCTTCCCTTACCCTTGCCTTGCCTTGCTTTCCCTTGCCTTTCTTGCCTTCCGTTACCCTTTGCTTGCCTTCCGTGCATTGCCTAGCCTTGCGTTTTCGTGCCTTAGCCTTGCCTTGCCTCACCGTGCCTTGCCTTGCGTTACCCTTTCCTTGCCTTGCCGTGCATTGCCTAGCCTTGCGTTTTCGTGCTTTAGCCTTGCTTCCCCTTGCCGTGCCGTTCCTTCCGTTACTCTTGCCTTGCCTTGCTTTCCCTTGCATTCCTTGCGTTCCGTTACTCTTTCCTTGCCTTGCCGTGCATTGCCTAGCCTTGCGTTGTCGTGCATTAGCCTTACCTTGCCTGACCGTGCCTTGCCTTGCGTTAGCCTTTCCTTGCTTTGCCGTGCATTGCCTAGCCGTGCGTTGTCGTGCCTTAGCCTTGTTTCACCTTGCCGTAGCCTTGCTTGCGTTGCCTTGCTTTGCCTTGCCTTCCTTGCCTTCCGTTACTCTTTGCTTGCCTTCCGTGCATTGCGTAGCCTTGCGTTGTCGTGCCGTAGCCTTTTTTTGACCTTGCCATAGCCTTGCTTGCGTTACCTTGCTTTGCCTTGCATTCCTTGCCTTCAGTTACTCTTTGCTTGCCTTCCGTGCATTGCCTAGCCTTGCGTTTTCGTGCCTTAGCCTTTTCTCGCCTGACCCTGCCTTGCCTTGCGTTACCCTTTCCTTGCCTTTCCGTGCATTGCCTAGTTGCGTTGTCGTGCCTTAGCCTTGTTTCCCCTTGCCGTGCCGTGCCTTTTGTTACACTTGCCTTGCCTTGCTTTGCCTTGCCTTCCATTCCTTCCGTTACTCGTTCCTTGCCTAGCCGTGCACTGCCTAGCCTTGCGTTGTCGTGCATTAGCCTTGCCTTGCCTGACCGTGCCTTGCCTTGCGTTACCCTTTCCTTGCCTTGCCGTGCTTTGCCCAACTTGCGTTGTCGTGCCTTAGCCTTGTTTCGCCTTGCCGTGCCGTTCCTTCCCTTACTCTTGACTTGCCTTGCTTTCCCTTGCCTTCCTTGCCTTCCGTTACTCTTTGCTTAACATCCGTGCATTGCCTAGCCTTGCGTTGTCGTGCCGTAGCCTTGCCTCGCCTGACCGTGACTTCCCTTGCGTTACCCTTTCCTTGCCTTGCCGTCCATTGCCTAGCCGTGCGTTGTTGTGCATTAGCCTTGCTTGAGTCACCGTGACTTGCCTTGCGTTACCCTTTCCTTGCCTTGCCGTGCTTTGCCTAGCCTTGCGTTGTCGTGCCTTAGCCTTGTTTCCCCTTGCCGTGCCGTTCCTTCCGTTACTCTTGCCTTGCCTTGCTTTCCCTTGCATTCCTTACATTCCGTTACTCTTTCCTTGCCTTGCCGTGCATTGCCTAGCCTTCCGTTGTCGTGCATTAGCCTTGCATTTCCTGACCGTGCCTTGCCTTGCGTTACCCTTTCCTTGCCTTGCCGTGCATTGCCTAGACGTGCGTTGTTCTGCATTAGCCTTGCCTTGTCTCACCGTGCCTTGCCTTGCGTTACCCTTTCCTTGCCTTGCCGTGCATTGCCTAGCTTGCGTTGTCGTGCCTTAGCCTTGTTTCCCCTTTCCGTGCCGTTCCTTCCCTTACCCTTGCCTTGCCTTGCTTTCCCTTGCCTTTCTTGCCTTCCGTTACTCTCTGCTTGCCTTCCGTGCATTGCCTAGCCTTGCGTTTTCGTGCCTTAGCCTTTCCTTGCCTCACCGTGCCTTGGTTGCGTTACCCTTTCCTTGCATTGCCGTGCATTGCCTAGCCTTGCGTTGCGTGCCTTAGCCTTGTTTCCCCTTGCCGTGCCGTGCCGTTTGTTACACTTGCCTTGCCTTGCTTTGCCTTGCCTTCCTATCCTTCCGTTACTCTTTCCTTGCCTAGCCGTGCACTGCCTAGCCTTGCGTTGTCGTGCATTAGCCTTGCCTCGCCTGATCGTGCCTTGCCTTGCGTTACCCTTTCCTTGCCTTGCCGTGCATTGCCTAGCTTGTGTTGTCGTGCCTTAGCCTTGTTTCCCCTTGCCGTGCCGTTCCTTCCCTTACCCTTGCCTTGCCTTGCTTTCCCTTGCCTTCCTTGCCTTCCGTTACTCTTTGCTTGCCTTCCGTGCATTGCATAGCCTTGCGTTTTCGTGCCTTAGCCTTGCCTTGCCTCACCGTGCCTTGCCTTGCGTTACCCTTTCCTTGCCTTGCCGTGCATTGCCTAGCCTTGCGTTGTCGTGCCTTAGCCTTGCTTCCCCTTGCCGTGCCGTTCCTTCCGTTACTCTTGCCTTGCCTTGCTTTCCCTTGCATTCCTTGCCTTCCGTTACTCTTTCCTTGCCTTGCCGTGCATTGCCCAGCCTTGCGTTGTCGTGCATTAGCCTTGCCTTCCCTGACCGTGCCTTGCCTTGCGTTACCCTTTCCTTGCCTTGCCGTGCATTGCCTAGCTTGCGTTGTCATGCCTTAGCCCTGTTTCCCCTTGCCGTGCCGTTCCTTCCCTTACCCTTAACTTGCCTTGCTTTCCCTTGTCTTCCTTGATTTCCGTTACTCTTTGCTTACCTTCCGTGCATTGCCTAGCCTTGCGTTGTCGTGCATTAGCCTTGCCTCGCCTGACAGTGCCTTGCCTTGCGTTACCCTTTCCTTGCCTTGCCGTGCATTGCCTAGCCGTGCGTTGTCGTGCATTAGCCTTGCCTTGCCTCACCGTGCCTTCCCTTACGTTACCCTTTCCTTGCCTTGCCGTGCATTGCCTAGCCTTGCGTTGTCGTGCATTAGCCTTACCTTGCCTGACCGTGCCTTGCCTTGCGTTAGCCTTTCCTTGCTTTGCCGTGCATTGCCTAGCCGTGCGTTGTCGTGCCTTAGCCTTGTTTCACCTTGCCGTAGCCTTGCTTGCGTTGCCTTGCTTTGCCTTGCCTTCCTTGCCTTCCGTTACTCTTTGCTTGCCTTCCGTGCATTGCGTAGCCTTGCGTTGTCGTGCCGTAGCCTTTTTTTGACCTTGCCATAGCCTTGCTTGCGTTACCTTGCTTTGCCTTGCATTCCTTGCCTTCAGTTACTCTTTGCTTGCCTTTCGTGCATTGCCTAGCCTTGCGTTTTCGTGCCTTAGCCTTTTCTCGCCTGACCCTGCCTTGCCTTGCGTTACCCTTTCCTTGCCTTTCCGTGCATTGCCTAGTTGCGTTGTCGTGCCTTAGCCTTGTTTCCCCTTGCCGTGCCGTTCCTTCCGTTACACTTGCCTTGCCTTGCTTTCCCTTGCCTTCCTTCCTTCCGTTACTCGTTCCTTGCCTAGCCGTGCATTGCCTAGCCTTCCGTTGTCGTCTTAGCCTTGCAT
Organism: Macrotis lagotis; assembly: GCF_037893015.1. Taxonomy (NCBI): domain Eukaryota; kingdom Metazoa; phylum Chordata; class Mammalia; order Peramelemorphia; family Peramelidae; genus Macrotis; species Macrotis lagotis. The sequence continues at coordinate 152,359 of NW_027422096.1, forward strand.
CCTGACCGTGCCTTGCCTTGCGTTACCCTTTCCTTGCCTTGCCGTGCATTGCCTAACTTGCGTTGTCGTGCCTTAGCCTTGTTTCGCCTTGCCGTGCCATTCCTTCCCTTACTCTTGACTTGCCTTGCTTTCCCTTGCCTTCCTTGCCTTCCGTTACTCTTTGCTTAACATCCGTGCATTGCCTAGCCTTGCGTTGTCGTGCCGTAGCCTTGCCTCGCCTGACCGTGACTTCCCTTGCGTTACCCTTTCCTTGCCTTGCCGTCCATTGCCTAGCCGTGCGTTGTTGTGCATTAGCCTTGCCTTGCGTCACCGTGACTTGCCTTGCGTTACCCTTTCCTTGCCTTGCCGTGCTGTGCCTAGCCTTGCGTTGTCGTGCCTTAGCCTTGTTTCCCTTGCCGTGCCGTTCCTTCCCTTACTCTTGCCTTGCCTTGCTTTCCCTTGCATTCCTTACTTCCGTTACTCTTTCCTTGCCTTGCCGTGCATTGCCTAGCCTTCCGTTGTCGTGCCTTAGCCTTGCATTGCCTGACCGTGCCTTGCCTTGCGTTACCCTTTCCTTGCCTTGCCGTGCATTGCCTAGCCGTGCGTTGTTCGTGCATTAGCCTTGCCTTGTCTCACCGTGCCTTGCCTTGCGTTACCCTTTCCTTGCCTTGCCGTGCTTTGCCTAGCCTTGCGTTGTCGTGCCTTAGCCTTGTTTCCCCTTTCCGTGCCGTTCCTTCCCTTACCCTTGCCTTGCCTTGCTTTCCCTTGCCTTTCTTCCCTTCCGTTACTCTCTGCTTGCCTTGCCGTGCATTGCCTAGCCTTGCGTTGTTCGTGCCTTAGCCTTGCCTTGCCTCACCGTGCCTTGCCTTGCGTTACCCTTTCCTTGCATTGCCGTGCATTGCCTAGCCTTGCGTTGTCGTGCCTTAGCCTTGCTTCCCCTTGCCGTGCCGTTCCTTCCGTTACTCTTGCCTTGCCTTGCTTTGCCTTGCCTTCCTTTCCTTCCGTTACTCTTTCCTTGCCTAGCCGTGCACTGCCTAGCCTTGCGTTGTCGTGCATTAGCCTTGCCTCGCCTGATCGTGCCTTGCCTTGCGTTACCCTTTCCTTGCCTTGCCGTGCATTGCCTAGCTTGCGTTGTCGTGCCTTAGCCTTGTTTCCCCTTGCCGTGCCGTTCCTTCCCTTACTCTTGACTTGGCTTGCTTTCCCTTGCCTTCCTTGCCTTCCGTTACTCTTTGCTTACCATCCGTGCATTGCCTAGCCTTGCGTTGTCGTGCCGTAGCCATGCCTCGCCTGACCGTGACTTCCCTTGCGTTACCCTTTCCTTGCCTTGCCGTCCATTGCCTAGCCGTGCGTTGTTGTGCATTAGCCTTGCCTTGCCTCACCGTGCCTTCCCTTACGTTACCCTTTCCTTGCCTTGCCGTGCATTGCCTAGCTTGCGTTGTCGTGCCTTACCCTTTTTTCCGTTGCCGTGCCGTGCCTTTTGTTTCACTTGCCTTGCATTGCTTTGCCTTGCCTTCCTTTCCTTCTGTTACGCTTTCCTTCCCTAGCCGTGCACTGCCAAGCCTTGCGTTGTCGTGCATTAGCCCTGCCTCGACTGACCGTGCCTTGCCTTGCGTTACACTTTCCTTGCCTTGCCGTGCATTGCCTAGCTTGCGTTGTCGTGCCTTAACCTTGCTTCCCCTTGCCGTGCCGTGCCTTTTGTTTCACTTGCCTTGCATTGCTTTGCCTTGCCTTCCTTTCCTTCTGTTACGCTTTCCTTGCCTAGCCGTGCACTGCTAAGCCTTGCGTTGTCGTGCATTAGCCTTCCCTCTACTGACCGTGCCTGGCCTTGCGTTACCCTCTCCTTCCCTTGCCTTGCTTTGCCTAGCCGTGCGTTGTCGTGCATTAGCCTTGCCATGCCTCACCGTGCCTTGCCTTACGTTACCCTTTCCTTGCCTTGCCGTGCTTTGCCTAGCCTTGCGTTGTCGTGCCTTAGCCTTGTTTCCCCTTGCCGTGCCGTTCCTTCCGTTACTCTTGCCTTGCCTTGCTTTCCCTTGCATTCCTTACATTCCGTTACTCTTTCCTTGCCTTGCCGTGCATTGCCTAGACGTGCGTTGTTGTGCATTAGCCTTGCCTTTCCTCACCGTGCCTTGCCTTGCGTTACCCTTGCCTTGCCTTGCCGTGCATTGCCTAGCCTTGCGTTGTCGTGCCTTAGCCTTGTCTCGCCTGACCCTGCCTTGCCTTGCGTTACCCTTTCCTTGCCTTGCCGTGCATTGCCTAGCTTGCGTTGTCGTGCCTTAGCCTTGTTTCCCCTTGCCGTGCCGTGCCTTTTGTTACACTTGCCTTGCCTTGCTTTTCCTTGCCTTCCATTCCTTCCGTTACTCGTTCCTTGCCTAGCCGTGCACTGCCTAGCCTTGCGTTGTCGTGCATTAGCCTTGCCTTGCCTGACCGTGCCTTGCCTTGCGTTACCCTTTCCTTGCCTTGCCGTGCTTTGCCCAGCTTGCGTTGTCGTGCCTTAGCCTTGTTTCCCCTTGCCGTGCCGTTCCTTCCCTTACTCTTGACTTGCCTTGCTTTCCCTTGCCTTCCTTGCCTTCCGTTACTCTTTGCTTACCATCCGTGCATTGCCTAGCCTTGCGTTGTCGTGCCGTAGCCATGCCTCGCCTGACCGTGACTTCCCTTGCGTTACCCTTTCCTTGCCTTGCCGTCCATTGCCTAGCCGTGCGTTGTTGTGCATTAGCCTTGCCTTGCCTCACCGTGCCTTCCCTTACGTTACCCTTTCCTTGCCTTGCCGTGCATTGCCTAGCTTGCGTTGTCGTGCCTTACCCTTTTTTCCGTTGCCGTGCCGTGCCTTTTGTTTCACTTGCCTTGCATTGCTTTGCCTTGCCTTCCTTTCCTTCTGTTACGCTTTCCTTCCCTAGTCGTGCACTGCCAAGCCTTGCGTTGTCGTGCATTAGCCTTGCCTCGACTGACCGTGCCTTGCCTTGCGCATTCCTTGCCTTGCCGTGCATTGCCTAGCTTGCGTTGTCGTGCCTTAGCCTTGTTTCCCCTTGCCGTGCCGTGCCTTTTGTTTCACTTGCCTTGCATTGCTTTGCCTTGCCTTCCTTTCCTTCTGTTACGCTTTCCTTGCCTAGCCGTGCACTGCTAAGCCTTGCGTTGTCGTGCATTAGCCTTCCCTCTACTGACTGTGCCTGGCCTTGCGTTACCCTCTCCTTCCCTTGCCTTGCTTTGCCTAGCCGTGCATTGTCGTGCATTAGCCTTGCCATGCCTCACCGTGCCTTGCCTTGCGTTACCCTTTCCTTGCCTTGCCGTGCTTTGCCTAGCCTTGCGTTGTCGTGCCTTAGCCTTGTTTCCCCTTGCCGTGCCGTTCCTTCCGTTACTCTTGCCTTGCCTTGCTTTCCCTTGCATTCCTTACATTCCGTTACTCTTTCCTTGCCTTGCCGTGCATTGCCTAGCTTTCCGTTGTCGTGCATTAGCCTTGCATTTCCTGACCGTGCCTTGCCTTGCGTTACCCTTTCCTTGCCTTGCCGTGCATTGCCTAGCTTGCGTTGTCGTGCCTTAGCCTTGTTTCCCCTTGCCGTGCCGTTCCTTCTGTTACTCTTGCCTTGCCTTGCTTTGCCTTGCCTTCCTTTCCTTCCGTTATTCTTTCCTTGCCTAGCCGTGCACTGCCTAGCCTTGCGTTGTCGTGCATTAGCCTTGCCTCGCCTGATCGTGCCTTGCCTTGCGTTACCCTTTCCTTGCCTTGCCGTGCATTGCCTAGCTTGCGTTGTCGTGCCTTCGCCTTGTTTCCCCTTGCCGTGCCGTTCCTTCCCTTACCCTTAACTTGCCTTGCTTTCCCTTGCCTTCCTTGCCTTCCGTTACTCTTTGCTTACCTTCCGTGCATTGCCTAGCCGTGCGTTGCCGTGCCTTAGCCTTGTTTCCCCTTGCCGTGCCGATCCTTCCGTTACCCTTGGCTTGCCTTGCTTTCCCTTGCCTTCCGTTACTCTTTGCTTGCCTTCCGTGCATTGCCTAGCCTTGCGTTGTCGTGCCTTAGCCTTGCCTCGCCTGACCGTGACTTCCCTTGCGTTACCCTTTCCTTGCCTTGCCGGGCATTGCCTAGACGTGCGTTGTTGTGCATTAGCCTTGCCTTTCCTCACCGTGCCTTGCCTTGCGTTACCCTTTCCTTGCCTTGCCGTGCATTGCTTACCTTGCGTTGTAGTGCCTTACCCTTGTTTCCCCTTGCCGTGCCGTGCCTTTTGTTACACTTGCCTTGCCTTGCTTTGCCTTGCCTTCCATTCCTTCCGTTACTCGTTCCTTGCCTAGCCGTGCACTGCCTAGCCTTGCGTTGTCGTGCATTAGCCTTGCCTTGCCTGACCGTGCCTTGCCTTGCGTTACCCTTTCCTTGCCTTGCCGTGCTTTGCCCAGCTTGCGTTGTCGTGCCTTAGCCTTGTTTCCCCTTGCCGTGCCGTTCCTTCCCTTACCCTTAACTTGCCTTGCTTTCCCTTGTCTTCCTTGCTTTCCGTTACTCTTTGCTTACCTTCCGTGCATTGCCTAGCCTTGCGTTGTCGTGCATTAGCCTTCCCTCGCCTGACAGTGCCTTGCCTTGCGTTACCCTTTCCTTGCCTTGCCGTGCATTGCCTAGCCGTGCGTTGTCGTGCATTAGCCTTGCCTTGCCTCACCGTGCCTTGCCTTGAGTTACCCTTTCCTTGCCTTTCCGTGCATTGCCTAGCTTGCGTTGTCGTGCCTTAACCTTTTTTCCCCTTGCCGTGCCTTGCCTTTTGTTTCACTTGCCTTGCATTGCTTTGCCTTGCCTTCCTTTCCTTCTGTTACGCTTTCCTTGCCTAGCCGTGCACTGCCAAGCCTTGCGATGTCGTGCATTAGCCTTGCCTCGACTGACCGTGCTTTGCCTTGCGTTACCCTTTCCTTGCCTTGCCGTGCATTGCCTAGCTTGCGTTGTCGTGCCTTAGCCTTGTTTCCCCTTGACGTGCCGTTCCTTCCCTTACCCTTGCCTTGCCTTGCTTTCCCTTGCCTTTCTTGCCTTCCGTTACCCTTTGCTTGCCTTCCGTGCATTGCCTAGCCTTGCGTTTTCGTGCCTTAGCCTTGCCTTGCCTCACCGTGCCTTGCCTTGCGTTACCCTTTCCTTGCCTTGCCGTGCATTGCCTAGCCTTGCGTTTTCGTGCTTTAGCCTTGCTTCCACTTGCCGTGCCGTTCCTTCCGTTACTCTTGCCTTGCCTTGCTTTCCCTTGCATTCCTTGCGTTCCGTTACTCTTTCCTTGCCTTGCCGTGCATTGCCTAGCCTTGCGTTGTCGTGCATTAGCCTTACCTTGCCTGACCGTGCCTTGCCTTGCGTTAGCCTTTCCTTGCTTTGCCGTGCATTGCCTAGCCGTGCGTTGTCGTGCCTTAGCCTTGATTCACCTTGCCGTAGCCTTGCTTGCGTTGCCTTGCTTTGCCTTGCCTTCCTTGCCTTCCGTTACTCTTTGCTTGCCTTCCGTGCATTGCGTAGCCTTGCGTTGTCGTGCCGTAGCCTTTTTTTGACCTTGCCATAGCCTTGCTTGCGTTACCTTGCTTTGCCTTGCATTCCTTGCCTTCAGTTACTCTTTGCTTGCCTTCCGTGCATTGCCTAGCCTTGCGTTGTCGTGCCTTAGCCTTTTCTCGCCTGACCCTGCCTTGCCTTGCGTTACCCTTTCCTTGCCTTTCCGTGCATTGCCTAGTTGCGTGGTCGTGCCTTAGCCTTGTTTCCCCTTGCCGTGCCGTGCCTTTTGTTACACTTGCCTTGCCTTGCTTTGCCTTGCCTTCCATTCCTTCCGTTACTCGTTCCTTGCCTAGCCGTGCACTGCCTAGCCTTGCGTTGTCGTGCATTAGCCTTGCCTTGCCTGACCGTGCCTTGCCTTGCGTTACCCTTTCCTTGCCTTGCCGTGCTTTGCCCAACTTGCGTTGTCGTGCCTTAGCCTTGTTTCGACTTGCCGTGCCGTTCCTTCCCTTACTCTTGACTTGCCTTGCTTTCCCTTGCCTTCCTTGCCTTCCGTTACTCTTTGCTTAACATCCGTGCATTGCCTAGCCTTGCGTTGTCGTGCCGTAGCCTTGCCTCGCCTGACCGTGACTTCCCATGCGTTACCCTTTCCTTGCCTTGCCGTCCATTGCCTAGCCGTGCGTTGTTGTGCATTAGCCTTGCCTTACGTCACCGTGACTTGCCTTGCGTTACCCTTTCCTTGCCTTGCCGTGCTGTGCCTAGCCTTGCGTTGTCGTGCCTTAGCCTTGTTTCCCCTTGCCGTGCCGTTCCTTCCGTTACTCTTGCCTTGCCTTGCTTTCCCTTGCATTCCTTACATTCCGTTACTCTTTCCTTGCCTTGCCGTGCATTGCCTAGCCTTCCGTTGTCGTGCATTAGCCTTGCATTTCCTGACCGTGCCTTGCCTTGCGTTACCCTTTCCTTGCCTTGCCGTGCATTGCCTAGACGTGCGTTGTTCTGCATTAGCCTTGCCTTGTCTCACCGTGCCTTGCCTTGCGTTACCCTTTCCTTGCCTTGCCGTGCATTGCCTAGCTTGCGTTGTCGTGCCTTAGCCTTGTTTCCCCTTTCCGTGCCGTTCCTTCCCTTACCCTTGCCTTGCCTTGCTTTCCCTTGCCTTTCTTCCCTTCCGTTACTCTCTGCTTGCCTTCCGTGCATTGCCTAGCCTTGCGTTTTCGTGCCTTAGCCTTTCCTTGCCTCACCGTGCCTTGCCATGCGTTACCCTTTCCTTGCATTGCCGTGCATTGCCTAGCCTTGCGTTGTCGTGCCTTAGCCTTGCTTCCCCTTGCCGTGCCGTTCCTTCCGTTACTCTTGCCTTGCCTTGCTTTGCCTTGCCTTCCTTTCCTTCCGTTACTCTTTCCTTGCCTAGCCGTGCACTGCCTAGCCTTGCGTTGTCGTGCATTAGCCTTGCCTCGCCTGATCGTGCCTTGCCTTGCGTTACCCTTTCCTTGCCTTGCCGTGCATTGCCTAGCTTGCGTTGTCGTGCCTTCGCCTTGTTTCCCCTTGCCGTGCCGTTCCTTCCCTTACCCTTAACTTGCCTTGCTTTCCCTTGCCTTCCTTGCCTTCCGTTACTCTTTGCTTACCTTCCGTGCATTGCCTAGCCGTGCGTTGCCGTGCCTTAGCCTTGTTTCCCCTTGCCGTGCCGTTCCTTCCGTTACCCTTGCCTTGCCTTGCTTTCACTTGCCTTCCTTGCCTTCCGTTACTCTTTGCTTGCCTTCCGTGCATTGCCTAGCCTTGCGTTGTCGTGCCTTAGCCTTGCCTCGCCTGACCGTGACTTCCCTTGCGTTACCCTTTCCTTGCCTTGCCGTGCATTGCCTAGACGTGCGTTGTTGTGCATTAGCCTTGCCTTTCCTCACCGTGCCTTGCCTTGCGTTACCCTTTCCTTGCCTTGCCGTGCATTGCCTACCTTGCGTTGTCGTGCCTTACCCTTGTTTCCCCTTGCCGTGCCGTGCCTTTTGTTACACTTGCCTTGCCTTGCTTTGCCTTGCCTTCCATTCCTTCCGTTACTCGTTCCTTGCCTAGCCGTGCACTGCCTAGCCTTGCGTTGTCGTGCATTAGCCTTGCCTTGCCTGACCGTGCCTTGCCTTGCGTTACCCTTTCCTTGCCTTGCCGTGCTTTGCCCAGCTTGCGTTGTCGTGCCTTAGCCTTGTTTCCCCTTGCCGTGCCGTTCCTTCCCTTACTCTTGACTTGCCTTGCTTTCCCTTGCCTTCCTTGCCTTCCGTTACTCTTTGCTTACCATCCGTGCATTGCCTAGCCTTGCGTTGTCGTGCCGTAGCCATGCCTCGCCTGACCGTGACTTCCCTTGCGTTACCCTTTCCTTGCCTTGCCGTCCATTGCCTAGCCGTGCGTTGTTGTGCATTAGCCTTGCCTTTGCCTCACCGTGCCTTCCCTTACGTTACCCTTTCCTTGCCTTGCCGTGCATTGCCTAGCTTGCGTTGTCGTGCCTTAACCTTGTTTCCCCTTGCCGTGCCGTGCCTTTTGTTTCACTTGCCTTGCATTGCTTTGCCTTGCCTTCCTTTCCTTCTGTTACGCTTTCCTTGCCTAGCCGTGCACTGCTAAGCCTTGCGTTGTCGTGCATTAGCCTTCCCTCTACTGACCGTGCCTGGCCTTGCGTTACCCTCTCCTTCCCTTGCCTTGCTTTGCCTAGCCGTGCGTTGTCGTGCATTAGCCTTGCCATGCCTCACCGTGCCTTGCCTTACGTTACCCTTTCCTTGCCTTGCCGTGCTTTGCCTAGCCTTGCGTTGTCGTGCCTTAGCCTTGTTTCCCCTTGCCGTGCCGTTCCTTCCGTTACTCTTGCCTTGCCTTGCTTTCCCTTGCATTCCTTACATTCCGTTACTCTTTCCTTGCCTTGCCGTGCATTGCCTAGACGTGCGTTGTTGTGCATTAGCCTTGCCTTTCCTCACCGTGCCTTGCCTTGCGTTACCCTTTCCTTGCCTTGCCGTGCATTGCCTAGCCTTGCGTTGTCGTGCCTTAGCCTTGTCTCGCCTGACCCTGCCTTGCCTTGCGTTACCCTTCCCTTGCCTTGCCGTGCATTGCCTAGCTTGCGTTGTCGTGCCTTAGCCTTGTTTCCCCTTGCCGTGCCGTGCCTTTTGTTACACTTGCCTTGCCTTGCTTTTCCTTGCCTTCCATTCCTTCCGTTACTCGTTCCTTGCCTAGCCGTGCACTGCCTAGCCTTGCGTTGTCGTGCATTAGCCTTGCCTTGCCTGACCGTGCCTTGCCTTGCGTTACCCTTTCCTTGCCTTGCCGTGCTTTGCCCAGCTTGCGTTGTCGTGCCTTAGCCTTGTTTCCCCTTGCCGTGCCGTTCCTTCCCTTACTCTTGACTTGCCTTGCTTTCCCTTGCCTTCCTTGCCTTCCGTTACTCTTTGCTTACCATCCATGCATTGCCTAGCCTTGCGTTGTCGTGCCGTAGCCATGCCTCGCCTGACCGTGACTTCCCTTGCGTTACCCTTTCCTTGCCTTGCCGTCCATTGCCTAGCCGTGCGTTGTTGTGCATTAGCCTTGCCTTGCCTCACCGTGACTTCCCTTACGTTACCCTTTCCTTGCCTTGCCGTGCATTGCCTAGCTTGCGTTGTCGTGCCTTACCCTTTTTTCCATTGCCGTGCCGTGCCTTTTGTTTCACTTGCCTTGCATTGCTTTGCCTTGCCTTCCTTTCCTTCTGTTACGCTTTCCTTCCCTAGTCGTGCACTGCCAAGCCTTGCGTTGTCGTGCATTAGCCTTGCCTCGACTGACCGTGCCTTGCCTTGCGTTACACATTCCTTGCCGTGCCGTGCATTGCCTAGCTTGCGTTGTCGTGCCTTAGCCTTGTTTCCCCTTGCCGTGCCGTGCCTTTTATTTCACTTGCCTTGCATTGCTTTGCCTTGCCTTCCTTTCCTTCTGTTACGCTTTCCTTGCCTAGCCGTGCACTGCTAAGCCTTGCGTTGTCGTGCATTAGCCTTCCCTCTACTGACCGTGCCTGGCCTTGCGTTACCCTCTCCTTCCCTTGCCTTGCTTTGCCTAGCCGTGCGTTGTCGTGCATTAGCCTTGCCATGCCTCACCGTGCCTTGCCTTGCGTTACCCTTTCCTTGCCTTGCCGTGCTTTGCCTAGCCTTGCGTTGTCGTGCCTTAGCCTTGTTTCCCCTTGCCGTGCCGTTCCTTCCGTTACTCTTGCCTTGCCTTGCTTTCCCTTGCATTCCTTACATTCCGTTACTCTTTCCTTGCCTTGCCGTGCATTGCCTAGCTTTCCGTTGTCGTGCATTAGCCTTGCATTTCCTGACCGTGCCTTGCCTTGCGTTACCCTTTCCTTGCCTTGCCGTGCATTGCCTAGCTTGCGTTGTCGTGCCTTAGCCTTGTTTCCCCTTGCCGTGCCGTTCCTTCTGTTACTCTTGCCTTGCCTTGCTTTGCCTTGCCTTCCTTTCCTTCCGTTATTCTTTCCTTGCCTAGCCGTGCACTGCCAAGCCTTGCGTTGTCGTGCATTAGCCTTGCCTCGCCTGATCGTGCCTTGCCTTGCGTTACCCTTTCCTTGCCTTGCCGTGCATTGCCTAGCTTGCGTTGTCGTGCCTTCGCCTTGTTTCCCCTTGCCGTGCCGTTCCTTCCCTTACCCTTAACTTGCCTTGCTTTCCCTTGCCTTCCTTGCCTTCCGTTACTCTTTGCTTACCTTCCGTGCATTGCCTAGCCGTGCGTTGCCGTGCCTTAGCCTTGTTTCCCCTTGCCGTGCCGTTCCTTCCGTTACCCTAGGCTTGCCTTGCTTTCCCTTGCCTTCCGTTACTCTTTGCTTGCCTTCCGTGCATTGCCTAGCCTTGCGTTGTCGTGCCTTAGCCTTGCCTCGCCTGACCGTGACTTCCCTTGCGTTACCCTTTCCTTGCCTTGCCGTGCATTGCCTAGACGTGCGTTGTTGTGCATTAGCCTTGCCTTTCCTCACCGTGCCTTGCCTTGCGTTACCCTTTCCTTGCCTTGCCGTGCATTGCCTACCTTGCGTTGTAGTGCCTTACCCTTGTTTCCCCTTGCCGTGCCGTGCCTTTTGTTACACTTGCCTTGCCTTGCTTTGCCTTGCCATCCATTCCTTCCGTTACTCGTTCCTTGCCTAGCCGTGCACTGCCTAGCCTTGCGTTGTCGTGCATTAGCCTTGCCTTGCCTGACCGTGCCTTGCCTTGCGTTACCCTTTCCTTGCCTTGCCGTGCTTTGCCCAGCTTGCGTTGTCGTGCCTTAGCCTTGTTTCCCCTTGCCGTGCCGTTCCTTCCCTTACCCTTAACTTGCCTTGCTTTCCCTTGTCTTCCTTGCTTTCCGTTACTCTTTGCTTACCTTCCGTGCATTGCCTAGAATTGCGTTGTCGTGCATTAGCCTTGCCTCGCCTGACAGTGCCTTGCCTTGCGTTACCCTTTCCTTGCCTTGCCGTGCATTGCCTAGCCGTGCGTTGCCGTGCATTAGCCTTGCCTTGCCTCACCTTGCCTTGCCTTGAGTTACCCTTTCCTTGCCTTTCCGTGCATTGCCTAGCTTGCGTTGTCGTGCCTTACGCTTTTTTCCCCTTGCCGTGCCGTGCCTTTTGTTTCACTTGCCTTGCATTGCTTTGCCTTCCCTTCCTTTCCTTCTGTTACGCTTTCCTTTCCTAGCCTTGCACTGCCAAGCCTTGCGATGTCGTGCATTAGCCTTGCCTCGACTGACCGTGCTTTGCCTTGCGTTACCCTTTCCTTGCCTTGCCGTGCATTGCCTAGCTTGCGTTGTCGTGCCTTAGCCTTGTTTCCCCTTGACGTGCCGTTCCTTCCCTTACCCTTGCCTTGCCTTGCTTTCCCTTGCCTTTCTTGCCTTCCGTTACCCTTTGCTTGCCTTCCGTGCATTGCCTAGCCTTGCGTTTTCGTGCCTTAGCCTTGCCTTGCCTCACCGTGCCTTGCCTTGCGTTACCCTTTCCTTGCCTTGCCGTGCATTGCCTAGCCTTGCGTTTTCGTGCTTTAGCCTTGCTTCCCCTTGCCGTGCCGTTCCGTCCGTTACTCTTGCCTTGCCTTGCTTTCCCTTGCATTCCTTGCGTTCCGTTACTCTTTCCTTGCCTTGCCGTGCATTGCCTAGCCTTGCGTTGTCGTGCATTAGCCTTACCTTGCCTGACCGTGCCTTGCCTTGCGTTAGCCTTTCCTTGCTTTGCCGTGCATTGCCTAGCCGTGCGTTGTCGTGCCTTAGCCTTGTTTCACCTTGCCGCAGCCTTGCTTGCGTTGCCTTGCTTTGCCTTGCCTTCCTTGCCTTCCGTTACTCTTTGCTTGCCTTCCGTGCATTGCGTAGCCTTGCGTTGTCGTGCCGTAGCCTTTTTTTGACCTTGCCATAGCCTTGCTTGCATTACCTTGCTTTGCCTTGCATTCCTTGCCTTCAGTTACTCGTTGCTTGCCTTCCGTGCATTGCCTAGCCTTGCGTTTTCGTGCCTTAGCCTTGTCTCGCCTGACCCTGCCTTGCCTTGCGTTACCCTTTCCTTGCCTTTCCGTGCATTGCCTAGTTGCGTTGTCGTGCCTTAGCCTTGTTTCCCCTTGCCGTGCCGTGCCTTTTGTTACACTTGCCTTGCCTTGCTTTGCCTTGCCTTCCATTCCTTCCGTTACTCGTTCCTTGCCTAGCCGTGCACTGCCTAGCCTTGCCTTGTCGTGCATTAGCCTTGCCTTGCCTGACCGTGCCTTGCCTTGCGTTACCCTTTCCTTGCCTTGCCGTGCTTTGCCCAACTTGCATTGTCGTGCCTTAGCCTTGTTTCGCCTTGCCGTGCCGTTCCTTCCCTTACTCTTGACTTGCCTTGCTTTCCCTTGCCTTCCTTGCCTTCCGTTACTCTTTGCTTAACATCCGTGCATTGCCTAGCCTTGCGTTGTCGTGCCGTAGCCTTGCCTCGCCTGACCGTGACTTCCCTTGCGTTACCCTTTCCTTGCCTTGCCGTCCATTGCCTAGCCGTGCGTTGTTGTGCATTAGCCTTGCCTTGCCTCACCGTGACTTCCCTTACGTTACCCTTTCCTTGCCTTGCCGTGCATTGCCTAGCTTGCGTTGTCGTGCCTTACCCTTTTTTCCATTGCCGTGCCGTGCCTTTTGTTTCACTTGCCTTGCATTGCTTTGCCTTGCCTTCCTTTCCTTCTGTTACGCTTTCCTTCCCTAGTCGTGCACTGCCAAGCCTTGCGTTGTCGTGCATTAGCCTTGCCTCGACTGACCGTGCCTTGCCTTGCGTTACACATTCCTTGCCTTGCCGTGCATTGCCTAGCTTGCGTTGTCGTGCCTTAGCCTTGTTTCCCCTTGCCGTGCCGTGCCTTTTGTTTCACTTGCCTTGCATTGCTTTGCCTTGCCTTCCTTTCCTTCTGTTACGCTTTCCTTGCCTAGCCGTGCACTGCTAAGCCTTGCGTTGTCGTGCATTAGCCTTCCCTCTACTGACCGTGCCTGGCCTTGCGTTACCCTCTCCTTCCCTTGCCTTGCTTTGCCTAGCCGTGCGTTGTCGTCTATTAGCCTTGCCATGCCTCACCGTGCCTTGCCTTGCGTTACCCTTTCCTTGCCTTGCCGTGCTTTGCCTAGCCTTGCGTTGTCGTGCCTTAGCCTTGTTTCCCCTTGCCGTGCCGTTCCTTCCGTTACTCTTGCCTTGCCTTGCTTTCCCTTGCATTCCTTACATTCCGTTACTCTTTCCTTGCCTTGCCGTGCATTGCCTAGCTTTCCGTTGTCGTGCATTAGCCTTGCATTTCCTGACCGTGCCTTGCCTTGCGTTACCCTTTCCTTGCCTTGCCGTGCATTGCCTAGCTTGCGTTGTCGTGCCTTAGCCTTGTTTCCCCTTGCCGTGCCGTTCCTTCTGTTACTCTTGCCTTGCCTTGCTTTGCCTTGCCTTCCTTTCCTTCCGTTATTCTTTCCTTGCCTAGCCGTGCACTGCCTAGCCTTGCGTTGTCGTGCATTAGCCTTGCCTCGCCTGATCGTGCCTTGCCTTGCGTTACCCTTTCCTTGCCTTGCCGTGCATTGCCTAGCTTGCGTTGTCGTGCCTTAGCCTTGTTTCGCCTTGCCGTGCCGTTCCTTCCCTTACTCTTGACTTGCCTTGCTTTCCCTTGCCTTCCTTGCCTTCCGTTACTCTTTGCTTAACATCCGTGCATTGCCTAGCCTTGCGTTGTCGTGCCGTAGCCTTGCCTCGCCTGACCGTGACTTCCCTTGCGTTACCCTTTCCTTGCCTTGCCGTCCATTGCCTAGCCGTGCGTTGTTGTGCATTAGCCTTGCCTTGCGTCACCGTGACTTGCCTTGCGTTACCCTTTCCTTGCCTTGCCGTGCTGTGCCTAGCCTTGCGTTGTCGTGCCTTAGCCTTGTTTCCCCTTGCCGTGCCGTTCCTTCCGTTACTCTTGCCTTGCCTTGCTTTCCCTTGCATTCCTTACATTCCGTTACTCTTTCCTTGCCTTGCCGTGCATTGCCTAGACTTCCGTTGTCGTGCATTAGCCTTGCATTTCCTGACCGTGCCTTGCCTTGCGTTACCCTTTCCTTGCCTTGCCGTGCATTGCCTAGACGTGCGTTGTTCTGCATTAGCCTTGCCTTGTCTCACCGTGCCTTGCCTTGCGTTACCCTTTCCTTGCCTTGCCGTGCATTGCCTAGCTTGCGTTGTCGTGCCTTAGCCTTGTTTCCCGTTTCCGTGCCGTTCCTTCCCTTACCCTTGCCTTGCCTTGCTTTCGCTTGCCTTTCTTGCCTTCCGTTACTCTCTGCTTGCCTTCCGTGCATTGCCTAGCCTTGCGTTTTCGTGCCTTAGCCTTTCCTTGCCTCACCGTGCCTTGCCTTGCGTTACCCTTTCCTTGCATTGCCGTGCATTGCCTAGCCTTGCGTTGTCGTGCCTTAGCCTTGCTTCCCCTTGCCGTGCCGTTCCTTCCGTTACTCTTGCCTTGCCTTGCTTTGCCTTGCCTTCCTTTCCTTCCGTTACTCTTTCCTTGCCTAGCCGTGCACTGCCTAGCCTTGCGTTGTCGTGCATTAGCCTTGCCTCGCCTGATCGTGCCTTGCCTTGCGTTACCCTTTCCTTGCCTTGCCGTGCATTGCCTAGCTTGCGTTGTCGTGCCTTCGCCTTGTTTCCCCTTGCCGTGCCGTTCCTTCCCTTACCCTTAACTTGCCTTGCTTTCCCTTGCCTTCCTTGCCTTCCGTTACTCTTTGCTTACCTTCCGTGCATTGCCTAGCCGTGCGTTGCCGTGCCTTAGCCTTGTTTCCCCTTGCCGTGCCGTTCCTTCCGTTACCCTTGCCTTGCCTTGCTTTCCCTTGCCTTCCTTGCCTTCCGTTACTCTTTGCTTGCCTTCCGTGCATTGCCTAGCCTTGCGTTGTCGTGCCTTAGCCTTGCCTCGCCTGACCGTGACTTCCCTTGCGTTACCCTTTCCTTGCCTTGCCGTGTATTGCCTAGACGTGCGTTGTTGTGCATTAGCCTTGCCTTTCCTCACCGTGCCTTGCCTTGCGTTACCCTTTCCTTGCCTTGCCGTGCATTGCCTACCTTGCGTTGTAGTGCCTTACCCTTGTTTCCCCTTGCCGTGCCGTTCCTTCTGTTACTCTTGCCTTGCCTTGCTTTGCCTTGCCTTCCTTCCTTCTGTTACTCTTTCCTTGCCTAGCCTTGCACTGCCATGCCTTGCGTTGTCGTGCATTAGCCTTGCCTCGACTGACTGTGCCTTGCCTTGCGTTACCCTTTCCTTGCCTTGCCGTGCATTGCCTAGCTTGCATTGTGGTGCCTTAGCCTTGTTTCCCCTTGCCGTGCCGTGCCGTTTGTTACACTTGCCTTGCCTTGCTTTGCCTTGCCTTCCTATCCTTCCGTTACTCTTTCCTTGCCTAGCCGTGCACTGCCTAGCCTTGCGTTGTCGTGCATTAGCCTTGCCTCGCCTGATCGTGCCTTGCCTTGCGTTACCCTTTCCTTGCCTTGCCGTGCATTGCCTAGCTTGTGTTGTCGTGCCTTAGCCTTGTTTCCCCTTGCCGTGCCGTTCCTTCCCTTACCCTTGCCTTGCCTTGCTTTCCCTTGCCTTCCTTGCCTTCCGTTACTCTTTGCTTGCCTTCCGTGCATTGCCTAGCCTTGCGTTGTCGTGCATTAGCCTTGCCTTCCCTGACCGTGCCTTGCCTTGCGTTACCCTTTCCTTGCCTTGCCGTGCATTGCCTAGCTTGCGTTGTCATGCCTTAGCCCTGTTTCCCCTTGCCGTGCCGTTCCTTCCCTTACCCTTAACTTGCCTTGCTTTCCCTTGTCTTCCTTGCTTTCCGTTACTCTTTGCTTACCTTCCGTGCATTGCCTAGCTTGCGTTGTCGTGCCTTAGCCTTGTTTCCCCTTGCCGTGCCGTGCCTTTTGTTTCACTTGCCTTGCATTGCTTTGCCTTGCCTTCCTTTCCTTCTGTTACGCTTTCCTTGCCTAGCCGTGCACTGCTAAGCCTTGCGTTGTCGTGCATTAGCCTTCCCTCTACTGACCGTGCCTGGCCTTGCATTACCCTCTCCTTCCCTTGCCTTGCTTTGCCTAGCCGTGCGTTGTCGTGCATTAGCCTTGCCATGCCTCACCGTGCCTTGCCTTACGTTACCCTTTCCTTGCCTTGCCGTGCTTTGCCTAGCCTTGCGTTGTCGTGCCTTAGCCTTGTTTCCCCTTGCCGTGCCGTTCCTTCCGTTACTCTTGCCTTGCCTTGCTTTCCCTTGCATTCCTTACAATCCGTTACTCTTTCCTTGCCTTGCCGTGCATTGCCTAGACGTGCGTTGTTGTGCATTAGCCTTGCCTTTCATCACCGTGCCTTGCCTTGCGTTACCCTTTCCTTGCCTTGCCGTGCATTGCCTAGCCTTGCGTTGTCGTGCCTTAGCCTTGTCTCGCCTGACCCTGCCTTGCCTTGCGTTACACATTCCTTGCCTTGCCGTGCATTGCCTAGCTTGTGTTGTCGTGCCTTAGCCTTGCCTTGCCTGACCGTGCCTTGCCTTGCGTTACACATTCCTTGCCTTGCCGTGCATTGCCTAGCCTTGCGTTGTCGTGCCTTAGCCTTGCTTCCCCTTGCCGTGCCGTTCCTTCCGTTACTCTTGCCTTGCCTTGCTTTGCCTTGCCTTCCTTTCCTTCCGTTACTCTTTCCTTGCCTAGCCGTGCACTGCCTAGCCTTGCGTTGTCGTGCATTAGCCTTGCCTTGCCTGACCGTGCCTTGCCTTGCGTTACCCTTTCCTTGCCTTGCCGTGCTTTGCCCAGCTTGCGTTGTCGTGCCTTAGCCTTGTTTCCCCTTGCCGTGCCGTTCCTTCCCTTACTCTTGACTTGCCTTGCTTTCCCTTGCCTTCCTTGCCTTCCGTTACTCTTTGCTTACCATCCGTGCATTGCCTAGCCTTGCGTTGTCGTGCCGTAGCCATGCCTCGCCTGACCGTGACTTCCCTTTCGTTACCCTTTCCTTGCCTTGCCGTCCATTGCCTAGCCGTGCGTTGTTGTGCATTAGCCTTGCCTTGCCTCACCGTGCCTTCCCTTACGTTACCCTTTCCTTGCCTTGCCGTGCATTGCCTAGCTTGCGTTGTCGTGCCTTACCCTTTTTTCCGTTGCCGTGCCGTGCCTTTTGTTTCACTTGCCTTGCATTGCTTTGCCTTGCCTTCCTTTCCTTCTGTTACGCTTTCCTTCCCTAGTCGTGCACTGCCAAGCCTTGCGTTGTCGTGCATTAGCCTTGCCTCGACTGACCGTGCCTTGCCTTGCGTTACACATTCCTTGCCTTGCCGTGCATTGCCTAGCTTGTGTTGTCGTGCCTTAGCCTTGTTTCCCCTTGCCGTGCCGTGCCTTTTGTTTCACTTGCCTTGCATTGCTTTGCCTTGCCTTCCTTTCCTTCTGTTACGCTTTCCTTGCCTAGCCGTGCACTGCTGAGCCTTGCGTTGTCGTGCATTAGCCTTCCCTCTACTGACTGTGCCTGGCCTTGCGTTACCCTCTCCTTCCCTTGCCTTGCTTTGCCTAGCCGTGCGTTGTCGTGCATTAGCCTTGCCATGCCTCACCGTGCCTTGCCTTGCGTTACCCTTTCCTTGCCTTGCCGTGCTTTGCCTAGCCTTGCGTTGTCGTGCCTTAGCCTTGTTTCCCCTTGCCGTGCCTTTCCTTCCGTTACTCTTGCCGTGCCTTGCTTTCCCTTGCATTCCTTACATTCCGTTACTCTTTCCTTGCCTTGCCGTGCATTGCCTAGCTTTCCGTTGTCGTGCATTAGCCTTGCATTTCCTGACCGTGCCTTGCCTTGCGTTACCCTTTCCTTGCCTTGCCGTGCATTGCCTAGCTTGCGTTGTCGTGCCTTAGCCTTCTTTCCCCTTGCCGTGCCGTTCCTTCTGTTACTCTTGCCTTGCCTTGCTTTGCCTTGCCTTCCTTTCCTTCCGTTATTCTTTCCTTGCCTAGCCGTGCATTGCCTAGCCTTGCGTTGTCGTGCATTAGCCTTACCTTGCCTGACCGTGCCTTGCCTTGCGTTAGCCTTTCCTTGCTTTGCCGTGCATTGCCTAGCCGTGCGTTGTCGTGCCTTAGCCTTGTTTCACCTTGCCGTAGCCTTGCTTGCGTTGCCTTGCTTTGCCTTGCCTTCCTTGCCTTCCGTTACTCTTTGCTTGCCTTCCGTGCATTGCGTAGCCTTGCGTTGTCGTGCCGTAGCCTTTTTTTGACCTTGCCATAGCCTTGCTTGCGTTACCTTGCTTTGCCTTGCCCTTCTTCATTCCTTGCCTTCAGTTACTCTTTGCTTGCCTTCCGTGCATTGCCTAGCCTTGCGTTTTCGTGCCTTAGCCTTTTCTCGCCTGACCCTGCCTTGCCTTGCGTTACCCTTTCCTTGCCTTTCCGTGCATTGCCTAGTTGCGTTGTCGTGCCTTAGCCTTGTTTCCCCTTGCCGTGCCGTGCCTTTTGTTACACTTGCCTTGCCTTGCTTTTCCTTGCCTTCCATTCCTTCCGTTACTCGTTCCTTGCCTAGCCGTGCACTGCCTAGCCTTGCGTTGTTGTGCATTAGCCTTGCCTTGCCTGACCGTGCCTTGCCTTGCGTTACCCTTTCCTTGCCTTGCCGTGCTTTGCCCAACTTGCGTTGTCGTGCCTTATCCTTGTTTCGCCTTGCCGTGCCGTTCCTTCCCTTACTCTTGACTTGCCTTGCTTTCCCTTGCCTTCCTTGCCTTCCGTTACTCTTTGCTTAACATCCGTGCATTGCCTAGCCTTGCGTTGTCGTGCCGTAGCCTTGCCTCGCCTGACCGTGACTTCCCTTGCGTTACCCTTTCCTTGCCTTGCCGTCCATTGCCTAGCCGTGCGTTGTTGTGCATTAGCCTTGCCTTGCGTCACCGTGACTTGCCTTGCGTTACCCTTTCCTTGCCTTGCCGTGCTGTGCCTAGCCTTGCGTTGTCGTGCCTTAGCCTTGTTTCCCCTTGCCGTGCCGTTCCTTCCGTTACTCTTGCCTTGCCTTGCTTTCCCTTGCATTCCTTACATTCCGTTACTCTTTCCTTGCCTTGCCGTGCATTGCCTAGCCTTCCGTTGTCGTGCATTAGCCTTGCATTTCCTGACCGTGCCTTGCCTTGCGTTACCCTTTCCTTGCCTTGCCGTGCATTGCCTAGACGTGCGTTGTTCTGCATTAGCCTTGCCTTGCGTTACCCTTTCCTTGCCTTGCCGTGCATTGCCTAGCTTGCGTTGTCGTGCCTTAGCCTTGTTTCCCGTTTCCGTGCCGTTCCTTCCCTTACCCTTGCCTTGCCTTGCTTTCGCTTGCCTTTCTTGCCTTCCGTTACTCTCTGCTTGCCTTCCGTGCATTGCCTAGCCTTGCGTTTTCGTGCCTTAGCCTTTCCTTGCCTCACCGTGCCTTGCCTTGCGTTACCCTTTCCTTGCATTGCCGTGCATTGCCTAGCCTTGCGTTGTCGTGCCTTAGCCTTGCTTCCCCTTGCCGTGCCGTTCCTTCCGTTACTCTTGCCTTGCCTTGCTTTGCCTTGCCTTCCTTTCCTTCCGTTACTCTTTCCTTGCCTAGCCGTGCACTGCCTAGCCTTGCGTTGTCGTGCATTAGCCTTGCCTCGCCTGATCGTGCCTTGCCTTGCGTTACCCTTTCCTTGCCTTGCCGTGCATTGCCTAGCTTGCGTTGTCGTGCCTTCGCCTTGTTTCCCCTTGCCGTGCCGTTCCTTCCCTTACCCTTAACTTGCCTTGCTTTCCCTTGCCTTCCTTGCCTTCCGTTACTCTTTGCTTACCTTCCGTGCATTGCCTAGCCGTGCGTTGCCGTGCCTTAGCCTTGTTTCCCCTTGCCGTGCCGTTCCTTCCGTTACCCTTGCCTTGCCTTGCTTTCCCTTGCCTTCCTTGCCTTCCGTTACTCTTTGCTTGCCTTCCGTGCATTGCCTAGCCTTGCGTTGTCGTGCCTTAGCCTTGCCTCGCCTGACCGTGACTTCCCTTGCGTTACCCTTTCCTTGCCTTGCCGTGTATTGCCTAGACGTGCGTTGTTGTGCATTAGCCTTGCCTTTCCTCACCGTGCCTTGCCTTGCGTTACCCTTTCCTTGCCTTGCCGTGCATTGCCTACCTTGCGTTGTAGTGCCTTACCCTTGTTTCCCCTTGCCGTGCCGTTCCTTCTGTTACTCTTGCCTTGCCTTGCTTTGCCTTGCCTTCCTTCCTTCTGTTACTCTTTCCTTGCCTAGCCTTGCACTGCCATGCCTTGCGTTGTCGTGCATTAGCCTTGCCTCCACTGACTGTGCCTTGCCTTGCGTTACCCTTTCCTTGCCTTGCCGTGCATTGCCTAGCTTGCATTGTCGTGCCTTAGCCTTGTTTCCCCTTGCCGTGCCGTGCCGTTTGTTACACTTGCCTTGCCTTGCTTTGCCTTGCCTTCCTATCCTTCCGTTACTCTTTCCTTGCCTAGCCGTGCACTGCCTAGCCTTGCGTTGTCGTGCATTAGCCTTGCCTCGCCTGATCGTGCCTTGCCTTGCGTTACCCTTTCCTTGCCTTGCCGTGCATTGCCTAGCTTGTGTTGTCGTGCCTTAGCCTTGTTTCCCCTTGCCGTGCCGTTCCTTCCCTTACCCTTGCCTTGCCTTGCTTTCCCTTGCCTTCCTTGCCTTCCGTTACTCTTTGCTTGCCTTCCGTGCATTGCCTAGCCTTGCGTTTTCGTGCCTTAGCCTTGCCTTGCCTCACCGTGCCTTGCCTTGCGTTACCCTTTCCTTGCCTTGCCGTGCATTCCCTAGCCTTGCGTTGTCGTGCCTTAGCCTTGCTTCCCCTTGCCGTGCCGTTCCTTCCGTTACTCTTGCCTTGCCTTGCTTTCCCTTGCATTCCTTGCCTTCCGTTACTCTTTCCTTGCCTTGCCGTGCCTTGCCTAGCCTTGCGTTGTCGTGCATTAGCCTTGCCTTCCCTGACCGTGCCTTGCCTTGCGTTACCCTTTCCTTGCCTTGCCGTGCATTGCCTAGCTTGCGTTGTCATGCCTTAGCCCTGTTTCCCCTTGCCGTGCCGTTCCTTCCCTTACCCTTAACTTGCCTTGCTTTCCCTTGTCTTCCTTGCTTTCCGTTACTCTTTGCTTACCTTCCGTGCATTGCCTAGCCTTGCGTTGTCGTGCATTAGCCTTGCCTCGCCTGACAGTGCCTTGCCTTGCGTTACCCTTTCCTTGCCTTGCCGTGCATTGCATAGCCGTGCGTTGTCGTGCATTAGCCTTGCCTTGCCTCACCGTGCCTTCCCTTACGTTACCCTTTCCTTGCCTTGCCGTGCATTGCCTAGCTTGCGTTGTCGTGCCTTACCCTTTTTTCCGTTGCCGTGCCGTGCCTTTTGTTTCACTTTCCTTGCATTGCTTTGCCTTGCCTTCCTTTCCTCTGTTACGCTTTCCTTCCCTAGCCGTGCACTGCCAAGCCTTGCGTTGTCGTGCATTAGCCTTGCCTCGACTGACCGTGCCTTGCCTTCCGTTACACTTTCCTTGCCTTGCCGTGCATTGCCTAGCTTGCGTTGTCGTGCCTTAGCCTTGTTTCCCCTTGCCGTGCCGTGCCTTTTGTTTCACTTGCCTTGCATTGCTTTGCCTTGCCTTCCTTTCCTTCTGTTACGCTTTCCTTGCCTAGCCGTGCACTGCTAAGCCTTGCGTTGTCGTGCATTAGCCTTCCCTCTACTGACCGTGCCTGGCCTTGCATTACCCTCTCCTTCCCTTGCCTTGCTTTGCCTAGCCGTGCGTTGTCGTGCATTAGCCTTGCCATGCCTCACCGTGCCTTGCCTTACGTTACCCTTTCCTTGCCTTGCCGTGCTTTGCCTAGCCTTGCGTTGTCGTGCCTTAGCCTTGTTTCCCCTTGCCGTGCCGTTCCTTCCGTTACTCTTGCCTTGCCTTGCTTTCCCTTGCATTCCTTACAATCCGTTACTCTTTCCTTGCCTTGCCGTGCATTGCCTAGACGTGCGTTGTTGTGCATTAGCCTTGCCTTTCATCACCGTGCCTTGCCTTGCGTTACCCTTTCCTTGCCTTGCCGTGCATTGCCTAGCCTTGCGTTGTCGTGCCTTAGCCTTGTCTCGCCTGACCCTGCCTTGCCTTGCGTTACCCTTTCCTTGCCTTGCCGTGCATTGCCTAGCTTGCGTTGTCGTGCCTTAGCCTTGTTTCCCCTTGCCGTGCCGTGCCTTTTGTTACACTTGCCTTGCCTTGCTTTTCCTTGCCTTCCATTCCTTCCGTTACTCGTTCCTTGCCTAGCCGTGCACTGCCTAGCCTTGCGTTGTCGTGCATTAGCCTTGCCTTGCCTGACCGTGCCTTGCCTTGCGTTACCCTTTCCTTGCCTTGCCGTGCTTTGCCCAGCTTGCGTTGTCGTGCCTTAGCCTTGTTTCCCCTTGCCGTGCCGTTCCTTCCCTTACTCTTGACTTGCCTTGCTTTCCCTTGCCTTCCTTGCCTTCCGTTACTCTTTGCTTACCATCCGTGCATTGCCTAGCCTTGCGTTGTCGTGCCGTAGCCATGCCTCGCCTGACCGTGACTTCCCTTTCGTTACCCTTTCCTTGCCTTGCCGTCCATTGCCTAGCCGTGCGTTGTTGTGCATTAGCCTTGCCTTGCCTCACCGTGCCTTCCCTTACGTTACCCTTTCCTTGCCTTGCCGTGCATTGCCTAGCTTGCGTTGTCGTGCCTTACCCTTTTTTCCGTTGCCGTGCCGTGCCTTTTGTTTCACTTGCCTTGCATTGCTTTGCCTTGCCTTCCTTTCCTTCTGTTACGCTTTCCTTCCCTAGTCGTGCACTGCCAAGCCTTGCGTTGTCGTGCATTAGCCTTGCCTCGACTGACCGTGCCTTGCCTTGCGTTACACATTCCTTGCCTTGCCGTGCATTGCCTAGCTTGTGTTGTCGTGCCTTAGCCTTGTTTCCCCTTGCCGTGCCGTGCCTTTTGTTTCACTTGCCTTGCATTGCTTTGCCTTGCCTTCCTTTCCTTCTGTTACGCTTTCCTTGCCTAGCCGTGCACTGCTAAGCCTTGCGTTGTCGTGCATTAGCCTTCCCTCTACTGACTGTGCCTGGCCTTGCGTTACCCTCTCCTTCCCTTGCCTTGCTTTGCCTAGCCGTGCGTTGTCGTGCATTAGCCTTGCCATGCCTCACCGTGCCTTGCCTTGCGTTACCCTTTCCTTGCCTTGCCGTGCTTTGCCTAGCCTTGCGTTGTCGTGCCTTAGCCTTGTTTCCCCTTGCCGTGCCTTTCCTTCCGTTACTCTTGCCGTGCCTTGCTTTCCCTTGCATTCCTTACATTCCGTTACTCTTTCCTTGCCTTGCCGTGCATTGCCTAGCTTTCCGTTGTCGTGCATTAGCCTTGCATTTCCTGACCGTGCCTTGCCTTGCGTTACCCTTTCCTTGCCTTGCCGTGCATTGCCTAGCTTGCGTTGTCGTGCCTTAGCCTTGTTTCCCCTTGCCGTGCCGTTCCTTCTGTTACTCTTGCCTTGCCTTGCTTTGCCTTGCCTTCCTTTCCTTCCGTTATTCTTTCCTTGCCTAGCCGTGCATTGCCTAGCCTTGCGTTGTCGTGCATTAGCCTTACCTTGCCTGACCGTGCCTTGCCTTGCGTTAGCCTTTCCTTGCTTTGCCGTGCATTGCCTAGCCGTGCGTTGTCGTGCCTTAGCCTTGTTTCACCTTGCCGTAGCCTTGCTTGCGTTGCCTTGCTTTGCCTTGCCTTCCTTGCCTTCCGTTACTCTTTGCTTGCCTTCCGTGCATTGCGTAGCCTTGCGTTGTCGTGCCGTAGCCTTTTTTTGACCTTGCCATAGCCTTGCTTGCGTTACCTTGCTTTGCCTTGCATTCCTTGCCTTCAGTTACTCTTTGCTTGCCTTCCGTGCATTGCCTAGCCTTGCGTTTTCGTGCCTTAGCCTTTTCTCGCCTGACCCTGCCTTGCCTTGCGTTACCCTTTCCTTGCCTTTCCGTGCATTGCCTAGTTGCGTTGTCGTGCCTTAGCCTTGTTTCCCCTTGCCGTGCCGTGCCTTTTGTTACACTTGCCTTGCCTTGCTTTTCCTTGCCTTCCATTCCTTCCGTTACTCGTTCCTTGCCTAGCCGTGCACTGCCTAGCCTTGCGTTGTTGTGCATTAGCCTTGCCTTGCCTGACCGTGCCTTGCCTTGCGTTACCCTTTCCTTGCCTTGCCGTGCTTTGCCCAACTTGCGTTGTCGTGCCTTATCCTTGTTTCGCCTTGCCGTGCCGTTCCTTCCCTTACTCTTGACTTGCCTTGCTTTCCCTTGCCTTCCTTGCCTTCCGTTACTCTTTGCTTAACATCCGTGCATTGCCTAGCCTTGCGTTGTCGTGCCGTAGCCTTGCCTCGCCTGACCGTGACTTCCCTTGCGTTACCCTTTCCTTGCCTTGCCGTCCATTGCCTAGCCGTGCGTTGTTGTGCATTAGCCTTGCCTTGCGTCACCGTGACTTGCCTTGCGTTACCCTTTCCTTGCCTTGCCGTGCTGTGCCTAGCCTTGCGTTGTCGTGCCTTAGCCTTGTTTCCCCTTGCCGTGCCGTTCCTTCCGTTACTCTTGCCTTGCCTTGCTTTCCCTTGCATTCCTTACATTCCGTTACTCTTTCCTTGCCTTGCCGTGCATTGCCTAGCCTTCCGTTGTCGTGCATTAGCCTTGCATTTCCTGACCGTGCCTTGCCTTGCGTTACCCTTTCCTTGCCTTGCCGTGCATTGCCTAGACGTGCGTTGTTCTGCATTAGCCTTGCCTTGCGTTACCCTTTCCTTGCCTTGCCGTGCATTGCCTAGCTTGCGTTGTCGTGCCTTAGCCTTGTTTCCCCTTTCCGTGCCGTTCCTTCCCTTACCCTTGCCTTGCCTTGTTTTCCCTTGCCTTTCTTCCCTTCCGTTACTCTCTGCTTGCCTTCCGTGCATTGCCTAGCCTTGCGTTTTCGTGCCTTAGCCTTTCCTTGCCTCACCGTGCCTTGCCTTGCGTTACCCTTTCCTTGCATTGCCGTGCATTGCCTAGCCTTGCGTTGTCGTGCCTTAGCCTTGCTTCCCCTTGCCGTGCCGTTCCTTCCGTTACTCTTGCCTTGCCTTGCTTTGCCTTGCCTTCCTTTCCTTCCGTTACTCTTTCCTTGCCTAGCCGTGCACTGCCTAGCCTTGCGTTGTCGTGCATTAGCCTTGCCTCGCCTGATCGTGCCTTGCCTTGCGTTACCCTTTCCTTGCCTTGCCGTGCATTGCCTAGCTTGCGTTGTCGTGCCTTCGACTTGTTTCCCCTTGCCGTGCCGTTCCTTCCCTTACCCTTAACTTGCCTTGCTTTCCCTTGCCTTCCTTGCCTTCCGTTACTCTTTGCTTGCCTTCCGTGCATTGCCTAGCCGTGCATTGCCGTGCCTTAGCCTTGTTTCCCCTTGCCGTGCCGTTCCTTCCGTTACCCTTGCCTTGCCTTGCTTTCCCTTGCCTTCCTTGCCTTCCGTTACTCTTTGCTTGCCTTGCCGTGCATTGCCTAGACGTGCGTTGTAGTGCATTAGCCTTGCCTTTCCTCACCGTGCCTTGCCTTGCGTTACCCTTTCCTTGCCTTGCCGTGCATTGCCTAGCCTTGCGTTGTCGTGCCTTAGCCTTGTCTCGCCTGACCCTGCCTTGCCTTGCGTTACCCTTTCCTTGCCTTGCCGTGCATTGCCTAGCTTGCGTTGTCGTGCCTTAGCCTTGTTTCCCCTTGCCGTGCCGTGCCTTTTGTTACACTTGCCTTGCCTTGCTTTTCCTTGCCTTCCATTCCTTCCGTTACTCGTTCCTTGCCTAGCCGTGCACTGCCTAGCCTTGCGTTGTCGTGCATTAGCCTTGCCTTGCCTGACCGTGCCTTGCCTTGCGTTACCCTTTCCTTGCCTTGCCGTGCTTTGCCCAGCTTGCGTTGTCGTGCCTTAGCCTTGTTTCCCCTTGCCGTGCCGTTCCTTCCCTTACTCTTGACTTGCCTTGCTTTCCCTAGCCTTCCTTGCCTTCCGTTACTCTTTGCTTACCATCCGTGCATTGCCTAGCCTTGCGTTGTTGTGCCGTAGCCATGCCTCGCCTGACCGTGACTTCCCTTGCGTTACCCTTTCCTTGCCTTGCCGTCCATTGCCTAGCCGTGCGTTGTTGTGCATTAGCCTTGCCTTGCCTCACCGTGACTTCCCTTACGTTACCCTTTCCTTGCCTTGCCGTGCATTGCCTAGCTTGCGTTGTCGTGCCTTACCCTTTTTTCCGTTGCCGTGCCGTGCCTTTTGTTTCACTTGCCTTGCATTGCTTTGCCTTGCCTTCCTTTCCTTCTGTTACGCTTTCCTTCCCTAGCCGTGCACTGCCAAGCCTTGCGTTGTCGTGCATTAGCCTTGCCTCGACTGACCGTGCCTTGCCTTGCGTTACACATTCCTTGCCTTGCCGTGCATTGCCTAGCTTGCGTTGTCGTGCCTTAGCCTTGTTTCCCCTTGCCGTGCCGTGCCTTTTGTTTCACTTGCCTTGCATTGCTTTGCCTTGCCTTCCTTTCCTTCTGTTACGCTTTCCTTGCCTAGCCGTGCACTGCTAAGCCTTGCGTTGTCGTGCATTAGCCTTCCCTCTACTGACCGTGCCTGGCCTTGCGTTACCCTCTCCTTCCCTTGCCTTGCTTTGCCTAGCCGTGCGTTGTCGTGCATTAGCCTTGCCATGCCTCACCGTGCCTTGCCTTGCGTTACCTTTTCCTTGCCTTGCCGTGCTTTGCCTAGCCTTGCGTTGTCGTGCCTTAGCCTTGTTTCCCCTTGCCGTGCCGTTCCTTCCGTTACTCTTGCCTTGCCTTGCTTTTCCTTGCATTCCTTACATTCCGTTACTCTTTCCTTGCCTTGCCGTGCATTGCCTAGCTTTCCGTTGTCGTGCATTAGCCTTGCATTTCCTGACCGTGCCTTGCCTTGCGTTACCCTTTCCTTGCCTTGCCGTGCATTGCCTAGCTTGCGTTGTCGTGCCTTAGCCTTGTTTCCCCTTGCCGTGACGTTCCTTCTGTTACTCTTGCCTTGCCTTGCTTTGCCTTGCCTTCCTTTCCTTCCGTTATTCTTTCCTTGCCTAGCCGTGCATTGCCTAGCCTTGCGTTGTCGTGCCGTAGCCTTGCCTCGCCTGACCGTGACTTCCCTTGCGTTACCCTTTCCTTGCCTTGCCGTCCATTGCCTAGCCGTGCGTTGTTGTGCATTAGCCTTGCCTTGCCTCACCGTGCCTTGCCTTACGTTACCCTTTCCTTGCCTTGCCGTGCATTGCCTAGCTTGCGTTGTCGTGCCTTACCCTCGTTTCCTCTTGCCGTGCCGTGCCTTTTGTTTCACTTGCCTTCCATTGCTTTGCCTTGCCTTCCTTTCCTTCTGTTACTCTTTCCTTGTCTAGCCTTGCACTGCCATGCCTTGCGTTTTCGTGCATTAGCCTTGCCTCGACTGACTGTGCCTTGCCTTGCGTTACCCTTTCCTTGCCTTGCCGTGCATTGCCTAGCTTGCGTTGTCGTGCCTTAGCCTTGTTTCCCCTTGCCGTGCCGTGCCGTTTGTTACACTTGCCTTGCCTTGCTTTCCCTTGCCTTCCGTTACTTTTTGCTTGCCTTCCGTGCATTGCCTAGCCTTGCGTTTTCGTGCCTTAGCCTTGCCTTGCCTCACCGTGCCTTGTCTTGCGTTACCCTTTCCTTGCCTTGCCGTGCATTGCCTAGCCTTGCGTTGTCGTGCCTTAGCCTTGCTTCCCCTTGCCGTGCCGTTCCTTCCGTTACTCTTGCCTTGCCTTGCTTTCCATTGCATTCCTTGCCTTCCGTTACTCTTTCCTTGCCTTGCCGTGCATTGCCTAGCCTTGCGTTGTCGTGCATTAGCCTTGCCTTCCCTGACCGTGCCTTGCCTTGCGTTACCCTTTCCTTGCCTTGCCGTGCATTGCCTAGCTTGCGTTGTCATGCCTTAGCCCTGTTTCCCCTTGCCGTGCCGTTCCTTCCCTTACCCTTAACTTGCCTTGCTTTCCCTTGTCTTCCTTGCTTTCCGTTACTCTTTGCTTACCTTCCGTGCATTGCATAGCCTTGCGTTGTCGTGCATTAGCCTTCCCTCGCCTGACAGTGCCTTGCCTTGCGTTACCCTTTCCTTGCCTTGCCGTGCATTGCCTAGCCGTGCGTTGTCGTGCATTAGCCTTGCCTTGCCTCACCGTGCCTTGCCTTGAGTTACCCTTTCCTTGCCTTTCCGTGCATTGCCTAGCTTGCGTTGTCGTGCCTTACCCTTTTTTCCGTTGCCGTCCCGTGCCTTTTGTTTCACTTGCCTTGCATTGCTTTGCCTTGCCTTCCTTTCCTTCTGTTACGCTTTCCTTGCCTAGCCGTGCACTGCCAAGCCTTGCGATGTCGTGCATTAGCCTTGCCTCGACTGACCGTGCTTTCCCTTGCGTTACCCTTTCCTTGCCTTGCCGTGCATTGCCTAGCTTGCGTTGTCGTGCCTTAGCCTTGTTTCCCCTTGCCGTGCCGTGCCTTTTGTTTCACTTGCCTTGCATTGCTTTGCCTTGCCTTCCTTTCCTTCTGTTACGCTTTCCTTGCCTAGCCGTGCACTGCCAAGCCTTGCGTTGTCGTGCATTAGCCTTCGCTCGACTGACCGTGCCTGGCCTTGCGTTACCCTCTCCTTCCCTTGCCTTGCTTTGCCTAGCCGTGCGTTGTCGTGCATTAGCCTTGCCTTGCCTCACCGTGCCTTGCCTTGCGTTACCCTTTCCTTGCCTTGCCGTGCTTTGCCTAGCCTTGCGTTGTCGTGCCTTAGCCTTGTTTCCCCTTGCCGTGCCGTTCCTTCCGTTACTCTTGCCTTGCCTTGCTTTCCCTTGCATTCCTTACATTCCGTTACTCTTTCCTTGCCTTGCCGTGCATTGCCTAGCCTTCCGTTGTCGTGCATTAGCCTTGCATTTCCTGACCGTGCCTTGCCTTGCGTTACCCTTTCCTTGCCTTGCCGTGCATTGCCTAGCTTGCGTTGTCGTGCCTTAGCCTTGTTTCCCCTTGCAGTGCCGTTCCTTACCTTACCCTTAACTTGCCTTGCTTTCCCTTGCCTTCCTTGCCTTCCGATACTCTTTGCTTACCTTCCGTGCATTGCCTAGCATTGCGTTGTCGTGCCTTAGCCTTGCCTCGCCTGACAGAGCCTTGCCTTGCGTTACCCTTTCCTTGCCTTGCCGTGCATTGCCTAGCCTTGCGTTGTCGTGCATTAGCCTAGCCTTGCCTAACCGTGCCTTGCCTTGCGTTACCCTTTCCTTGCCTTGCCGTGCATTGCGTAGCTTGCGTTGTCATGCCTTAGCCCTGTTTCCCCTTCCCGTGCCGTTCCTTCCCTTACCCTTAACTTGCCTTGCTTTCCCTTGCCTTCCTTGCCTTCCGTTACTCTTTGCTTGCCTTCCGTGCACTGCCTAGCCTTGCGTTTTCGTGCCTTAGCCTTGACTTGCCTCACCGTGCCTTGCCTTTCGTTACGCTTTCCTTGCCTTGCCGTGCATTGCCTAGCTTGCGTTGTCGTGCCTTAGCCTTGTTTCCCCTTGCCGTGCCGTGCCTTTTGGTTCACCTGCCTTGCCTTGCTTTGCCTTGCCTTTCATTCCTTCCGTTACTCGTTCCTTGCCTAGCCGTGCACTTCCTAGCCTTGCGTTGTCGTGCATTAGCCTTGCCTTGCCTGACCGTGCCTTGCCTTGCGTTACCCTTTCCTTGCCTTGCCGTACTTTGCCTAGCTTGCGTTTTCGTGCCTTAGCCTTGTTTCCCCTTGCTGTGCCGTTCCTTCCGTTACTCTTAACTTGCCTTGCTTTCCCTTGCCTTCCTTGCCTTCCGTTACTCTTTGCTTACCTTACGTGCATTGCCTAGCCTTCCGTTGTCGTGCCTTAGCCTTGCCTCGCTTGACCGTGCCTTCCCTTGCGTTACCCTCTCCTTCCCTTGCCTTGCTTTGCCTAGCCGTGCGTTGTCGTGCATTAGCCTTACCTTGCCTCACCGTGCCTTGCCTTGCGTTACCCTTTCCTTGCCTTGCCGTGCTTTGCCTAGCCTTGCGTTGTCGTGCCTTAGCCTTGTTTCCCCTTGCCGTGCCGTTCCTTCCGTTACTCTTGCCTTGCCTTGCTTTCCCTTGCATTCCTTACATTCCGTTACTCTTTCCTTGCCTTGCCGTGCATTGCCTAGACGTGCGTTGTTGTGCATTAGCCTTGCCTTTCCTCACCGTGCCTTGCCTTGCGTTACCCTTTCCTTGCCTTGCCGTGCATTGCCTAGCCTTGCGTTGTCGTGCCTTAGCCTTGTCTCGCCTGACCCTGCCTTGCCTTGCGTTACCCTTTCCTTGCCTTGCCGTGCACTGCCAAGCCTTGCGTTGTCGTGCATTAGCCTTGCCTCGACTGACCGTGCCTTGCCTTCCATTACTCGTTCCTTGCCTAGCCGTGCACTGCCTAGCCTTGCGTGGTAGTGCATTAGCCTTGCCTTGCCTGACCGTGCCTTGCCTTGCGTTACCCTTTCCTTGCCTTGCCGTGCTTTGCCCAACTTACGTTGTCGTGCCTTAGCCTTGTTTCGCCTTGCCGTGCCGTTCCTTCCCTTACTCTTGACTTGCCTTGCTTTCCCTTGCCTTCCTTGCCTTCCGTTACTCTTTGCTAAACATCCGTGCATTGCCTAGCCTTGCGTTGTCGTGCCGTAGCCTTGCCTCGCCTGACCGTGACTTCCCTTGCCTTACCCTTTCCTTGCCTTGCCGTCCATTGCCTAGCCGTGCGTTGTTGTGCATTAGCCTTGCCTTGCGTCACCGTGACTTGCCTTGCGTTACCCTTTCCTTGCCTTGCCGTGCTTTGCCTAGCCTTGCGTTGTCGTGCCTTAGCCTTGTTGACCCTTGCCGTGCCGTTCCTTCCGTTCCTCTTGCCTTGCCTTGCTTTCCCTTGCATTCCTTACATTCCGTTACTCTTTCCTTGCCTTGCCGTGCATTGCCTAGCCTTCCGTTGTCGTGCATTAGCCTTGCATTTCCTGACCGTGCCTTGCCTTGCGTTACCCTTTCCTTGCCTTGCCGTGCATTGCCTAGCCTTGCGTTGTCGTGCCTTAGCCTTGCTTCCCCTTGCCGTGCCGTTCCTTCCGTTACTCTTGCCTTGCCTTGCTTTCCATTGCATTCCTTGCCTTCCGTTACTCTTTCCTTGCCTTGCCGTGCATTGCCTAGCCTTGCGTTGTCGTGCATTAGCCTTGCCTTCCCTGACCGTGCCTTGCCTTGCGTTACCCTTTCCTTGCCTTGCCGTGCATTGCCTAGCTTGCGTTGTCATGCCTTAGCCCTGTTTCCCCTTGCCGTGCCGTTCCTTCCCTTACCCTTAACTTGCCTTGCTTTCCCTTGTCTTCCTTGCTTTCCGTTACTCTTTGCTTACCTTCCGTGCATTGCATAGCCTTGCGTTGTCGTGCATTAGCCTTCCCTCGCCTGACAGTGCCTTGCCTTGCGTTACCCTTTCCTTGCCTTGCCGTGCATTGCCTAGCCGTGCGTTGTCGTGCATTAGCCTTGCCTTGCCTCACCGTGCCTTGCCTTGAGTTACCCTTTCCTTGCCTTTCCGTGCATTGCCTAGCTTGCGTTGTCGTGCCTTACCCTTTTTTCCGTTGCCGTCCCGTGCCTTTTGTTTCACTTGCCTTGCATTGCTTTGCCTTGCCTTCCTTTCCTTCTGTTACGCTTTCCTTGCCTAGCCGTGCACTGCCAAGCCTTGCGATGTCGTGCATTAGCCTTGCCTCGACTGACCGTGCTTTCCCTTGCGTTACCCTTTCCTTGCCTTGCCGTGCATTGCCTAGCTTGCGTTGTCGTGCCTTAGCCTTGTTTCCCCTTGCCGTGCCGTGCCTTTTGTTTCACTTGCCTTGCATTGCTTTGCCTTGCCTTCCTTTCCTTCTGTTACGCTTTCCTTGCCTAGCCGTGCACTGCCAAGCCTTGCGTTGTCGTGCATTAGCCTTCGCTCGACTGACCGTGCCTGGCCTTGCGTTACCCTCTCCTTCCCTTGCCTTGCTTTGCCTAGCCGTGCGTTGTCGTGCATTAGCCTTGCCTTGCCTCACCGTGCCTTGCCTTGCGTTACCCTTTCCTTGCCTTGCCGTGCTTTGCCTAGCCTTGCGTTGTCGTGCCTTAGCCTTGTTTCCCCTTGCCGTGCCGTTCCTTCCGTTACTCTTGCCTTGCCTTGCTTTCCCTTGCATTCCTTACATTCCGTTACTCTTTCCTTGCCTTGCCGTGCATTGCCTAGCCTTCCGTTGTCGTGCATTAGCCTTGCATTTCCTGACCGTGCCTTGCCTTGCGTTACCCTTTCCTTGCCTTGCCGTGCATTGCCTAGCTTGCGTTGTCGTGCCTTAGCCTTGTTTCCCCTTGCAGTGCCGTTCCTTACCTTACCCTTAACTTGCCTTGCTTTCCCTTGCCTTCCTTGCCTTCCGATACTCTTTGCTTACCTTCCGTGCATTGCCTAGCATTGCGTTGTCGTGCCTTAGCCTTGCCTCGCCTGACAGAGCCTTGCCTTGCGTTACCCTTTCCTTGCCTTGCCGTGCATTGCCTAGCCTTGCGTTGTCGTGCATTAGCCTAGCCTTGCCTAACCGTGCCTTGCCTTGCGTTACCCTTTCCTTGCCTTGCCGTGCATTGCGTAGCTTGCGTTGTCATGCCTTAGCCCTGTTTCCCCTTCCCGTGCCGTTCCTTCCCTTACCCTTAACTTGCCTTGCTTTCCCTTGCCTTCCTTGCCTTCCGTTACTCTTTGCTTGCCTTCCGTGCACTGCCTAGCCTTGCGTTTTCGTGCCTTAGCCTTGACTTGCCTCACCGTGCCTTGCCTTTCGTTACGCTTTCCTTGCCTTGCCGTGCATTGCCTAGCTTGCGTTGTCGTGCCTTAGCCTTGTTTCCCCTTGCCGTGCCGTGCCTTTTGGTTCACCTGCCTTGCCTTGCTTTGCCTTGCCTTTCATTCCTTCCGTTACTCGTTCCTTGCCTAGCCGTGCACTTCCTAGCCTTGCGTTGTCGTGCATTAGCCTTGCCTTGCCTGACCGTGCCTTGCCTTGCGTTACGCTTTCCTTGCCTTGCCGTACTTTGCCTAGCTTGCGTTTTCGTGCCTTAGCCTTGTTTCCCCTTGCCGTGCCGTTCCTTCCGTTACTCTTAACTTGCCTTGCTTTCCCTTGCCTTCCTTGCCTTCCGTTACTCTTTGCTTACCTTACGTGCATTGCCTAGCCTTCCGTTGTCGTGCCTTAGCCTTGCCTCGCTTGACCGTGCCTTCCCTTGCGTTACCCTCTCCTTCCCTTGCCTTGCTTTGCCTAGCCGTGCGTTGTCGTGCATTAGCCTTACCTTGCCTCACCGTGCCTTGCCTTGCGTTACCCTTTCCTTGCCTTGCCGTGCTTTGCCTAGCCTTGCGTTGTCGTGCCTTAGCCTTGTTTCCCCTTGCCGTGCCGTTCCTTCCGTTACTCTTGCCTTGCCTTGCTTTCCCTTGCATTCCTTACATTCCGTTACTCTTTCCTTGCCTTGCCGTGCATTGCCTAGACGTGCGTTGTTGTGCATTAGCCTTGCCTTTCCTCACCGTGCCTTGCCTTGCGTTACCCTTTCCTTGCCTTGCCGTGCATTGCCTAGCCTTGCGTTGTCGTGCCTTAGCCTTGTCTCGCCTGACCCTGCCTTGCCTTGCGTTACCCTTTCCTTGCCTTGCCGTGCACTGCCAAGCCTTGCGTTGTCGTGCATTAGCCTTGCCTCGACTGACCGTGCCTTGCCTTCCATTACTCGTTCCTTGCCTAGCCGTGCACTGCCTAGCCTTGCGTGGTAGTGCATTAGCCTTGCCTTGCCTGACCGTGCCTTGCCTTGCGTTACCCTTTCCTTGCCTTGCCGTGCTTTGCCCAACTTACGTT
This sequence comes from Macrotis lagotis, assembly GCF_037893015.1. Taxonomy (NCBI): domain Eukaryota; kingdom Metazoa; phylum Chordata; class Mammalia; order Peramelemorphia; family Peramelidae; genus Macrotis; species Macrotis lagotis. The sequence goes on from NW_027422096.1 coordinate 185,769, forward strand.
GTCGTGCCTTAGCCTTGTTTCGCCTTGCCGTGCCGTTCCTTCCCTTACTCTTGACTTGCCTTGCTTTCCCTTGCCTTCCTTGCCTTCCGTTACTCTTTGCTAAACATCCGTGCATTGCCTAGCCTTGCGTTGTCGTGCCGTAGCCTTGCCTCGCCTGACCGTGACTTCCCTTGCCTTACCCTTTCCTTGCCTTGCCGTCCATTGCCTAGCCGTGCGTTGTTGTGCATTAGCCTTGCCTTGCGTCACCGTGACTTGCCTTGCGTTACCCTTTCCTTGCCTTGCCGTGCTTTGCCTAGCCTTGCGTTGTCGTGCCTTAGCCTTGTTGACCCTTGCCGTGCCGTTCCTTCCGTTCCTCTTGCCTTGCCTTGCTTTCCCTTGCATTCCTTACATTCCGTTACTCTTTCCTTGCCTTGCCGTGCATTGCCTAGCCTTCCGTTGTCGTGCATTAGCCTTGCATTTCCTGACCGTGCCTTGCCTTGCGTTACCCTTTCCTTGCCTTGCCGTGCATTGCCTAGACGTGCGTTGTTCTGCATTAGCCTTGCCTTGCCTCACCGTGCCTTGCCTTGAGTTACCCTTTCCTTGCCTTTCCGTGCATTGCCTAGCTTGCGTTGTCGTGCCTTACCCTTTTTTCCCCTTGCCGTGCCGTGCCTTTTGTTTCACTTGCCTTGCATTGATTTGCCTTGCCTTCCTTTCCTTCTGTTACGCTTTCCTTGCCTAGCCGTGCACTGCCAAGCCTTGCGTTGTCGTGCATTAGCCTTGCCTCGACTGACCGTGCTTTGCCTTGCGTTACCCTTTCCTTGCCTTGCCGTGCATTGCCTAGCTTGCGTTGTCGTGCCTTAGCCTTGTTTCCCCTTGCCGTGCCGTGCCTTTTTTTTCACTTGCCTTGCATTGCTTTGCCTTGCCTTCCTTTCCTTCTGTTACGCTTTCCTTGCCTAGCCGTGCACTGCCAAGCCTTGCGTTGTCGTGCATTAGCCTTCGCTCGACTGACCGTGCCTGGCCTTGCGTTACCCTCTCCTTCCCTTGCCTTGCTTTGCCTAGCCGTGCGTTGTCGTGCATTAGCCTTGCCTTGCCTCACCGTGCCTTGCCTTGCGTTACCCTTTCCTTGCCTTGCCGTGCTTTGCCTAGCCTTGCGTTGTCGTGCCTTAGCCTTGTTTCCCCTTGCCGTGCCGTTCCTTCCGTTACTCTTGCCTTGCCTTGCTTTCCCTTGCATTCCTTACATTCCGTTACTCTTTCCTTGCCTTGCCGTGCATTGCCTAGCCTTCCGTTGTCGTGCATTAGCCTTGCATTTCCTGATCGTGCCTTGCCTTGCGTTACCCTTTCCTTGCCTTGCCGTGCATTGCCTAGCGTGCGTTGTCGTGCCTTAGCCTTGTTTCCCCTTGCAGTGCCGTTCCTTACCTTACCCTTAACTTGCCTTGCTTTCCCTTGCCTTCCTTGCCTTCCGATACTCTTTGCTTACCTTCCGTGCATTGCCTAGCATTGCGTTGTCGTGCCTTAGCCTTGCCTCGCCTGACAGAGCCTTGCCTTGCGTTACCCTTTCCTTGCCTTGCCGTGCATTGCCTAGCCTTGCGTTGTCGTGCATTAGCCTAGCCTTGCCTGACCGTGCCTTGCCTTGCGTTACCCTTTCCTTGCCTTGCTGTGCATTGCGTAGCTTGCGTTGTCATGCCTTAGCCTTGTTTCCCCTTGCCGTGCCGTTCCTTCCCTTACCCTTAACTTGCCTTGCTTTCCCTTGCCTTCCTTGCCTTCCGTTACTCTTTGCTTGCCTTCCGTGCACTGCCTAGCCTTGCGTTTTCGTGCCTTAGCCTTGACTTGCCTCACCGTGCCTTGCCTTTCGTTACCCTTTCCTTGCCTGGCCGTGCATTGCCTAGCCGTGCGTAGCCGTGCCTTAGCCTTGTTTCCCCTTGCCGAGCCGTTCCTTCCGTTAACCTTGCCTTGCCTTGCTTTCCCTTGCCTTCCTTCCCTTTTGTTACTCCTTGCTTGCCTTACCTGCATTGCCTAGCCTTGCGTTGTCGTGCCTTAGCCTTGCCTCGCCTGACCGTGACTTCACTTGCGTTACCCTTTCTTTGCCTTGCCGTGCATTGCCTAGCCGTGCGTTGTTGTGCATTAGCCTTGCCTTGCGTCACCGTGCCTTGCCTTGCGTTACCCTTTCCTTGCCTTGCCGTGCATTGCCTAGCTTGCGTTGTCGTGCCTTAGCCTTGTTTCCCCTTGCCGTGCCGTGCCTTTTGGTTCACCTGCCTTGCCTTGCTTTGCCTTGCCTTTCATTCCTTCCGTTACTCGTTCCTTGCCTAGCCGTGCACTTCCTAGCCTTGCGTTGTCGTGCCTTAGCCTTGTTTCCCCTTGCCGTGCTGTTCCTTCCGTTACTCTTGCCTTGCCTTGCTTTCCCTTGCATTCCTTACATTCCGTTACTCTTTCCTTGCCTTGCCGTGCATTGCCTAGCCTTCCGTTGTCGTGCATTAGCCTTGCATTTCCTGACCGTGCCTTGCCTTGCGTTACCCTTTCCTTGCCTTGCCGTCCATTGCCTAGCCCTGCGTTGTTGTGCATTAGCCTTGCCTTGCCTCACCGTGCCTTGCCTTGCGTTACCCTTTCCTTGCCTTGCCGTGCATTGCCTAGCTTGCGTTGTCGTGCCTTAGCCTTGTTTCCCCTTTCCGTGCCGTTCCTTCCCTTACCCTTGCCTTGCCTTGCTTTCCCTTGCCTTTCTTGCCTTCCGTTACTCTCTGCTTGCCTTCCGTGCATTGCCTAGCCTTGCGTTTCCGTGCCTTAGCCTTGCCTTGCCTCACCATGCCTTGCCTTGCGTTACCCTTTCCTTGCCTTGCCGTGCATTGCCTAGCTTGCGTTGTCGTGCCTTAGCCTTGTTTCCCCTTGCCGTGCCGTGCCTTTTGTTTCACTTGCCTTGCATTGCTTTGCCTTGCCTTCCTTTCCTTCTGTTACGCTTTCCTTGCCTAGCCGTGCACTGCCAAGCCTTGCGTTGTCGTGCATTAGCCTTCGCTCGACTGACCGTGCCTGGCCTTGCGTTACCCTCTCCTTCCCTTGCCTTGCTTTGCCTAGCCGTGCGTTGTCGTGCATTAGCCTTGCCTTGCCTCACCGTGCCTTGCCTTGCGTTACCCTTTCCTTGCCTTGCCGTGCTTTGCCTAGCCTTGCGTTGTCGTGCCTTAGCCTTGTTTCCCCTTGCCGTGCCGTTCCTTCCGTTACTCTTGCCTTGCCTTGCTTTCCCTTGCATTCCTTACATTCCGTTACTCTTTCCTTGCCTTGCCGTGCATTGCCTAGCCTTCCGTTGTCGTGCATTAGCCTTGCATTTCCTGACCGTGCCTTGCCTTGCGTTACCCTTTCCTTGCCTTGCCGTGCATTGCCTAGCTTGCGTTGTCGTGCCTTAGCCTTGTTTCCCCTTGCAGTGCCGTTCCTTACCTTACCCTTAACTTGCCTTGCTTTCCCTTGCCTTCCTTTCCTTCCGATACTCTTTGCTTACCTTCCGTGCATTGCCTAGCATTGCGTTGTCGTGCCTTAGCCTTGCCTCGCCTGACAGAGCCTTGCCTTGCGTTACCCTTTCCTTGCCTTGCCGTGCATTGCCTAGCTTGCGTTGTCATGCCTTAGCCCTGTTTCCCCTTGCCGTGCCGTTCCTTCCCTTACCCTTAACTTGCCTTGCTTTCCCTTGCCTTCCTTGCCTTCCGTTACTCTTTGCTTGCCTTCCGTGCACTGCCTAGCCTTGCGTTTTCGTGCCTTAGCCTTGACTTGCCTCACCGTGCCTTGCCTTTCGTTACCCTTTCCTTGCCTGGCCGTGCATTGCCTAGCCGTGCGTAGCCGTGCCTTAGCCTTGTTTCCCCTTACCGAGCCCTTCCTTCCGTTAACCTTGCCTTGCCTTGCTTTCCCTTGCCTTCCTTCCCTTCCGTTACTCCTTGCTTGCCTTACCTGCATTGCCTAGCCTTGCGTTGTCGTGCCTTAGCCTTGCCTCGCCTAACTGTGACTTCACTTGCGTTACCCTTTCTTTGCCTTGCCGTGCATTGCCTAGCCGTGCGTTGTTGTGCATTAGCCTTGCCTTGCGTCACCGTGCCTTGCCTTGCGTTACCCTTTCCTTGCCTTGCCGTGCATTGCCTAGCTTGCGTTGTCGTGCCTTAGCCTTGTTTCCCCTTGCCGTGCCGTGCCTTTTGGTTCACCTGCCTTGCCTTGCTTTCCCTTGCCTTTCATTCCTTCCGTTACTCGTTCCTTGAAGAGCCGTGCACTTCCTAGCCTTGCGTTGTCGTGCATTAGCCTTGCCTTGCCTGACCGTGCCTTGCCTTGCGTTACCCTTTCCTTGCCTTGCCGTACTTTGCCTAGCTTGCGTTTTCGTGCCTTAGCCTTGTTTCCCCTTGTCGTGCCGTTCCTTCCCTTACTCTTAACTTGCCTTGCTTTCCCTTGCCTTCCTTGCCTTCCGTTACTCTTTGCTTACCTTACGTGCATTGCCTAGCCTTCCGTTGTCGTGCCTTAGCCTTGCCTCGCTTGACCGTGCCTTGCCTTGCGTTACCCTCTCCTTCCCTTGCCTTGTTTTGCCTAGCCGTGCGTTGTCGTGCATTAGCCTTGCCTTGCCTCACCGTGCCTTGCCTTGCGTTACCCTTTCCTTGCCTTGCCGTGCTTTGCCTAGCCTTGCGTTGTCGTGCCTTAGCCTTGTTTCCCCTTGCCGTGCCGTTCCTTCCGTTACTCTTGCCTTGCCTTGCTTTCCCTTGCATTCCTTACATTCCGTTACTCTTTCCTTGCCTTGCCGTGCATTGCCTAGACGTGCGTTGTTGTGCATTAGCCTTGCCTTTCCTCACCGTGCCTTGCCTTGCGTTACCCTTTCCTTGCCTTGCCGTGCATTGCCTAGCCTTGCGTTGTCGTGCCTTAGCCTTGTCTCGCCTGACCCTGCCTTGCCTTGCGTTACACTTTCCTTGCCTTGCCGTGCACTGCCAAGCCTTGCGTTGTCGTGCATTAGCCTTGCCTCGACTGACCGTGCCTTGCCTTCCATTACTCGTTCCTTGCCTAGCCGTGCACTGCCTAGCCTTGCGTGGTCGTGCATTAGCCTTGCCTTGCCTGACCGTGCCTTGCCTTGCGTTACCCTTTCCTTGCCTTGCCGTGCTTTGCCCAACTTACGTTGTCGTGCCTTAGCCTTGTTTCGCCTTGCCGTGCCGTTCCTTCCCTTACTCTTGACTTGCCTTGCTTTCCCTTGCCTTCCTTGCCTTCCGTTACTCTTTGCTTAACATCCGTGCATTGCCTAGCCTTGCGTTGTCGTGCCGTAGCCTTGCCTCGCCTGACCGTGACTTCCCTTGCGTTACCCTTTCCTTGCCTTGCCGTCCATTGCCTAGCCGTGCGTTGTTGTGCATTAGCCTTGCCTTGCGTCACCGTGACTTGCCTTGCGTTACCCTTTCCTTGCCTTGCCGTGCTTTGCCTAGCCTTGCGTTGTCGTGCCTTAGCCTTGTTTCCCCTTGCCGTGCCGTTCCTTCCGTTACTCTTGCCTTGCCTTGCTTTCCCTTGCATTCCTTACATTCCGTTACTCTTTCCTTGCCTTGCCGTGCATTGCCTAGCCTTCCGTTGTCTTGCATTAGCCTTGCATTTCCTGACCGTGCCTTGCCTTGCGTTACCCTTTCCTTGCCTTGCCGTGCATTGCCTAGCTTGCGTTGTCGTGCCTTAGCCTTGTTTCCCCTTGCAGTGCCGTTCCTTACCTTACCCTTAACTTGCCTTGCTTTCCCTTGCCTTCCTTGCCTTCCGATACTCTTTGCTTACCTTCCGTGCATTGCCTAGCATTGCGTTGTCGTGCTTTAGCCTTGCCTCGCCTGACAGAGCCTTGCCTTGCGTTACCCTTTCCTTGCCTTGCCGTGCATTGCCTAGCCTTGCGTTGTCGTGCATTAGCCTAGCCTTGCCTGACCGTGCCTTGCCTTGCGTTACCCTTTCCTTGCCTTGCCGTGCATTGCGTAGCTTGCGTTGTCATGCCTTAGCCCTGTTTCCCCTTGCCGTGCCGTTCCTTCCCTTACCATTAACTTGCCTTGCTTTCCCTTGCCTTCCTTGCCTTCCGTTACTCTTTGCTTGCCTTCCGTGCACTGCCTAGCCTTGCGTTTTCGTGCCTTAGCCTTGACTTGCCTCACCGTGCCTTGCCTTTCGTTACCCTTTCCTTGCCTGGCCGTGCATTGCCTAGCCGTGCGTAGCCGTGCCTTAGCCTTGTTTCCCCTTGCCGAGCCGTTCCTTCCGTTAACCTTGCCTTGCCTTGCTTTCCCTTGCCTTCCTTCCCTTCCGTTACTCCTTGCTTGCCTTACCTGCATTGCCTAGCCTTTCGTTGTCGTGCCTTAGCCTTGCCTCGCCTGACCGTGACTTCACTTGCGTTACCCTTTCTTTGCCTTGCCGTGCATTGCCTAGCCGTGCGTTGTTGTGCATTAGCCTTGCCTTGCGTCACCTTGCCTTGCCTTGCGTTACCCTTTCCTTGCCTTGCCGTGCATTGCCTAGCTTGCGTTGTCGTGCCTTAGCCTTGTTTCCCCTTGCCGTGCCGTGCCTTTTGGTTCACCTGCCTTGCCTTGCTTTGCCTTGCCTTTCATTCCTTCCGTTACTCGTTCCTTGCCTAGCCGTGCACTTCCTAGCCTTGCGTTGTCGTGCCTTAGCCTTGTTTCCCCTTGCCGTGCCGTTCCTTCCGTTACTCTTGCCTTGCCTTGCTTTCCCTTGCATTCCTTACATTCCGTTACTCTTTCCTTGCCTTGCCGTGCATTGCCTAGCCTTCCGTTGTCGTGCATTAGCCTTGCATTTCCTGACCGTGCCTTGCCTTGCGTTACCCTTTCCTTGCCTTGCCGTGCATTGCCTAGACGTGCGTTGTTCTGCATTAGCCTTGCCTTGCCTCACCGTGCCTTGCCTTGCGTTACCCTTTCCTTGCCTTGCCGTGCATTGCCTAGATTGCGTTGTCGTGCCTTAGCCTTGTTTCCCCTTTCCGTGCCGTTCCTTCCCTTACCCTTGCCTTGCCTTGCTTTCCCTTGCCTTTCTTGCCTTCCGTTACTCTCTGCTTGCCTTCCGTGCATTGCCTAGCCTTGCGTTGTCGTGCCTTAGCCTTGCCTTGCCTCACCGTGCCTTGCCTTGCGTTACCCTTTCCTTGCCTTGCCGTGCATTGCCTAGCTTGCGTTGTCGTGCCTTAGCCTTGTTTCCCCTTGCCGTGCCGTGCCTTTTGTTTCACTTGCCTTGCATTGCTTTGCCTTGCCTTCCATTCCTTCCGTTACTCGTTCCTTGCCTAGCCGTGCACTGCCTAGCCTTGCGTTGTCGTGCATTAGCCTTGCCTTGCCTGACCGTGCCTTGCCTTGCGTTACCCTTTCCTTGCCTTGCCGTGCTTGGCCCAGCTTGCGTTGTCGTGCCTTAGCCTTGTTTCCCCTTGCCGTGCCGTTCCTTACCTTACTCTTGACTTGCCTTGCTTACCCTTGCCTTCCTTGCCTTCCGTTACTCTTGGCTTACCATCCATGCATTGCCTAGCCTTGCGTTGTCGTGCCGTAGCCTTGCCTCGCCTGACCGTGACTTCCCTTGCGTTACCCTTTCCTTGCCTTGCCGTCCAGTGCCTAGCCTTGCGTTATCGTGCATTAGCCTAGCCTTGCCTGACCGTGCCTTGCCTTGCGGTACCCTTTCCTTGCCTTGCCGTGCATTGCCTAGCTTGCGTTGTCATGCCTTAGCCCTGTTTCCCCTTGCCGTGCCGTTCCTTCCCTTACCCTTAACTTGCCTTGCTTTCTCTTGCCTTCCTTGCCTTCCGTTACTCTTTGCTTGCCTTCCGTGCACTGCCTAGCCTTGCGTTTTCGTGCCTTAGCCTTGACTTGCCTCACCGTGCCTTGCCTTTCGTTACCCTTTCCTTGCCTGGCCGTGCATTGCCTAGCCGTGCGTAGCCGTGCCTTAGCCTTGTTTCCCCTTCCCGAGCCGTTCCTTCCGTTAACCTTGCCTTGCCTTGCTTTCCCTTGCCTTCCTTCCCTTCCGTTACTCCTTGCTTGCCTTACCTGCATTGCCTAGCCTTGCGTTGTCGTGCCTTAGCCTTACCTCGCCTGACCGTGACTTCACTTGCGTTACCCTTTCTTTGCCTTGCCGTGCATTGCCTAGCCGTGCGTTGTTGTGCATTAGCCTTGCCTTGCGTCAACGTGCCTTGCCTTGCGTTACCCTTTCCTTGCCTTGCCGTGCATTGCCTAGCTTGCGTTGTCGTGCCTTAGCCTTGTTTCCCCTTGCCGTGCCGTGCCTTTTTGTTCACCTGCCTTGCCTTGATTTGCCTTGCCTTTCATTCCTTCCGTTACTCGTTCCTTGCCTAGCCGTGCACTTCCTAGCCTTGCGTTGTCGTGCATTAGCCTTGCCTTGCCTGACCGTGCCTTGCCTTGCGTTACCCTTTCCTTGCCTTGCCGTACTTTGCCTAGCTTGCGTTTTCGTGCCTTAGCCTTGTTTCCCCTTGCCGTGCCGTTCCTTCCCTTACTCTTAACTTGCCTTGCTTTCCCTTCCCTTCCTTGCCTTCCGTTACTCTTTGCTTACCTTACTTGCATTGCCTAGCCTTCCGTTGTCGTGCCTTAGCCTTGCCTCGCTTGACCGTGCCTTGCCTTGCGTTACCCTCTCCTTCCCTTGCCTTGCTTTGCCTAGCCGTGCGTTGTCGTGCATTAGCCTTGCCTTGCCTCACCGTGCCTTGCCTTGCGTTACCCTTTCCTTGCCTTGCCGTGCTTTGCCTAGCCTTGCGTTGTCGTGCCTTAGCCTTGTTTCCCCTTGCCGTGCCGTTCCTTCCGTTACTCTTGCCTTGCCTTGCTTTCCCTTGCATTCCTTACATTCCGTTACTCTTTCCTTGCCTTGCCGTGCATTGCCTAGCCTTCCGTTGTCGTGCATTAGCCTTGCATTTCCTGACCGTGCCTAGCCTTGCGTTACCCTTTCCTTGCCTTGCCGTGCATTGCCTAGCTTGCGTTGTCGTGCCTTAGCCTTGTTTCCCCTTGCAGTGCCGTTCCTTACCTTACCCTTAACTTGCCTTGCTTTCCCTTGCCTTCCTTGCCTTCCGATACTCTTTGCTTACCTTCCGTGCATTGCCTAGCATTGCGTTGTCGTGCCTTAGCCTTGCCTCGCCTGACTGAGCCTTGCCTTGCGTTACCCTTTCCTTACCTTGCCGTGCATTGCCTAGACTTGCGTTGTCGTGCATTAGCCTAGCCTTGCCTGACCGTGCCTTGCCTTGCGTTACCCTTTCCTTGCCTTGCCGTGCATTGCCTAGCTTGCCTTGTCATGCCTTAGCCCTGTTTCCCCTTGCCGTGCCGTTCCTTCCCTTACCCTTAACTTGCCTTGCTTTCCCTTGCCTTCCTTGCCTTCCGTTACTCTTTGCTTGCCTTCCGTGCACTGCCTAGCCTTGCGTTTTCGTGCCTTAGCCTTGACTTGCCTCACCGTGCCTTGCCTTTCGTTACCCTTTCCTTGCCTGGCCGTGCATTGCCTAGCCGTGCGTAGCCGTGCCTTAGCCTTGTTTCCCCTTGCCGAGCCGTTCCTTCCGTTAACCTTGCCTTGCCTTGCTTTCCCTTGCCTTCCTTCCCTTCCGTTACTCCTTGCTTGCCTTACCTGCATTGCCTAGCCTTGCGTTGTCGTGCCTTAGCCTTGCCTCGCCTGACCGTGACTTCACTTGCGTTACCCTTTCTTTGCCTTGCCGTGCATTGCCTAGCCGTGCGTTGTTGTGCATTAGCCTTGCCTTGCCTCACCGTGCCTTGCCTTGCGTTACCCTTTCCTTGCCTTGCCGTGCATTGCCTAGCTTGCGTTGTCGTGCCTTAGCCTTGTTTCCCCTTGCCGTGCCGTGCCTTTTGGTTCACATGCCTTGCCTTGCTTTGCCTTGCCTTTCATTCCTTCCGTTACTCGTTCCTTGCCTAGCCGTGCACTTCCTAGCCTTGCGTTGTCGTGCATTAGCCTTGCCTCGACTGACCGTGCCTTGCCTTGCGTTACACATTCCTTGCCTTGCCGTGCATTGCCTAGCTTGCGTTGTCGTGCCTTAGCCTTGTTTCCCCTTGCCGTGCCGTGCCTTTTGTTTCACTTGCCTTGCATTGCTTTGCCTTGCCTTCCTTTCCTTCTGTTACGCTTTCCTTGCCTAGCCGTGCACTGCTAAGCCTTGCGTTGTCGTGCATTAGCCTTCCCTCTACTGACCGTGCCTGGCCTTGCATTACCCTCTCCTTCCCTTGCCTTGCTTTGCCTAGCCGTGCGTTGTCGTGCATTAGCCTTGCCATGCCTCACCGTGCCTTGCCTTGCGTTACCTTTTCCTTGCCTTGCCGTGCTTTGCCTAGCCTTGCGTTGTCGTGCCTTAGCCTTGTTTCCCCTTGCCGTGCCGTTCCTTCCGTTACTCTTGCCTTGCCTTGCTTTTCCTTGCATTCCTTACATTCCGTTACTCTTTCCTTGCCTTGCCGTGCATTGCCTAGCTTTCCGTTGTCGTGCATTAGCCTTGCATTTCCTGACCGTGCCTTGCCTTGCGTTACCCTTTCCTTGCCTTGCCGTGCATTGCCTAGCTTGCGTTGTCGTGCCTTAGCCTTGTTTCCCCCTGCCGTGCCGTTCCTTCTGTTACTCTTGCCTTGCCTTGCTTTGCCTTGCCTTCCTTTCCTTCCGTTATTCTTTCCTTGCCTAGCCGTGCATTGCCTAGCCTTGCGTTGTCGTGCCGTAGCCTTGCCTCGCCTGACCGTGACTTCCCTTGCGTTACCCTTTCCTTGCCTTGCCGTCCATTGCCTAGCCGTGCGTTGTTGTGCATTAGCCTTGCCTTGCCTCACCGTGCCTTGCCTTACGTTACCCTTTCCTTGCCTTGCCGTGCATTGCCTAGCTTGCGTTGTCGTGCCTTACCCTCGTTTCCTCTTGCCGTGCCGTGCCTTTTGTTTCACTTGCCTTCCATTGCTTTGCCTTGCCTTCCTTTCCTTCTGTTACTCTTTCCTTGCCTAGCCTTGCACTGCCATGCCTTGCGTTTTCGTGCATTAGCCTTGCCTCGACTGACTGTGCCTTGCCTTGCGTTACCCTTTCCTTGCCTTGCCGTGCATTGCCTAGCTTGCGTTGTCGTGCCTTAGCCTTGTTTCCCCTTGCCGTGCCGTGCCGTTTGTTACACTTGCCTTGCCTTGCTTTCCCTTGCCTTCCGTTACTTTTTGCTTGCCTTCCGTGCATTGCCTAGCCTTGCGTTTTCGTGCCTTAGCCTTGCCTTGCCTCACCGTGCCTTGCCTTGCGTTACCCTTTCCTTGCCTTGCCGTGCATTGCCTAGCCTTGCGTTGTCGTGCCTTAGCCTTGTTTCCCCTTGCCGTGCCGTTCCTTCCGTTACTCTTGCCTTGCCTTGCTTTCCTTGCATTCCTTGCCTTCCGTTACTCTTTCCTTGCCTTGCCGTGCATTGCCTAGCCTTGCGTTGTCGTGCATTAGCCTTGCCTTCCCTGACCGTGCCTTGCCTTGCGTTACCCTTTCCTTGCCTTGCCGTGCATTGCCTAGCTTGCGTTGTCGTGCCTTAGCCTTGTTTCCCCTTGCCGTGCCGTTCCTTCCCTTACCCTTAACTTGCCTTGCTTTCCCTTGCCTTCCTTGCCTTTCCGTTACTCTTTGCTTACCTTCCGTGCATTGCATAGCCTTGCGTTGTCGTGCATTAGCCTTCCCTCGCCTGACAGTGCCTTGCCTTGCGTTACCCTTTCCTTGCCTTGCCGTGCATTGCCTAGCCGTGCGTTGTCGTGCATTAGCCTTGCCTTGCCTCACCGTGCCTTCCCTTACGTTACCCTTTCCTTGCCTTGCCGTGCATTGCCTAGCTTGCGTTGTCGTGCCTTACCCTTTTTTCCGTTGCCGTGCCGTGCCTTTTGTTTCACTTTCCTTGCATTGCTTTGCCTTGCCTTCCTTTCCTTCTGTTACGCTTTCCTTCCCTAGCCGTGCACTGCCAAGCCTTGCGTTGTCGTGCATTAGCCTTGCCTCGACTGACCGTGCCTTGCCTTGCGTTACACTTTCCTTGCCTTGCCGTGCATTGCCTAGCTTGCGTTGTCGTGCCTTAGCCTTGTTTCCCCTTGCCGTGCCGTGCCTTTTGTTTCACTTGCCTTGCATTGCTTTGCCTTGCCTTCCTTTCCTTCTGTTACGCTTTCCTTGCCTAGCCGTGCACTGCTAAGCCTTGCGTTGTCGTGCATTAGCCTTCCCTCTACTGACCGTGCCTGGCCTTGCGTTACCCTCTCCTTCCCTTGCCTTGCTTTGCCTAGCCGTGCGTTGTCGTGCATTAGCCTTGCCATGCCTCACCGTGCCTTGCCTTGCGTTACCCTTTCCTTGCCTTGCCGTGCTTTGCCTAGCCTTGCGTTGTCGTGCCTTAGCCTTGTTTCCCCTTGCCGTGCCGTTCCTTCCGTTACTCTTGCCTTGCCTTGCTTTCCCTTGCATTCCTTACTTCCGTTACTCTTTCCTTGCCTTGCCGTGCATTGCCTAGACTTGCGTTGTTGTGCATTAGCCTTGCCTTTCCTCACCGTGCCTTGCCTTGCGTTACCCTTTCCTTGCCTTGCCTTGCATTGCCTAGCCTTGCGTTGTGGTGCCTTAGCCTTGTCTCGCCTGACCCTGCCTTGCCTTGCGTTACCCTTTCCTTGCCTTGCCGTGCATTGCCTAGCTTGCGTTGTCGTGCCTTAACCTTTTTTCCCCTTGCCGTGCCTTGCCTTTTGTTTCACTTGCCTTGCATTGCTTTGCCTTGCCTTCCTTTCCTTCTGTTACGCTTTCCTTGCCTAGCCGTGCACTGCCAAGCCTTGCGATGTCGTGCATTAGCCTTGCCTCGACTGACCGTGCTTTGCCTTGCGTTACCCTTTCCTTGCCTTGCCGTGCATTGCCTAGCTTGCGTTGTCGTGCCTTAGCCTTGTTTCCCCTTGACGTGCTGTTCCTTCCCTTACCCTTGCCTTGCCTTGCTTTCCCTTGCCTTTCTTGCCTTCCGTTACCCTTTGCTTGCCTTCCGTGCATTGCCTAGCCTTGCGTTTTCGTGCCTTAGCCTTGCCTTGCCTCACCGTGCCTTGCCTTGCGTTACCCTTTCCTTGCCTTGCAGTGCATTGCCTAGCCTTGCGTTTTCGTGCTTTAGCCTTGCTTCCCCTTGCCGTGCCGTTCCTTCCGTTACTCTTGCCTTGCCTTGCTTTCCCTTGCATTCCTTGCGTTCCGTTACTCTTTCCTTGCCTTGCCGTGCATTGCATAGCCTTGCGTTGTCGTGCATTAGCCTTACCTTGCCTGACCGTGCCTTGCCTTGCGTTAGCCTTTCCTTGCTTTGCCGTGCATTGCCTAGCCGTGCGTTGTCGTGCCTTAGCCTTGTTTCACCTTGCCGTAGCCTTGCTTGCGTTGCCTTGCTTTGCCTTGCCTTCCTTGCCTTCCGTTACTCTTTGCTTGCCTTCCGTGCATTGCGTAGCCTTGCGTTGTCGTGCCGTAGCCTTTTTTTGACCTTGCCATAGCCTTGCTTGCGTTACCTTGCTTTGCCTTGCATTCCTTGCCTTCAGTTACTCTTTGCTTGCCTTCCGTGCATTGCCTAGCCTTGCGTTTTCGTGCCTTAGCCTTTTCTCGCCTGACCCTGCCTTGCCTTGCGTTACACTTTCCTTGCCTTGCCGTGCATTGCCTAGTTGCGTTGTCGTGCCTTAGCCTTGTTTCCCCTTGCCGTGCCGTGCCTTTTGTTACACTTGCCTTGCCTTGCTTTTCCTTGCCTTCCATTCCTTCCGTTACTCGTTCCTTGCCTAGCCGTGCACTGCCTAGCCTTGCGTTGTCGTGCATTAGCCTTGCCTTGCCTGACCGTGCCTTGCCTTGCGTTACCCTTTCCTTGCCTTGCCGTGCTTTGCCCAACTTGCGTTGTCGTGCCTTAGCCTTGTTTCGCCTTGCCGTGCCGTTCCTTCCCTTACTCTTGACTTGCCTTGCTTTCCCTTGCCTTCCTTGCCTTCCGTTACTCTTTGCTTAACATCCGTGCATTGCCTAGCCTTGCGTTGTCGTGCCGTAGCCTTGCCTCGCCTGACCGTGACTTCCCTTGCGTTACCCTTTCCTTGCCTTGCCGTCCATTGCCTAGCCGTGCGTTGTTGTGCATTAGCCTTGCCTTGCGTCACCGTGACTTGCCTTGCGTTACCCTTTCCTTGCCTTGCCGTGCTTTGCCTAGCCTTGCGTTGTCGTGCCTTAGCCTTGTTTCCCCTTGCCGTGCCGTTCCTTCCGTTACTCTTGCCTTGCCTTGCTTTCCCTTGCATTCCTTACATTCCGTTACTCTTTCCTTGCCTTGCCGTGCATTGCCTAGCCTTCCGTTGTCGTGCATTAGCCTTGCATTTCCTGACCGTGCCTTGCCTTGCGTTACCCTTTCCTTGCCTTGCCGTGCATTGCCTAGACGTGCGTTGTTCTGCATTAGCCTTGCCTTGTCTCACCGTGCCTTGCCTTGCGTTACCCTTTCCTTGCCTTGCCGTGCATTGCCTAGCTTGCGTTGTCGTGCCTTAGCCTTGTTTCCCCTTGCCGTGCCGTTCCTTCCCTTACCCTTGCCTTGCCTTGCTTTCCCTTGCCTTTCTTGCCTTCCGTTACTCTCTGCTTGCCTTCCGTGCATTGCCTAGCCTTGCGTTTTCGTGCCTTAGCCTTTCCTTGCCTCACCGTGCCTTGCCTTGCGTTACCCTTTCCTTGCATTGCCGTGCATTGCCTAGCCTTGCGTTGTCGTGCCTTAGCCTTGTTTCCCCTTGCCGTGCCGTGCCGTTTGTTACACTTGCCTTGCCTTGCTTTGCCTTGCCTTCCTATCCTTCCGTTACTCTTTCCTTGCCTAGCCGTGCACTGCCAAGCCTTGCGTTGTCGTGCATTAGCCTTGCCTCGCCTGATCGTGCCTTGCCTTGCGTTACCCTTTCCTTGCCTTGCCGTGCATTGCCTAGCTTGTGTTGTCGTGCCTTAGCCTTGTTTCCCCTTGCCGTGCCGTTCCTTCCCTTACCCTTGCCTTGCCTTGCTTTCCCTTGCCTTCCTTGCCTTCCGTTACTCTTTGCTTGCCTTCCGTGCATTGCATAGCCTTGCGTTTTCGTGCCTTAGCCTTGCCTTGCCTCACCGTGCCTTGCCTTGCGTTACCCTTTCCTTGCCTTGCCGTGCATTGCCTAGCCTTGCGTTGTCGTGCCTTAGCCTTGTTTCCCCTTGCCGTGCCGTTCTTTCCGTTACTCTTGCCTTGCCTTGCTTTCCCTTGCATTCCTTGCCTTCCGTTACTCTTTCCTTGCCTTGCCGTGCATTGCCCAGCCTTGCGTTGTCGTGCATTAGCCTTGCCTTCCCTGACCGTGCCTTGCCTTGCGTTACCCTTTCCTTGCCTTGCCGTGCATTGCCTAGCCTTGCGTTGTCATGCCTTAGCCTTGTTTCCCCTTGCCGTGCCGTTCCTTCCCTTACCCTTAACTTGCCTTGCTTTCCCTTGTCTTCCTTGCTTTCCGTTACTCTTTGCTTACCTTCCGTGCATTGCCTAGCCTTCCGTTGTCGTGCATTAGCCTTGCCTCGCCTGACAGTGCCTTGCCTTGCGTTACCCTTTCCTTGCCTTGCCGTGCATTGCCTAGCCGTGCGTTGTCGTGCATTAGCCTTGCCTTGCCTCACCGTGCCTTCCCTTACGTTACCCTTTCCTTGCCTTGCCGTGCATTGCCTAGCTTGCGTTGTCGTGCCTTACCCTTTTTTCCGTTGCCGTGCCGTGCCTTTTGTTTCACTTGCCTTGCATTGCTTTGCCTTGCCTTCCTTTCCTTCTGTTACGCTTTCCTTCCCTAGCCGTGCACTGCCAAGCCTTGCGTTGTCGTGCATTAGCCTTGCCTCGACTGACCGTGCCTTGCCTTGCGTTACCCTTTCCTTGCCTTGCCGTGCATTGCCTAGCTTGCGTTGTCGTGCCTTAGCCTTGTTTCCCCTTGCCGTGCCGTTCCTTCCCTTACCCTTGCCTTGCCTTGCTTTCCCTTGCCTTTCTTGCCTTCCGTTACCCTTTGCTTGCCTTCCGTGCATTGCCTAGCCTTGCGTTGTCGTGCCTTAGCCTTGCCTTGCCTCACCGTGCCTTGCCTTGCGTTACCCTTTCCTTCCCTTGCAGTGCATTGCCTAGCCTTGCGTTTTCGTGCTTTAGCCTTGCTTCCCCTTGCCGTGCCGTTCCTTCCGTTACTCTTGCCTTGCCTTGCTTTCCCTTGCATTCCTTGCGTTCCGTTACTCTTTCCTTGCCTTGCCGTGCATTGCCTAGCCTTGCGTTGTCGTGCATTAGCCTTACCTTGCCTGACCGTGCCTTGCCTTGCGTTACCCTTTCCTTGCTTTGCCGTGCATTGCCTAGCCGTGCGTTGTCGTGCCTTAGCCTTGTTTCACCTTGCCGTAGACTTGCTTGCGTTGCCTTGCTTTGCCTTGCCTTCCTTGCCTTCCGTTACTCTTTGCTTGCCTTCCGTGCATTGCGTAGCCTTGCGTTGTCGTGCCGTAGCCTTTTTTTGACCTTGCCATAGCCTTGCTTGCGTTACCTTGCTTTGCCTTGCATTCCTTGCCTTCAGTTACTCGTTGCTTGCCTTCCGTGCATTGCCTAGCCTTGCGTTTTCGTGCCTTAGCCTTTTCTCGCCTGACCCTGCCTTGCCTTGCGTTACCCTTTCCTTGCCTTTCCGTGCATTGCCTAGTTGCGTTGTCGTGCCTTAGCCTTGTTTCCCCTTGCCGTGCCGTGCCTTTTGTTACACTTGCCTTGCCTTGCTTTGCCTTGCCTTCCATTCCTTCCGTTACTCGTTCCTTGCCTAGCCGTGCACTGCCTAGCCTTGCGTTGTCGTGCATTAGCCTTGCCTTGCCTGACCGTGCCTTGCCTTGCGTTACCCTTTCCTTGCCTTGCCGTGCTTTGCCCAACTTGCGTTGTCGTGCCTTAGCCTTGTTTCGCCTTGCCGTGCCGTTCCTTCCCTTACTCTTGACTTGCCTTGCTTTCCCTTGCCTTCCTTGCCTTCCGTTACTCTTTGCTTAACATCCGTGCATTGCCTAGCCTTGCGTTGTCGTGCCGTAGCCTTGCCTCGCCTGACCGTGACTTCCCTTGCGTTACCCTTTCCTTGCCTTCCGTGCATTGCCTAGCCTTGCGTTTTCGTGCCTTAGCCTTGCCTTGCCTCACCGTGCCTTGCCTTGCGTTACACTTTCCTTGCCTTGCCGTGCATTGCCTAGCTTGCGTTGTCGTGCCTTAGCCTTGTTTCCCCTTGCCGTGCCGTGCCTTTTGTTTCACTTGCCTTGCATTGCTTTGCCTTGCCTTCCTTTCCTTCTGTTACGCTTTCCTTGCCTAGCCGTGCACTGCTAAGCCTTGCGTTGTCGTGCATTAGCCTTCCCTCTACTGACCGTGCCTGGCCTTGCATTACCCTCTCCTTCCCTTGCCTTGCTTTGCCTAGCCGTGCGTTGTCGTGCATTAGCCTTGCCATGCCTCACCGTGCCTTGCCTTACGTTACCCTTTCCTTGCCTTGCCGTGCTTTGCCTAGCCTTGCGTTGTCGTGCCTTAGCCTTGTTTCCCCTTGCCGTGCCTTTCCTTCCGTTACTCTTGCCTTGCCTTGCTTTCCCTTGCATTCCTTACATTCCGTTACTCTTTCCTTGCCTTGCCGTGCATTGCCTAGCCTTGCGTTGTTGTGCATTAGCCTTGCCTTTCCTCACCGTGCCTTGCCTTGCGTTACCCTTTCCTTGCCTTGCCGTGCATTGCCTAGCCTTGCGTTGTCGTGCCTTAGCCTTGTCTCGCCTGACCCTGCCTTGCCTTGCGTTACCCTTTCCTTGCCTTGCCGTGCATTGCCTAGCTTGCGTTGTCGTGCCTTAGCCTTGTTTCCCCTTGCCGTGCCGTGCCTTTTGTTACACTTGCCTTGCCTTGCTTTTCCTTGCCTTCCATTCCTTCCGTTACTCGTTCCTTGCCTAGCCGTGCACTGCCTAGCCTTGCGTTGTCGTGCATTAGCCTTGCCTTGCCTGACCGTGCCTTGCCTTGCGTTACCCTTTCCTTGCCTTGCCGTGCTTTGCCCAGCTTGCGTTGTCGTGCCTTAGCCTTGTTTCCCCTTGCCGTGCCGTTCCTTCCCTTACTCTTGACTTGCCTTGCTTTCCCTTGCCTTCCTTGCCTTCCGTTACTCTTTGCTTACCATCCGTGCATTGCCTAGCCTTGCGTTGTCGTGCCGTAGCCATGCCTCGCCTGACCGTGACTTCCCTTGCGTTACCCTTTCCTTGCCTTGCCGTCCATTGCCTAGCCGTGCGTTGTTGTGCATTAGCCTTGCCTTGCCTCACCGTGCCTTCCCTTACGTTACCCTTTCCTTGCCTTGCCGTGCATTGCCTAGCTTGCGTTGTCGTGCCTTACCCTTTTTTCCGTTGCCGTGCCGTGCCTTTTGTTTCACTTGCCTTGCATTGCTTTGCCTTGCCTTCCTTTCCTTCTGTTACGCTTTCCTTGCCTAGCCGTGCACTGCTAAGCCTTGCGTTGTCGTGCATTAGCCTTCCCTCTACTGACTGTGCCTGGCCTTGCGTTACCCTCTCCTTCCCTTGCCTTGCTTTGCCTAGCCGTGCGTTGTCGTGCATTAGCCTTGCCATGCCTCACCGTGCCTTGCCTTGCGTTACCCTTTCCTTGCCTTGCCGTGCTTTGCCTAGCCTTGCGTTGTCGTGCCTTAGCCTTGTTTCCCCTTGCCGTGCCTTTCCTTCCGTTACTCTTGCCTTGCCTTGCTTTCCCTTGCATTCCTTACATTCCGTTACTCTTTCCTTGCCTTGCCGTGCATTGCCTAGCTTTCCGTTGTCGTGCATTAGCCTTGCATTTCCTGACCGTGCCTTGCCTTGCGTTACCCTTTCCTTGCCTTGCCGTGCATTGCCTAGCTTGCGTTGTCGTGCCTTAGCCTTGTTTCCCATTGCCGTGCCGTTCCTTCTGTTACTCTTGCCTTGCCTTGCTTTGCCTTGCCTTCCTTTCCTTCCGTTATTCTTTCCTTGCCTAGCCGTGCACTGCCTAGCCTTGCGTTGTCGTGCATTAGCCTTGCCTCGCCTGATCGTGCCTTGCCTTGCCTTACCCTTTCCTTGCCTTGCCGTGCATTGCCTAGCTTGCGTTGTCGTGCCTTCGCCTTGTTTCCCCTTGCCGTGCCGTTCCTTCCCTTACCCTTAACTTGCCTTGCTTTCCCTTGCCTTCCTTGCCTTCCGTTACTCTTTGCTTACCTTCCGTGCATTGCCTAGCCGTGCGTTGCCGTGCCTTAGCCTTGTTTCCCCTTGCCGTGCCGTTCCTTCCGTTACCCTTGGCTTGCCTTGCTTTCCCTTGCCTTCCGTTACTCTTTGCTTGCCTTCCGTGCATTGCCTAGCCTTGCGTTGTCGTGCCTTAGCCTTGCCTCGCCTGACCGTGACTTCCCTTGCGTTACCCTTTCCTTGCCTTGCCGTGCATTGCCTAGACGTGCGTTGTTGTGCATTAGCCTTGCCTTTCCTCACCGTGCCTTGCCTTGCGTTACCCTTTCCTTGCCTTGCCGTGCATTGCCTACCTTGCGTTGTAGTGCCTTACCCTTGTTTCCCCTTGCCGTGCCGTGCCTTTTGTTACACTTGCCTTGCCTTGCTTTGCCTTGCCTTCCATTCCTTCCGTTACTCGTTCCTTGCCTAGCCGTGCACTGCCTAGCCTTGCGTTGTCGTGCATTAGCCTTGCCTTGCCTGACCGTGCCTTGCCTTGCGTTACCCTTTCCTTGCCTTGCCGTGCTTTGCCCAGCTTGCGTTGTCGTGCCTTAGCCTTGTTTCCCCTTGCCGTGCCGTTCCTTCCCTTACCCTTAACTTGCCTTGCTTTCCCTTGTCTTCCTTGCTTTCCGTTACTCTTTGCTTACCTTCCGTGCATTGCCTAGCCTTGCGTTGTCGTGCATTAGCCTTCCCTCGCCTGACAGTGCCTTGCCTTGCGTTACCCTTTCCTTGCCTTGCCGTTCATTGCCTAGCCGTGCGTTGTCGTGCATTAGCCTTGCCTTGCCTCACCGTGCCTTGCCTTGAGTTACCCTTTCCTTGCCTTTCCGTGCATTGCCTAGCTTGCGTTGTCGTGCCTTAACCTTTTTTCCCCTTGCCGTGCCTTGCCTTTTGTTTCACTTGCCTTGCATTGCTTTGCCTTGCCTTCCTTTCCTTCTGTTACGCTTTCCTTGCCTAGCCGTGCACCGCCAAGCCTTGCGATGTCGTGCATTAGCCTTGCCTCGACTGACCGTGCTTAGCCTTGCGTTACCCTTTCCTTGCCTTGCCGTGCATTGCCTAGCTTGCGTTGTCGTGCCTTAGCCTTGTTTCCCCTTGACGTGCCGTTCCTTCCCTTACCCTTGCCTTGCCTTGCTTTCCCTTGCCTTTCTTGCCTTCCGTTACCCTTTGCTTGCCTTCCGTGCATTGCCTAGCCTTGCGTTTTCGTGCCTTAGCCTTGCCTTGCCTCACCGTGCCTTGCCTTGCGTTACCCTTTCCTTGCCTTGCCGTGCATTGCCTAGCCTTGCGTTTTCGTGCTTTAGCCTTGCTTCCCCTTGCCGTGCCGTTCCTTCCGTTACTCTTGCCTTGCCTTGCTTTCCCTTGCATTCCTTGCGTTCCGTTACTCTTTCCTTGCCTTGCCGTGCATTGCCTAGCCTTGCGTTGTCGTGCATTAGCCTTACCTTGCCTGACCGTGCCTTGCCTTGCGTTAGCCTTTCCTTGCTTTGCCGTGCATTGCCTAGCCGTGCGTTGTCGTGCCTTAGCCTTGTTTCACCTTGCCGTAGCCTTGCTTGCGTTGCCTTGCTTTGCCTTGCCTTCCTTGCCTTCCGTTACTCTTTGCTTGCCTTCCGTGCATTGCGTAGCCTTGCGTTGTCGTGCCGTAGCCTTTTTTTGACCTTGCCATAGCCTTGCTTGCGTTACCTTGCTTTGCCTTGCATTCCTTGCCTTCAGTTACTCTTTGCTTGCCTTTCGTGCATTGCCTAGCCTTGCGTTTTCGTGCCTTAGCCTTGTCTAGCCTGACCCTGCCTTCCCTTGCGTTACCCTTTCCTTGCCTTTCCGTGCATTGCCTAGTTGCGTTGTCGTGCCTTAGCCTTGTTTCCCCTTGCCTTGCCGTGCCTTTTGTTACACTTGCCTTGCCTTGCTTTGCCTTGCCTTCCATTCCTTCCGTTACTCGTTCCTTGCCTAGCCGTGCACTGCCTAGCCTTCCGTTGTCGTGCATTAGCCTTGCCTTGCGTTACCCTTTCCTTGCCTTGCCGTGCTTTGCCCAACTTGCGTTGTCGTGCCTTAGCCTTGTTTCGCCTTGCCGTGCCATTCCTTCCCTTACTCTTGACTTGCCTTGCTTTCCCTTGCCTTCCTTGCCTTCCGTTACTCTTTGCTTAACATCCGTGCATTGCCTAGCCTTGCGTTGTCGTGCCGTAGCCTTGCCTCGCCTGACCGTGACTTCCCTTGCGTTACCCTTTCCTTGCCTTGCCGTCCATTGCCTAGCCGTGCGTTGTTGTGCATTAGCCTTGCCTTGCGTCACCGTGACTTGCCTTGCGTTACCCTTGCCTTGCCTTGCCGTGCTGTGCCTAGCCTTGCGTTGTCGTGCCTTAGCCTTGTTTCCCTTGCCGTGCCGTTCCTTCCGTTACTCTTGCCTTGCCTTGCTTTCCCTTGCATTCCTTACATTCCGTTACTCTTTCCTTGCCTTGCCGTGCATTGCCTAGCCTTCCGTTGTCGTGCATTAGCCTTGCATTTCCTGACCGTGCCTTGCCTTGCGTTACCCTTTCCTTGCCTTGCCGTGCATTGCCTAGACGTGCGTTGTTCTGCATTAGCCTTGCCTTGTCTCACCGTGCCTTGCCTTGCGTTACCCTTTCCTTGCCTTGCCGTGCATTGCCTAGCTTGCGTTGTCGTGCCTTAGCCTTGTTTCCCCTTTCCGTGCCGTTCCTTCCCTTACCCTTGCCTTGCCTTGCTTTCCCTTGCCTTTCTTCCCTTCCGTTACTCTCTGCTTGCCTTCCGTGCATTGCCTAGCCTTGCGTTTTCGTGCCTTAGCCTTTCCTTGCCTCACCGTGCCTTGCCTTGCGTTACCCTTTCCTTGCATTGCCGTGCATTGCCTAGCCTTGCGTTGTCGTGCCTTAGCCTTGCTTCCCCTTGCCGTGCCGTTCCTTCCGTTACTCTTGCCTTGCCTTGCTTTGCCTTGCCTTCCTTTCCTTCCGTTACTCTTTCCTTGCCTAGCCGTGCACTGCCTAGCCTTGCGTTGTCGTGCATTAGCCTTGCCTCGCCTGATCGTGCCTTGCCTTGCGTTACCCTTTCCTTGCCTTGCCGTGCATTGCCTAGCTTGCGTTGTCGTGCCTTAGCCTTGTTTCCCCTTGCCGTGCCGTTCCTTCCCTTACCCTTGCCTTGCCTTGCTTTCCCTTGCCTTCCTTGCCTTCCGTTACTCTTTGCTTACCATCCGTGCATTGCCTAGCCTTGCGTTGTCGTGCCGTAGCCATGCCTCGCCTGACCGTGACTTCCCTTGCGTTACCCTTTCCTTGCCTTGCCGTCCATTGCCTAGCCGTGCGTTGTTGTGCATTAGCCTTGCCTTGCCTCACCGTGCCTTCCCTTACGTTACCCTTTCCTTGCCTTGCCGTGCATTGCCTAGCTTGCGTTGTCGTGCCTTACCCTTTTTTCCGTTGCCGTGCCGTGCCTTTTGTTTCACTTGCCTTGCATTGCTTTGCCTTGCCTTCCTTTCCTTCTGTTACGCTTTCCTTCCCTAGCCGTGCACTGCCAAGCCTTGCGTTGTCGTGCATTAGCCTTGCCTCGACTGACCGTGCCTTGCCTTGCGTTACACTTTCCTTGCCTTGCCGTGCATTGCCTAGCTTGCGTTGTCGTGCCTTAACCTTGCTTCCCCTTGCCGTGCCGTGCCTTTTGTTTCACTTGCCTTGCATTGCTTTGCCTTGCCTTCCTTTCCTTCTGTTACGCTTTCCTTGCCTAGCCGTGCACTGCTAAGCCTTGCGTTGTCGTGCATTAGCCTTCCCTCTACTGACCGTGCCTGGCCTTGCGTTACCCTCTCCTTCCCTTGCCTTGCTTTGCCTAGCCGTGCGTTGTCGTGCATTAGCCTTGCCATGCCTCACCGTGCCTTGCCTTACGTTACCCTTTCCTTGCCTTGCCGTGCTTTGCCTAGCCTTGCGTTGTCGTGCCTTAGCCTTGTTTCCCCTTGCCGTGCCGTTCCTTCCGTTACTCTTGCCTTGCCTTGCTTTCCCTTGCATTCCTTACATTCCGTTACTCTTTCCTTGCCTTGCCGTGCATTGCCTAGACGTGCGTTGTTGTGCATTAGCCTTGCCTTTCCTCACCGTGCCTTGCCTTGCGTTACCCTTTCCTTGCCTTGCCGTGCATTGCCTAGCCTTGCGTTGTCGTGCCTTAGCCTTGTCTCGCCTGACCCTGCCTTGCCTTGCGTTACCCTTTCCTTGCCTTGCCGTGCATTGCCTAGCTTGCGTTGTCGTGCCTTAGCCTTGTTTCCCCTTGCCGTGCCGTGCCTTTTGTTACACTTGCCTTGCCTTGCTTTTCCTTGCCTTCCATTCCTTCCGTTACTCGTTCCTTGCCTAGCCGTGCACTGCCTAGCCTTGCGTTGTCGTGCATTAGCCTTGCCTTGCCTGACCGTGCCTTGCCTTGCGTTACCCTTTCCTTGCCTTGCCGTGCTTTGCCCAGCTTGCGTTGTCGTGCCTTAGCCTTGTTTCCCCTTGCCGTGCCGTTCCTTCCCTTACTCTTGACTTGCCTTGCTTTCCCTTGCCTTCCTTGCCTTCCGTCACTCTTTGCTTACCATCCGTGCATTGCCTAGCCTTGCGTTGTCGTGCCGTAGCCATGCCTCGCCTGACCGTGACTTCCCTTGCGTTACCCTTTCCTTGCCTTGCCGTCCATTGCCTAGCCGTGCGTTGTTGTGCATTAGCCTTGCCTTGCCTCACCGTGCCTTCCCTTAGGTTACCCTTTCCTTGCCTTGCCGTGCATTGCCTAGCTTGCGTTGTCGTGCCTTACCCTTTTTTCCGTTGCCGTGCCGTGCCTTTTGTTTCACTTGCCTTGCATTGCTTTGCCTTGCCTTCCTTTCCTTCTGTTACGCTTTCCTTCCCTAGTCGTGCACTGCCAAGCCTTGCGTTGTCGTGCATTAGCCTTGCCTCGACTGACCGTGCCTTGCCTTGCGTTACACATTCCTTGCCTTGCCGTGCATTGCCTAGCTTGCGTTGTCGTGCCTTAGCCTTGTTTCCCCTTGCCGTGCCGTGCCTTTTGTTTCACTTGCCTTGCATTGCTTTGCCTTGCCTTCCTTTCCTTCTGTTACGCTTTCCTTGCCTAGCCGTGCACTGCTAAGCCTTGCGTTGTCGTGCATTAGCCTTCCCTCTACTGACTGTGCCTGGCCTTGCGTTACCCTCTCCTTCCCTTGCCTTGCTTTGCCTAGCCGTGCGTTGTCGTGCATTAGCCTTGCCATGCCTCACCGTGCCTTGCCTTGCGTTACCCTTTCCTTGCCTTGCCGTGCTTTGCCTAGCCTTGCGTTGTCGTGCCTTAGCCTTGTTTCCCCTTGCCGTGCCTTTCCTTCCGTTACTCTTGCCTTGCCTTGCTTTCCCTTGCATTCCTTACATTCCGTTACTCTTTCCTTGCCTTGCCGTGCATTGCCTAGCTTTCCGTTGTCGTGCATTAGCCTTGCATTTCCTGACCGTGCCTTGCCTTGCGTTACCCTTTCCTTGCCTTGCCGTGCATTGCCTAGCTTGCGTTGTCGTGCCTTAGCCTTGTTTCCCCTTGCCGTGCCGTTCCTTCTGTTACTCTTGCCTTGCCTTGCTTTGCCTTGCCTTCCTTTCCTTCCGTTATTCTTTCCTTGCCTAGCCGTGCACTGCCTAGCCTTGCGTTGTCGTGCATTAGCCTTGCCTCGCCTGATCGTGCCTTGCCTTGCGTTACCCTTTCCTTGCCTTGCCGTGCATTGCCTAGCTTGCGTTGTCGTGCCTTCGCCTTGTTTCCCCTTGCCGTGCCGTTCCTTCCCTTACCCTTAACT
The DNA here is from genome assembly GCF_037893015.1 of Macrotis lagotis. Lineage (NCBI taxonomy): Eukaryota > Metazoa > Chordata > Mammalia > Peramelemorphia > Peramelidae > Macrotis > Macrotis lagotis. Next base: position 210,505 of record NW_027422096.1, read on the forward strand.
TGCCTTGCTTTCCCTTGCCTTCCTTGCCTTCCGTTACTCTTTGCTTACCTTCCGTGCATTGCCTAGCCGTGCGTTGCCGTGCCTTAGCCTTGTTTCCCCTTGCCGTGCCTTTCCTTCCGTTACCCTTGGCTTGCCTTGCTTTCCCTTGCCTTCCGTTACTCTTTGCTTGCCTTCCGTGCATTGCCTAGCCTTGCGTTGTCGTGCCTTAGCCTTGCCTCGCCTGACCGTGACTTCCCTTGCGTTACCCTTTCCTTGCCTTGCCGTGCATTGCCTAGACGTGCGTTGTTGTGCATTAGCCTTGCCTTTCCTCACCGTGCCTTGCCTTGCGTTACCCTTTCCTTGCCTTGCCGTGCATTGCCTACCTTGCGTTGTAGTGCCTTACCCTTGTTTCCCCTTGCCGTGCCGTGCCTGCCTTGCTTTGCCTTGCCTTCCTTTCCTTCCGTTACTCGTTCCTTGCCTAGCCGTGCACTGCCTAGCCTTGCGTTGTCGTGCATTAGCCTTGCCTTGCCTGACCGTGCCTTGCCTTGCGTTGCCCTTTCCTTGCCTTGCCGTGCTTTGCCCAGCTTGCGTTGTCGTGCCTTAGCCTTGTTTCCCCTTGCCGTGCCGTTCCTTCCCTTACCCTTAACTTGCCTTGCTTTCCCTTGTCTTCCTTGCTTTCCGTTACTCTTTGCTTACCTTCCGTGCATTGCCTAGCCTTGCGTTGTCGTGCATTAGCCTTCCCTCGCCTGACAGTGCCTTGCCTTGCGTTACCCTTTCCTTGCCTTGCCGTGCATTGCCTAGCCGTGCGTTGTCGTGCATTAGCCTTGCCTTGCCTCACCGTGCCTTGCCTTGAGTTACCCTTTCCTTGCCTTTCCGTGCATTGCCTAGCTTGCGTTGTCGTGCCTTAACCTTTTTTCCCCTTGCCGTGCCTTGCCTTTTGTTTCACTTGCCTTGCATTGCTTTGCCTTGCCTTCCTTTCCTTCTGTTACGCTTTCCTTGCCTAGCCGTGCACTGCCAAGCCTTGCGATGTCGTGCATTAGCCTTGCCTCGACTGACCGTGCTTTGCCTTGCGTTACCCTTTCCTTGCCTTGCCGTGCATTGCCTAGCTTGCGTTGTCGTGCCTTAGCCTTGTTTCCCCTTGACGTGCCGTTCCTTCCCTTACCCTTGCCTTGCCTTGCTTTCCCTTGCCTTTCTTGCCTTCCGTTACCCTTTGCTTGCCTTCCGTGCATTGCCTAGCCTTGCGTTTTCGTGCCTTAGCCTTGCCTTGCCTCACCGTGCCTTGCCTTGCGTTACCCTTTCCTTGCCTTGCCGTGCATTGCCTAGCCTTGCGTTTTCGTGCTTTAGCCTTGCTTCCCCTTGCCGTGCCGTTCCTTCCGTTACTCTTGCCTTGCCTTGCTTTCCCTTGCATTCCTTGCGTTCCGTTACTCTTTCCTTGCCTTGCCGTGCATTGCCTAGCCTTGCGTTGTCGTGCATTAGCCTTACCTTGCCTGACCGTGCCTTGCCTTGCGTTAGCCTTTCCTTGCTTTGCCGTGCATTGCCTAGCCGTGCGTTGTCGTGCCTTAGCCTTGTTTCACCTTGCCGTAGCCTTGCTTGCGTTGCCTTGCTTTGCCTTGCCTTCCTTGCCTTCCGTTACTCTTTGCTTGCCTTCCGTGCATTGCGTAGCCTTGCGTTGTCGTGCCGTAGCCTTTTTTTGACCTTGCCATAGCCTTGCTTGCGTTACCTTGCTTTGCCTTGCATTCCTTGCCTTCAGTTACTCTTTGCTTGCCTTCCGTGCATTGCCTAGCCTTGCGTTTTCGTGCCTTAGCCTTTTCTCGCCTGACCCTGCCTTGCCTTGCGTTACCCTTTCCTTGCCTTTCCGTGCATTGCCTAGTTGCGTTGTCGTGCCTTAGCCTTGTTTCCCCTTGCCGTGCCGTGCCTTTTGTTACACTTGCCTTGCCTTGCTTTGCCTTGCCTTCCATTCCTTCCGTTACTCGTTCCTTGCCTAGCCGTGCACTGCCTAGCCTTGCGTTGTCGTGCATTAGCCTTGCCTTGCCTGACCGTGCCTTGCCTTGCGTTACCCTTTCCTTGCCTTGCCGTGCTTTGCCCAACTTGCGTTGTCGTGCCTTAGCCTTGTTTCGCCTTGCCGTGCCGTTCCTTCCCTTACTCTTGACTTGCCTTGCTTTCCCTTGCCTTCCTTGCCTTCCGTTACTCTTTGCTTAACATCCGTGCATTGCCTAGCCTTGCGTTGTCGTGCCGTAGCCTTGCCTCGCCTGACCGTGACTTCCCTTGCGTTACCCTTTCCTTGCCTTGCCGTCCATTGCCTAGCCGTGCGTTGTTGTGCATTAGCCTTGCCTTACGTCACCGTGACTTGCCTTGCGTTACCCTTTCCTTGCCTTGCCGTGCTGTGCCTAGCCTTGCGTTGTCGTGCCTTAGCCTTGTTTCCCCTTGCCGTGCCGTTCCTTCCGTTACTCTTGCCTTGCCTTGCTTTCCCTTGCATTCCTTACATTCCGTTACTCTTTCCTTGCCTTGCCGTGCATTGCCTAGCCTTCCGTTGTCGTGCATTAGCCTTGCATTTCCTGACCGTGCCTTGCCTTGCGTTACCCTTTCCTTGCCTTGCCGTGCATTGCCTAGACGTGCGTTGTTCTGCATTAGCCTTGCCTTGTCTCACCGTGCCTTGCCTTGCGTTACCCTTTCCTTGCCTTGCCGTGCATTGCCTAGCTTGCGTTGTCGTGCCTTAGCCTTGTTTCTTGTTTCCCCTTTCCGTGCCGTTCCTTCCCTTACCCTTGCCTTGCCTTGCTTTCCCTTGCCTTTCTTCCCTTCCGTTACTCTCTGCTTGCCTTCCGTGCATTGCCTAGCCTTGCGTTTTCGTGCCTTAGCCTTGCCTTGCCTGACCGTGCCTTGCCTTGCGTTACCCTTTCCTCGCATTGCCGTGCATTGCCTAGCCTTGCGTTGTCGTGCCTTAGCCTGGCTTCCCCTTGCAGTGCCGTTCCTTCCGTTACTCTTGCCTTGCCTTGCTTTGCCTTGCCTTCCTTTCCTTCCGTTACTCTTTCCTTGCCTAGCCGTGCACTGCCTAGCCTTGCGTTGTCGTGCATTAGCCTTGCCTCGCCTGATCGTGCCTTGCCTTGCGTTACCCTTTCCTTGCCTTGCCGTGCATTGCCTAGCTTGCGTTGTCGTGCCTTCGACTTGTTTCCCCTTGCCGTGCCGTTCCTTCCCTTACCCTTAACTTGCCTTGCTTTCCCTTGCCTTCCTTTCCTTCCGTTACTCTTTGCTTACCTTCCGTGCATTGCCTAGCCGTGCGTTGCCGTGCCTTAGCCTTGTTTCCCCTTGCCGTGCCGTTCCTTCCGTTACCCTTGCCTTGCCTTGCTTTCACTTGCCTTCCTTGCCTTCCGTTACTCTTTGCTTGCCTTCCGTGCATTGCCTAGCCTTGCGTTGTCGTGCCTTAGCCTTGCCTTGCCTGACCGTGACTTCCCTTGCGTTACCCTTTCCTTGCCTTGCCGTGCATTGCCTAGACGTGCGTTGTTGTGCATTAGCCTTGCCTTTCCTCACCGTGCCTTGCCTTGCGTTACCCTTTCCTTGCCTTGCCGTGCATTGCCTACCTTGCGTTGTCGTGCCTTACCCTTGTTTCCCCTTGCCGTGCCGTGCCTTTTGTTACACTTGCCTTGCCTTGCTTTGCCTTGCCTTCCATTCCTTCCGTTACTCGTTCCTTGCCTAGCCGTGCACTGCCTAGCCTTGCGTTGTCGTGCATTAGCCTTGCCTTGCCTGACCGTGCCTTGCCTTGCGTTACCCTTTCCTTGCCTTGCCGTGCTTTGCCCAGCTTGCGTTGTCGTGCCTTAGCCTTGTTTCCCCTTGCCGTGCCGTTCCTTCCCTTACTCTTGACTTGCCTTGCTTTCCCTTGCCTTCCTTGCCTTCTGTTACTCTTTGCTTACCATCCGTGCATTGCCTAGCCTTGCGTTGTCGTGCCGTAGCCATGCCTCGCCTGACCGTGACTTCCCTTGCGTTACCCTTTCCTTGCCTTGCCGTCCATTGCCTAGCCGTGCGTTGTTGTGCATTAGCCTTGCCTTGCCTCACCGTGCCTTCCCTTACGTTACCCTTTCCTTGCCTTGCCGTGCATTGCCTAGCTTGCGTTGTCGTGCCTTACCCTTTTTTCCGTTGCCGTGCCGTGCCTTTTGTTTCACTTGCCTTGCATTGCTTTGCCTTGCCTTCCTTTCCTTCTGTTACGCTTTCCTTCCCTAGCCGTGCACTGCCAAGCCTTGCGTTGTCGTGCATTAGCCTTGCCTCGACTGACCGTGCCTTGCCTTGCGTTACACTTTCCTTGCCTTGCCGTGCATTGCCTAGCTTGCGTTGTCGTGCCTTAGCCTTGTTTCCCCTTGCCGTGCCGTGCCTTTTGTTTCACTTGCCTTGCATTGCTTTGCCTTGCCTTCCTTTCCTTCTGTTACGCTTTCCTTGCCTAGCCGTGCACTGCTAAGCCTTGCGTTGTCGTGCATTAGCCTTCCCTCTACTGACCGTGCCTGGCCTTGCGTTACCCTCTCCTTCCCTTGCCTTGCTTTGCCTAGCCGTGCGTTGTCGTGCATTAGCCTTGCCATGCCTCACCGTGCCTTGCCTTACGTTACCCTTTCCTTGCCTTGCCGTGCTTTGCCTAGCCTTGCGTTGTCGTGCCTTAGCCTTGTTTCCCCTTGCCGTGCCGTTCCTTCCGTTACTCTTGCCTTGCCTTGCTTTCCCTTGCATTCCTTACATTCCGTTACTCTTTCCTTGCCTTGCCGTGCATTGCCTAGACGTGCGTTGTTGTGCATTAGCCTTGCCTTTCCTCACCGTGCCTTGCCTTGCGTTACCCTTTCCTTGCCTTGCCGTGCATTGCCTAGCCTTGCGTTGTCGTGCCTTAGCCTTGTCTCGCCTGACCCTGCCTTGCCTTGCGTTACCCTTTCCTTGCCTTGCCGTGCATTGCCTAGCTTGCGTTGTCGTGCCTTAGCCTTGTTTCCCCTTGCCGTGCCGTGCCTTTTGTTACACTTGCCTTGCCTTGCTTTTCCTTGCCTTCCATTCCTTCCGTTACTCGTTCCTTGCCTAGCCGTGCACTGCCTAGCCTTGCGTTGTCGTGCATTAGCCTTGCCTTGCCTGACCGTGCCTTGCCTTGCGTTACCCTTTCCTTGCCTTGCCGTGCTTTGCCCAGCTTGCGTTGTCGTGCCTTAGCCTTGTTTCCCCTTGCCGTGCCGTTCCTTCCCTTACTCTTGACTTGCCTTGCTTTCCCTTGCCTTCCTTGCCTTCCGTTACTCTTTGCTTACCATCCGTGCATTGCCTAGCCTTGCGTTGTCGTGCCGTAGCCATGCCTCGCCTGACCGTGACTTCCCTTGCGTTACCCTTTCCTTGCCTTGCCGTCCATTGCCTAGCCGTGCGTTGTTGTGCATTAGCCTTGCCTTGCCTCACCGTGCCTTCCCTTACGTTACCCTTTCCTTGCCTTGCCGTGCATTGCCTAGCTTGCGTTGTCGTGCCTTACCCTTTTTTCCATTGCCGTGCCGTGCCTTTTGTTTCACTTGCCTTGCATTGCTTTGCCTTGCCTTCCTTTCCTTCTGTTACGCTTTCCTTCCCTAGTCGTGCACTGCCAAGCCTTGCGTTGTCGTGCATTAGCCTTGCCTCGACTGACCGTGCCTTGCCTTGCGTTACACATTCCTTGCCTTGCCGTGCATTGCCTAGCTTGCGTTGTCGTGCCTTAGCCTTGTTTCCCCTTGCCGTGCCGTGCCTTTTGTTTCACTTGCCTTGCATTGCTTTGCCTTGCCTTCCTTTCCTTCTGTTACGCTTTCCTTGCCTAGCCGTGCACTGCTAAGCCTTGCGTTGTCGTGCATTAGCCTTCCCTCTACTGACCGTGCCTGGCCTTGCGTTACCCTCTCCTTCCCTTGCCTTGCTTTGCCTAGCCGTGCGTTGTCGTGCATTAGCCTTGCCATGCCTCACCGTGCCTTGCCTTGCGTTACCCTTTCCTTGCCTTGCCGTGCTTTGCCTAGCCTTGCGTTGTCGTGCCTTAGCCTTGTTTCCCCTTGCCGTGCCGTTCCTTCCGTTACTCTTGCCTTGCCTTGCTTTCCCTTGCATTCCTTACATTCCGTTACTCTTTCCTTGCCTTGCCGTGCATTGCCTAGCTTTCCGTTGTCGTGCATTAGCCTTGCATTTCCTGACCGTGCCTTGCCTTGCGTTACCCTTTCCTTGCCTTGCCGTGCATTGCCTAGCTTGCGTTGTCGTGCCTTAGCCTTGTTTCCCCTTGCCGTGCCGTTCCTTCTGTTACTCTTGCCTTGCCTTGCTTTGCCTTGCCTTCCTTTCCTTCCGTTATTCTTTCCTTGCCTAGCCGTGCACTGCCAAGCCTTGCGTTGTCGTGCATTAGCCTTGCCTCGCCTGATCGTGCCTTGCCTTGCGTTACCCTTTCCTTGCCTTGCCGTGCATTGCCTAGCTTGCGTTGTCGTGCCTTCGCCTTGTTTCCCCTTGCCGTGCCGTTCCTTCCCTTACCCTTAACTTGCCTTGCTTTCCCTTGCCTTCCTTGCCTTCCGTTACTCTTTGCTTACCTTCCGTGCATTGCCTAGCCGTGCGTTGCCGTGCCTTAGCCTTGTTTCCCCTTGCCGTGCCGTTCCTTCCGTTACCCTAGGCTTGCCTTGCTTTCCCTTGCCTTCCGTTACTCTTTGCTTGCCTTCCGTGCATTGCCTAGCCTTGCGTTGTCGTGCCTTAGCCTTGCCTCGCCTGACCGTGACTTCCCTTGCGTTACCCTTTCCTTGCCTTGCCGTGCATTGCCTAGACGTGCGTTGTTGTGCATTAGCCTTGCCTTTCCTCACCGTGCCTTGCCTTGCGTTACCCTTTCCTTGCCTTGCCGTGCATTGCCTACCTTGCGTTGTAGTGCCTTACCCTTGTTTCCCCTTGCCGTGCCGTGCCTTTTGTTACACTTGCCTTGCCTTGCTTTGCCTTGCCTTCCATTCCTTCCGTTACTCGTTCCTTGCCTAGCCGTGCACTGCCTAGCCTTGCGTTGTCGTGCATTAGCCTTGCCTTGCCTGACCGTGCCTTGCCTTGCGTTACCCTTTCCTTGCCTTGCCGTGCTTTGCCCAGCTTGCGTTGTCGTGCCTTAGCCTTGTTTCCCCTTGCCGTGCCGTTCCTTCCCTTACCCTTAACTTGCCTTGCTTTCCCTTGTCTTCCTTGCTTTCCGTTACTCTTTGCTTACCTTCCGTGCATTGCCTAGAATTGCGTTGTCGTGCATTAGCCTTGCCTCGCCTGACAGTGCCTTGCCTTGCGTTACCCTTTCCTTGCCTTGCCGTGCATTGCCTAGCCGTGCGTTGTCGTGCATTAGCCTTGCCTTGCCTCACCGTGCCTTGCCTTGAGTTACCCTTTCCTTGCCTTTCCGTGCATTGCCTAGCTTGCGTTGTCGTGCCTTAACCTTTTTTCCCCTTGCCGTGCCTTGCCTTTTGTTTCACTTGCCTTGCATTGCTTTGCCTTGCCTTCCTTTCCTTCTGTTACGCTTTCCTTGCCTAGCCTTGCACTGCCAAGCCTTGCGATGTCGTGCATTAGCCTTGCCTCGACTGACCGTGCTTTGCCTTGCGTTACCCTTTCCTTGCCTTGCCGTGCATTGCCTAGCTTGCGTTGTCGTGCCTTAGCCTTGTTTCCCCTTGACGTGCCGTTCCTTCCCTTACCCTTGCCTTGCCTTGCTTTCCCTTGCCTTTCTTGCCTTCCGTTACCCTTTGCTTGCCTTCCGTGCATTGCCTAGCCTTGCGTTTTCGTGCCTTAGCCTTGCCTTGCCTCACCGTGCCTTGCCTTGCGTTACCCTTTCCTTGCCTTGCCGTGCATTGCCTAGCCTTGCGTTTTCGTGCTTTAGCCTTGCTTCCCCTTGCCGTGCCGTTCCTTCCGTTACTCTTGCCTTGCCTTGCTTTCCCTTGCATTCCTTGCGTTCCGTTACTCTTTCCTTGCCTTGCCGCCTGCATTGCCTAGCCTTGCGTTGTCGTGCATTAGCCTTACCTTGCCTGACCGTGCCTTGCCTTGCGTTAGCCTTTCCTTGCTTTGCCGTGCATTGCCTAGCCGTGCGTTGTCGTGCCTTAGCCTTGTTTCACCTTGCCGCAGCCTTGCTTGCGTTGCCTTGCTTTGCCTTGCCTTCCTTGCCTTCCGTTACTCTTTGCTTGCCTTCCGTGCATTGCGTAGCCTTGCGTTGTCGTGCCGTCGCCTTTTTTTGACCTTGCCATAGCCTTGCTTGCATTACCTTGCTTTGCCTTGCATTCCTTGCCTTCAGTTACTCTTTGCTTGCCTTCCGTGCATTGCCTAGCCTTGCGTTTTCGTGCCTTAGCCTTTTCTCGCCTGACCCTGCCTTGCCTTGCGTTACCCTTTCCTTGCCTTTCCGTGCATTGCCTAGTTGCGTTGTCGTGCCTTAGCCTTGTTTCCCCTTGCCGTGCCGTGCCTTTTGTTACACTTGCCTTGCCTTGCTTTGCCTTGCCTTCCATTCCTTCCGTTACTCGTTCCTTGCCTAGCCGTGCACTGCCTAGCCTTGCCTTGTCGTGCATTAGCCTTGCCTTGCCTGACCGTGCCTTGCCTTGCGTTACCCTTTCCTTGCCTTGCCGTGCTTTGCCCAACTTGCATTGTCGTGCCTTAGCCTTGTTTCGCCTTGCCGTGCCGTTCCTTCCCTTACTCTTGACTTGCCTTGCTTTCCCTTGCCTTCCTTGCCTTCCGTTACTCTTTGCTTAACATCCGTGCATTGCCTAGCCTTGCGTTGTCGTGCCGTAGCCTTGCCTCGCCTGACCGTGACTTCCCTTGCGTTACCCTTTCCTTGCCTTGCCGTCCATTGCCTAGCCGTGCGTTGTTGTGCATTAGCCTTGCCTTGCCTCACCGTGACTTCCCTTGCGTTACCCTTTCCTTGCCTTGCCGTGCATTGCCTAGCTTGCGTTGTCGTGCCTTACCCTTTTTTCCGTTGCCGTGCCGTGCCTTTTGTTTCACTTGCCTTGCATTGCTTTGCCTTGCCTTCCTTTCCTTCTGTTACGCTTTCCTTCCCTAGTCGTGCACTGCCAAGCCTTGCGTTGTCGTGCATTAGCCTTGCCTCGACTGACCGTGCCTTGCCTTGCGTTACACATTCCTTGCCTTGCCGTGCATTGCCTAGCTTGCGTTGTCGTGCCTTAGCCTTGTTTCCCCTTGCCGTGCCGTGCCTTTTGTTTCACTTGCCTTGCATTGCTTTGCCTTGCCTTCCTTTCCTTCTGTTACGCTTTCCTTGCCTAGCCGTGCACTGCTAAGCCTTGCGTTGTCGTGCATTAGCCTTCCCTCTACTGACCGTGCCTGGCCTTGCGTTACCCTCTCCTTCCCTTGCCTTGCTTTGCCTAGCCGTGCGTTGTCGTGCATTAGCCTTGCCATGCCTCACCGTGCCTTGCCTTGCGTTACCCTTTCCTTGCCTTGCCGTGCTTTGCCTAGCCTTGCGTTGTCGTGCCTTAGCCTTGTTTCCCCTTGCCGTGCCGTTCCTTCCGTTACTCTTGCCTTGCCTTGCTTTCCCTTGCATTCCTTACATTCCGTTACTCTTTCCTTGCCTTGCCGTGCATTGCCTAGCTTTGCGTTGTCGTGCATTAGCCTTGCATTTCCTGACCGTGCCTTGCCTTGCGTTACCCTTTCCTTGCCTTGCCGTGCATTGCCTAGCTTGCGTTGTCGTGCCTTAGCCTTGTTTCCCCTTGCCGTGCCGTTCCTTCTGTTACTCTTGCCTTGCCTTGCTTTGCCTTGCCTTCCTTTCCTTCCGTTATTCTTTCCTTGCCTAGCCGTGCACTGCCAAGCCTTGCGTTGTCGTGCATTAGCCTTGCCTCGCCTGATCGTGCCTTGCCTTGCGTTACCCTTTCCTTGCCTTGCCGTGCATTGCCTAGCTTGCGTTGTCGTGCCTTCGCCTTGTTTCCCCTTGCCGTGCCGTTCCTTCCCTTACCCTTAACTTGCCTTGCTTTCCCTTGCCTTCCTTGCCTTCCGTTACTCTTTGCTTGCCTTCCGTGCATTGCCTAGCCATGCGTTGCCGTGCCTTAGCCTTGTTTCCACTTGCCGTGCCGTTCCTTCCGTTACCCTTGCCTTGCCTTGCTTTCCCTTGCCTTCCGTTACTCTTTGCTTGCCTTCCGTGCACTGCCTAGCCTTGCGTTGTCGTGCATTAGCCTTGCCTTGCCTGACCGTGCCTTGCCTTGCGTTACCCTTTCCTTGCCTTGCCGTGCTTTGCCCAGCTTGCGTTGTCGTGCCTTAGCCTTGTTTCCCCTTGCCGTGCCGTTCCTTCCCTTACCCTTAACTTGCCTTGCTTTCCCTTGTCTTCCTTGCTTTCCGTTACTCTTTGCTTACCTTCCGTGCATTGCCTAGAATTTCGTTGTCGTGCATTAGCCTTGCCTCGCCTGACAGTGCCTTGCCTTGCGTTACCCTTTCCTTGCCTTGCCGTGCATTGCCTAGCCGTGCGTTGTCGTGCATTAGCCTTGCCTTGCCTCACCGTGCCTTGCCTTGAGTTACCCTTTCCTTGCCTTTCCGTGCATTGCCTAGCTTGCGTTGTCGTGCCTTAACCTTTTTTCCCCTTGCCGTGCCTTGCCTTTTGTTTCACTTGCCTTGCATTGCTTTGCCTTGCCTTCCTTTCCTTCTGTTACGCTTTCCTTGCCTAGCCTTGCACTGCCAAGCCTTGCGATGTCGTGCATTAGCCTTGCCTCGACTGACCGTGCTTTGCCTTGCGTTACCCTTTCCTTGCCTTGCCGTGCATTTCCTAGCTTGCGTTGTCGTGCCTTAGCCTTGTTTCCCCTTGACGTGCCGTTCCTTCCCTTACCCTTGCCTTGCCTTGCTTTCCCTTGCCTTTCTTGCCTTCCGTTACCCTTTGCTTGCCTTCCGTGCATTGCCTAGCCTTGCGTTTTCGTGCCTTAGCCTTGCCTTGCCTCATCGTGCCTTGCCTTGCGTTACCCTTTCCTTGCCTTGCCGTGCATTGCCTAGCCTTGCGTTTTCGTGCTTTAGCCTTGCTTCCCCTTGCCGTGCCGTTCCTTCCGTTACTCTTGCCTTGCCTTGCTTTCCCTTGCATTCCTTGCGTTCCGTTACTCTTTCCTTGCCTTGCCGTGCATTGCCTAGCCTTGCGTTGTCGTGCATTAGCCTTACCTTGCCTGACCGTGCCTTGCCTTGCGTTAGCCTTTCCTTGCTTTGCCGTGCATTGCCTAGCCGTGCGTTGTCGTGCCTTAGCCTTGTTTCACCTTGCCGCAGCCTTGCTTGCGTTGCCTTGCTTTGCCTTGCCTTCCTTGCCTTCCGTTACTCTTTGCTTGCCTTCCGTGCATTGCGTAGCCTTGCGTTGTCGTGCCGTAGCCTTTTTTTGACCTTGCCATAGCCTTGCTTGCATTACCTTGCTTTGCCTTGCATTCCTTGCCTTCAGTTACTCTTTGCTTGCCTTCCGTGCATTGCCTAGCCTTGCGTTTTCGTGACTTAGCCTTTTCTCGCCTGACCCTGCCTTTCCTTGCGTTACCCTTTCCTTGCCTTTCCGTGCATTGCCTAGTTGCGTTGTCGTGCCTTAGCCTTGTTTCCCCTTGCCGTGCCGTGCCTTTTGTTACACTTGCCTTGCCTTGCTTTGCCTTGCCTTCCATTCATTCCGTTACTCATTCCTTGCCTAGCCGTGCACTGCCTAGCCTTGCCTTGTCGTGCATTAGCCTTGCCTTGCCTGACCGTGCCTTGCCTTGCGTTACCCTTTCCTTGCCTTGCCGTGCTTTGCCCAACTTGCATTGTCGTGCCTTAGCCTTGTTTCGCCTTGCCGTGCCGTTCCTTCCCTTACTCTTGACTTGCCTTGCTTTCCCTTGCCTTCCTTGCCTTCCGTTACTCTTTGCTTAACATCCGTGCATTGCCTAGCCTTGCGTTGTCGTGCCGTAGCCTTGCCTCGCCTGACCGTGACTTCCCTTGCGTTACCCTTTCCTTGCCTTGCCGTCCATTGCCTAGCCGTGCGTTGTTGTGCATTAGCCTTGCCTTGCGTCACCGTGACTTGCCTTGCGTTACCCTTTCCTTGCCTTGCCGTGCTGTGCCTAGCCTTGCGTTGTCGTGCCTTAGCCTTGTTTCCCCTTGCCGTGCCGTTCCTTCCGTTACTCTTGCCTTGCCTTGCTTTCCCTTGCATTCCTTACATTCCGTTACTCTTTCCTTGCCTTGCCGTGCATTGCCTAGCCTTCCGTTGTCGTGCATTAGCCTTGCATTTCCTGACCGTGCCTTGCCTTGCGTTACCCTTTCCTTGCCTTGCCGTGCATTGCCTAGACGTGCGTTGTTCTGCATTAGCCTTGCCTTGTCTCACCGTGCCTTGCCTTGCGTTACCCTTTCCTTGCCTTGCCGTGCATTGCCTAGCTTGCGTTGTCGTGCCTTAGCCTTGTTTCCCGTTTCCGTGCCGTTCCTTCCCTTACCCTTGCCTTGCCTTGCTTTCGCTTGCCTTTCTTGCCTTCCGTTACTCTCTGCTTGCCTTCCGTGCATTGCCTAGCCTTGCGTTTTCGTGCCTTAGCCTTTCCTTGCCTCACCGTGCCTTGCCTTGCGTTACCCTTTCCTTGCATTGCCGTGCATTGCCTAGCCTTGCGTTGTCGTGCCTTAGCCTTGCTTCCCCTTGCCGTGCCGTTCCTTCTGTTACTCTTGCCTTGCCTTGCTTTGCCTTGCCTTCCTTTCCTTCTGTTACTCTTTCCTTGCCTAGCCTTGCACTGCCATGCCTTGCGTTGTCGTGCATTAGCCTTGCCTCGACTGACTGTGCCTTGCCTTGCGTTACCCTTTCCTTGCCTTGCCGTGCATTGCCTAGCTTGCATTGTCGTGCCTTAGCCTTGTTTCCCCTTGCCGTGCCGTGCCGTTTGTTACACTTGCCTTGCCTTGCTTTGCCTTGCCTTCCTATCCTTCCGTTACTCTTTCCTTGCCTAGCCGTGCACTGCCTAGCCTTGCGTTGTCGTGCATTAGCCTTGCCTCGCCTGATCGTGCCTTGCCTTGCGTTACCCTTTCCTTGCCTTGCCGTGCATTGCCTAGCTTGCGTTGTCGTGCCTTCGCCTTGTTTCCCCTTGCAGTGCCGTTCCTTCCCTTACCCTTAACTTGCCTTGCTTTCCCTTGCCTTCCTTGCCTTCCGTTACTCTTTGCTTACCTTCCGTGCATTGCCTAGCCGTGCGTTGCCGTGCCTTAGCCTTGTTTCCCCTTGCCGTGCCGTTCCTTCCGTTACCCTTGCCTTGCCTTGCTTTCCCTTGCCTTCCTTGCCTTCCGTTACTCTTTGCTTGCCTTCCGTGCATTGCCTAGCCTTGCGTTGTCGTGCCTTAGCCTTGCCTCGCCTGACCGTGACTTCCCTTGCGTTACCCTTTCCTTGCCTTGCCGTGTATTGCCTAGACGTGCGTTGTTGTGCATTAGCCTTGCCTTTCCTCACCGTGCCTTGCCTTGCGTTACCCTTTCCTTGCCTTGCCGTGCATTGCCTACCTTGCGTTGTAGTGCCTTACCCTTGTATCCCCTTGCCGTGCCGTTCCTTCTGTTACTCTTGCCTTGCCTTGCTTTGCCTTGCCTTCCTTCCTTCTGTTACTCTTTCCTTGCCTAGCCTTGCACTGCCATGCCTTGCGTTGTCGTGCATTAGCCTTGCCTCGACTGACTGTGCCTTGCCTTGCGTTACCCTTTCCTTGCCTTGCCGTGCATTGCCTAGCTTGCATTGTCGTGCCTTAGCCTTGTTTCCCCTTGCCGTGCCGTGCCGTTTGTTACACTTGCCTTGCCTTGCTTTGCCTTGCCTTCCTATCCTTCCGTTACTCTTTCCTTGCCTAGCCGTGCACTGCCTAGCCTTGCGTTGTCGTGCATTAGCCTTGCCTCGCCTGATCGTGCCTTGCCTTGCGTTACCCTTTCCTTGCCTTGCCGTGCATTGCCTAGCTTGTGTTGTCGTGCCTTAGCCTTGTTTCCCCTTGCCGTGCCGTTCCTTCCCTTACCCTTGCCTTGCCTTGCTTTCCCTTGCCTTCCTTGCCTTCCGTTACTCTTTGCTTGCCTTCCGTGCATTGCCTAGCCTTGCGTTGTCGTGCATTAGCCTTGCCTTCCCTGACCGTGCCTTGCCTTGCGTTACCCTTTGCTTGCCTAGCCGAGCGTTGCCTAGCCGTGCGTTGCCTACCCTTGCGTTGTCGTGCCTTAGCCTTGTTTCCCCTTGCCGTGCCGTTCCTTCCCTTACCCTTAACTTGCCTTGCTTTCCCTTGTCTTCCTTGCTTTCCGTTACTCTTTGCTTACCTTCCGTGCATTGCCTAGCCTTGCGTTGTCGTGCATTAGCCTTGCCTCGCCTGACAGTGCCTTGCCTTGCGTTACCCTTTCCTTGCCTTGCCGTGCATTGCCTAGCCGTGCGTTGTCGTGCATTAGCCTTGCCTTGCCTCACCGTGCCTTCCCTTACGTTACCCTTTCCTTGCCTTGCCGTGCATTGCCTAGCTTGCGTTGTCGTGCCTTAGCCTTGTTTCCCCTTGCCGTGCCGTGCCTTTTGTTTCACTTGCCTTGCATTGCTTTGCCTTGCCTTCCTTTCCTTCTGTTACGCTTTCCTTGCCTAGCCGTGCACTGCTAAGCCTTGCGTTGTCGTGCATTAGCCTTCCCTCTACTGACCGTGCCTGGCCTTGCATTACCCTCTCCTTCCCTTGCCTTGCTTTGCCTAGCCGTGCGTTGTCGTGCATTAGCCTTGCCATGCCTCACCGTGCCTTGCCTTACGTTACCCTTTCCTTACCTTGCCGTGCTTTGCCTAGCCTTGCGTTGTCGTGCCTTAGCCTTATTTCCCCTTGCCGTGCCGTTCCTTCCGTTACTCTTGCCTTGCCTTGCTTTCCCTTGCATTCCTTACAATCCGTTACTCTTTCCTTGCCTTGCCGTGCATTGCCTAGACGTGCGTTGTTGTGCATTAGCCTTGCCTTTCAGCACCGTGCCTTGCCTTGCGTTACCCTTTCCTTGCCTTGCCGTGCATTGCCTAGCCTTGCGTTGTCGTGCCTTAGCCTTGTCTCGCCTGACCCTGCCTTGCCTTGCGTTACCCTTTCCTTGCCTTGCCGTGCATTGCCTAGCTTGCGTTGTCGTGCCTTAGCCTTGTTTCCCCTTGCCGTGCCGTGCCTTTTGTTACACTTGCCTTGCCTTGCTTTTCCTTGCCTTCCATTCCTTCCGTTACTCGTTCCTTGCCTAGCCGTGCACTGCCTAGCCTTGCGTTGTCGTGCATTAGCCTTGCCTTGCCTGACCGTGCCTTCCCTTGCGTTACCCTTTCCTTGCCTTGCCGTGCTTTGCCCAGCTTGCGTTGTCGTGCCTTAGCCTTGTTTCCCCTTGCCGTGCCGTTCCTTCCCTTACTCTTGACTTGCCTTGCTTTCCCTTGCCTTCCTTGCCTTCCGTTACTCTTTGCTTACCATCCGTGCATTGCCTAGCCTTGCGTTGTCGTGCCGTAGCCATGCCTCGCCTGACCGTGACTTCCCTTTCGTTACCCTTTCCTTGCCTTGCCGTCCATTGCCTAGCCGTGCGTTGTTGTGCATTAGCCTTGCCTTGCCTCACCGTGCCTTCCCTTACGTTACCCTTTCCTTGCCTTGCCGTGCATTGCCTAGCTTGCGTTGTCGTGCCTTACCCTTTTTTCCGTTGCCGTGCCGTGCCTTTTGTTTCACTTGCCTTGCATTGCTTTGCCTTGCCTTCCTTTCCTTCTGTTACGCTTTCCTTCCCTAGTCGTGCACTGCCAAGCCTTGCGTTGTCGTGCATTAGCCTTGCCTCGACTGACCGTGCCTTGCCTTGCGTTACACATTCCTTGCCTTGCCGTGCATTGCCTAGCTTGTGTTGTCGTGCCTTAGCCTTGTTTCCCCTTGCCGTGCCGTGCCTTTTGTTTCACTTGCCTTGCATTGCTTTGCCTTGCCTTCCTTTCCTTCTGTTACGCTTTCCTTGCCTAGCCGTGCACTGCTAAGCCTTGCGTTGTCGTGCATTAGCCTTCCCTCTACTGACTGTGCCTGGCCTTGCGTTACCCTCTCCTTCCCTTGCCTTGCTTTGCCTAGCCGTGCGTTGTCGTGCATTAGCCTTGCCATGCCTCACCGTGCCTTGCCTTGCGTTACCCTTTCCTTGCCTTGCCGTGCTTTGCCTAGCCTTGCGTTGTCGTGCCTTAGCCTTGTTTCCCCTTGCCGTGCCTTTCCTTCCGTTACTCTTGCCGTGCCTTGCTTTCCCTTGCATTCCTTACATTCCGTTACTCTTTCCTTGCCTTGCCGTGCATTGCCTAGCTTTCCGTTGTCGTGCATTAGCCTTGCATTTCCTGACCGTGCCTTGCCTTGCGTTACCCTTTCCTTGCCTTGCCGTGCATTGCCTAGCTTGCGTTGTCGTGCCTTAGCCTTGTTTCCCCTTGCCGTGCCGTTCCTTCTGTTACTCTTGCCTTGCCTTGCTTTGCCTTGCCTTCCTTTCCTTCCGTTATTCGTTCCTTGCCTAGCCGTGCATTGCCTAGCCTTGCGTTGTCGTGCATTAGCCTTACCTTGCCTCACCGTGCCTTGCCTTGCGTTAGCCTTTCCTTGCTTTGCCGTGCATTGCCTAGCCGTGCGTTGTCGTGCCTTAGCCTTGTTTCACCTTGCCGTAGCCTTGCTTGCGTTGCCTTGCTTTGCCTTGCCTTCCTTGCCTTCCGTTACTCTTTGCTTGCCTTCCGTGCATTGCGTAGCCTTGCGTTGTCGTGCCGTAGCCTTTTTTTGACCTTGCCATAGCCTTGCTTGCGTTACCTTGCTTTGCCTTGCATTCCTTGCCTTCAGTTGCTCTTTGCTTGCCTTCCGTGCATTGCCTAGCCTTGCGTTTTCGTGCCTTAGCCTTTTCTCGCCTGACCCTGCCTTGCCTTGCGTTACCCTTTCCTTGCCTTTCCGTGCATTGCCTAGTTGCGTTGTCGTGCCTTAGCCTTGTTTCCCCTTGCCGTGCCGTGCCTTTTGTTACACTTGCTTGCCTTGCTTTTCCTTGCCTTCCATTCCTTCCGTTACTCGTTCCTTGCCTAGCCGTGCACTGCCTAGCCTTGCGTTGTTGTGCATTAGCCTTGCCTTGCCTGACCGTGCCTTGCCTTGCGTTACCCTTTCCTTGCCTTGCCGTGCTTTGCCCAACTTGCGTTGTCGTGCCTTATCCTTGTTTCGCCTTGCCGTGCCGTTCCTTCCCTTGCTCTTGACTTGCCTTGCTTTCCCTTGCCTTCCTTGCCTTCCGTTACTCTTTGCTTAACATCCGTGCATTGCCTAGCCTTGCGTTGTCGTGCCGTAGCCTTGCCTCGCCTGACCGTGACTTCCCTTGCGTTACCCTTTCCTTGCCTTGCCGTCCATTGCCTAGCCGTGCGTTGTTGTGCATTAGCCTTGCCTTGCGTCACCGTGACTTGCCTTGCGTTACCCTTTCCTTGCCTTGCCGTGCTGTGCCTAGCCTTGCGTTGTCGTGCCTTAGCCTTGTTTCCCCTTGCCGTGCCGTTCCTTCCGTTACTCTTGCCTTGCCTTGCTTTCCCTTGCATTCCTTACATTCCGTTACTCTTTCCTTGCCTTGCCGTGCATTGCCTAGCCTTCCGTTGTCGTGCATTAGCCTTGCATTTCCTGACCGTGCCTTGCCTTGCGTTACCCTTTCCTTGCCTTGCCGTGCATTGCCTAGACGTGCGTTGTTCTGCATTAGCCTTGCCTTGCGTTACCCTTTCCTTGCCTTGCCGTGCATTGCCTAGCTTGCGTTGTCGTGCCTTAGCCTTGTTTCCCGTTTCCGTGCCGTTCCTTCCCTTACCCTTGCCTTGCCTTGCTTTCGCTTGCCTTTCTTGCCTTCCGTTACTCTCTGCTTGCCTTCCGTGCATTGCCTAGCCTTGCGTTTTCGTGCCTTAGCCTTTCCTTGCCTCACCGTGCCTTGCCTTGCGTTACCCTTTCCTTGCATTGCCGTGCATTGCCTAGCCTTGCGTTGTCGTGCCTTAGCCTTGCTTCCCCTTGCCGTGCCTTTCCTTCCGTTACTCTTGCCTTGCCTTGCTTTGCCTTGCCTTCCTTTCCTTCCGTTACTCTTTCCTTGCCTAGCCGTGCACTGCCTAGCCTTGCGTTGTCGTGCATTAGCCTTGCCTCGCCTGATCGTGCCTTGCCTTGCGTTACCCTTTCCTTGCCTTGCCGTGCATTGCCTAGCTTGCGTTGTCGTGCCTTCGCCTTGTTTCCCCTTGCCGTGCCGTTCCTTCCCTTACCCTTAACTTGCCTTGCTTTCCCTTGCCTTCCTTGCCTTCCGTTACTCTTTGCTTGCCTTCCGTGCATTGCCTAGCCGTGCGTTGCCGTGCCTTAGCCTTGTTTCCCCTTGCCGTGCCGTTCCTTCCGTTACCCTTGCCTTGCCTTGCTTTCCTTTGCCTTCCTTGCCTTCCGTTACTCTTTGCTTGCCTTCCGTGCATTGCCTAGCCTTGCGTTGTCGTGCCTTAGCCTTGCCTCGCCTGACCGTGACTTCCCTTGCGTTACCCTTTCCTTGCCTTGCCGTGTATTGCCTAGACGTGCGTTGTTGTGCATTAGCCTTGCCTTTCCTCACCGTGCCTTGCCTTGCGTTACCCTTTCCTTGCCTTGCCGTGCATTGCCTACCTTGCGTTGTAGTGCCTTACCCTTGTTTCCCCTTGCCGTGCCGTTCCTTCTGTTACTCTTGCCTTGCCTTGCTTTGCCTTGACTTCCTTCCTTCTGTTACTCTTTCCTTGCCTAGCCTTGCACTGCCATGCCTTGCGTTGTCGTGCATTAGCCTTGCCTCGACTGACTGTGCCTTGCCTTGCGTTACCCTTTCCTTGCCTTGCCGTGCATTGCCTAGCTTGCATTGTCGTGCCTTAGCCTTGTTTCCCCTTGCCGTGCCGTGCCGTTTGTTACACTTGCCTTGCCTTGCTTTGCCTTGCCTTCCTATCCTTCCGTTACTCTTTCCTTGCCTAGCCGTGCACTGCCTAGCCTTGCGTTGTCGTGCATTAGCCTTGCCTCGCCTGATCGTGCCTTGCCTTGCGTTACCCTTTCCTTGCCTTGCCGTGCATTGCCTAGCTTGTGTTGTCGTGCCTTAGCCTTGTTTCCCCTTGCCGTGCCGTTCCTTCCGTTACTCTTGCCTTGCCTTGCTTTCCCTTGCATTCCTTGCCTTCCGTTACTCTTTCCTTGCCTTGCCGTGCCTTGCCTAGCCTTGCGTTGTCGTGCATTAGCCTTGCCTTCCCTGACCGTGCCTTGCCTTGCGTTACCCTTTCCTTGCCTTGCCGTGCATTGCCTAGCTTGCGTTGTCATGCCTTAGCCCTGTTTCCCCTTGCCGTGCCGTTCCTTCCCTTACCCTTAACTTGCCTTGCTTTCCCTTGTCTTCCTTGCTTTCCGTTACTCTTTGCTTACCTTCCGTGCATTGCCTAGCCTTGCGTTGTCGTGCATTAGCCTTGCCTCGCCTGACAGTGCCTTGCCTTGCGTTACCCTTTCCTTGCCTTGCCGTGCATTGCATAGCCGTGCGTTGTCGTGCATTAGCCTTGCCTTGCCTCACCGTGCCTTCCCTTACGTTACCCTTTCCTTGCCTTGCCGTGCATTGCCTAGCTTGCGTTGTCGTGCCTTACCCTTTTTTCCGTTGCCGTGCCGTGCCTTTTGTTTCACTTTCCTTGCATTGCTTTGCCTTGCCTTCCTTTCCTCTGTTACGCTTTCCTTCCCTAGCCGTGCACTGCCAAGCCTTGCGTTGTCGTGCATTAGCCTTGCCTCGACTGACCGTGCCTTGCCTTCCGTTACACTTTCCTTGCCTTGCCGTGCATTGCCTAGCTTGCGTTGTCGTGCCTTAGCCTTGTTTCCCCTTGCCGTGCCGTGCCTTTTGTTTCACTTGCCTTGCATTGCTTTGCCTTGCCTTCCTTTCCTTCTGTTACGCTTTCCTTGCCTAGCCGTGCACTGCTAAGCCTTGCGTTGTCGTGCATTAGCCTTCCCTCTACTGACCGTGCCTGGCCTTGCATTACCCTCTCCTTCCCTTGCCTTGCTTTGCCTAGCCGTGCGTTGTCGTGCATTAGCCTTGCCATGCCTCACCGTGCCTTGCCTTACGTTACCCTTTCCTTGCCTTGCCGTGCTTTGCCTAGCCTTGCGTTGTCGTGCCTTAGCCTTGTTTCCCCTTGCCGTGCCGTTCCTTCCGTTACTCTTGCCTTGCCTTGCTTTCCCTTGCATTCCTTACAATCCGTTACTCTTTCCTTGCCTTGCCGTGCATTGCCTAGACGTGCGTTGTTGTGCATTAGCCTTGCCTTTCAGCACCGTGCCTTGCCTTGCGTTACCCTTTCCTTGCCTTGCCGTGCATTGCCTAGCCTTGCGTTGTCGTGCCTTAGCCTTGTCTCGCCTGACCCTGCCTTGCCTTGCGTTACCCTTTCCTTGCCTTGCCGTGCATTGCCTAGCTTGCGTTGTCGTGCCTTAGCCTTGTTTCCCCTTGCCGTGCCGTGCCTTTTGTTACACTTGCCTTGCCTTGCTTTTCCTTGCCTTCCATTCCTTCCGTTACTCGTTCCTTGCCTAGCCGTGCACTGCCTAGCCTTGCGTTGTCGTGCATTAGCCTTGCCTTGCCTGACCGTGCCTTGCCTTGCGTTACCCTTTCCTTGCCTTGCCGTGCTTTGCCCAGCTTGCGTTGTCGTGCCTTAGCCTTGTTTCCCCTTGCCGTGCCGTTCCTTCCCTTACTCTTGACTTGCCTTGCTTTCCCTTGCCTTCCTTGCCTTCCGTTACTCTTTGCTTACCATCCGTGCATTGCCTAGCCTTGCGTTGTCGTGCCGTAGCCATGCCTCGCCTGACCGTGACTTCCCTTTCGTTACCCTTTCCTTGCCTTGCCGTCCATTGCCTAGCCGTGCGTTGTTGTGCATTAGCCTTGCCTTGCCTCACCGTGCCTTCCCTTACGTTACCCTTTCCTTGCCTTGCCGTGCATTGCCTAGCTTGCGTTGTCGTGCCTTACCCTTTTTTCCGTTGCCGTGCCGTGCCTTTTGTTTCACTTGCCTTGCATTGCTTTGCCTTGCCTTCCTTTCCTTCTGTTACGCTTTCCTTCCCTAGTCGTGCACTGCCAAGCCTTGCGTTGTCGTGCATTAGCCTTGCCTCGACTGACCGTGCCTTGCCTTGCGTTACACATTCCTTGCCTTGCCGTGCATTGCCTAGCTTGTGTTGTCGTGCCTTAGCCTTGTTTCCCCTTGCCGTGCCGTGCCTTTTGTTTCACTTGCCTTGCATTGCTTTGCCTTGCCTTCCTTTCCTTCTGTTACGCTTTCCTTGCCTAGCCGTGCACTGCTAAGCCTTGCGTTGTCGTGCATTAGCCTTCCCTCTACTGACTGTGCCTGGCCTTGCGTTACCCTCTCCTTCCCTTGCCTTGCTTTGCCTAGCCGTGCGTTGTCGTGCATTAGCCTTGCCATGCCTCACCGTGCCTTGCCTTGCGTTACCCTTTCCTTGCCTTGCCGTGCTTTGCCTAGCCTTGCGTTGTCGTGCCTTAGCCTTGTTTCCCCTTGCCGTGCCTTTCCTTCCGTTACTCTTGCCGTGCCTTGCTTTCCCTTGCATTCCTTACATTCCGTTACTCTTTCCTTGCCTTGCCGTGCATTGCCTAGCTTTCCGTTGTCGTGCATTAGCCTTGCATTTCCTGACCGTGCCTTGCCTTGCGTTACCCTTTCCTTGCCTTGCCGTGCATTGCCTAGCTTGCGTTGTCGTGCCTTAGCCTTGTTTCCCCTTGCCGTGCCGTTCCTTCTGTTACTCTTGCCTTGCCTTGCTTTGCCTTGCCTTCCTTTCCTTCCGTTATTCTTTCCTTGCCTAGCCGTGCATTGCCTAGCCTTGCGTTGTCGTGCATTAGCCTTACCTTGCCTGACCGTGCCTTGCCTTGCGTTAGCCTTTCCTTGCTTTGCCGTGCATTGCCTAGCCGTGCGTTGTCGTGCCTTAGCCTTGTTTCACCTTGCCGTAGCCTTGCTTGCGTTGCCTTGCTTTGCCTTGCCTTCCTTGCCTTCCGTTACTCTTTGCTTGCCTTCCGTGCATTGCGTAGCCTTGCGTTGTCGTGCCGTAGCCTTTTTTTGACCTTGCCATAGCCTTGCTTGCGTTACCTTGCTTTGCCTTGCATTCCTTGCCTTCAGTTACTCTTTGCTTGCCTTCCGTGCATTGCCTAGCCTTGCGTTTTCGTGCCTTAGCCTTTTCTCGCCTGACCCTGCCTTGCCTTGCGTTACCCTTTCCTTGCCTTTCCGTGCATTGCCTAGTTGCGTTGTCGTGCCTTAGCCTTGTTTCCCCTTGCCGTGCCGTGCCTTTTGTTACACTTGCCTTGCCTTCCTTTTCCTTGCCTTCCATTCCTTCCGTTACTCGTTCCTTGCCTAGCCGTGCACTGCCTAGCCTTGCGTTGTTGTGCATTAGCCTTGCCTTGCCTGACCGTGCCTTGCCTTGCGTTACCCTTTCCTTGCCTTGCCGTGCTTTGCCCAACTTGCGTTGTCGTGCCTTATCCTTGTTTCGCCTTGCCGTGCCGTTCCTTCCCTTACTCTTGACTTGCCTTGCTTTCCCTTGCCTTCCTTGCCTTCCGTTACTCTTTGCTTAACATCCGTGCATTGCCTAGCCTTGCGTTGTCGTGCCGTAGCCTTGCCTCGCCTGACCGTGACTTCCCTTGCGTTACCCTTTCCTTGCCTTGCCGTCCATTGCCTAGCCGTGCGTTGTTGTGCATTAGCCTTGCCTTGCGTCACCGTGACTTGCCTTGCGTTACCCTTTCCTTGCCTTGCCGTGCATGTGCCTAGCCTTGCGTTGTCGTGCCTTAGCCTTGTTTCCCCTTGCCGTGCCGTTCCTTCCGTTACTCTTGCCTTGCCTTGCTTTCCCTTGCATTCCTTACATTCCGTTACTCTTTCCTTGCCTTGCCGTGCATTGCCTAGCCTTCCGTTGTCGTGCATTAGCCTTGCATTTCCTGACCGTGCCTTGCCTTGCGTTACCCTTTCCTTGCCTTGCCGTGCATTGCCTAGACGTGCGTTGTTCTGCATTAGCCTTGCCTTGCGTTACCCTTTCCTTGCCTTGCCGTGCATTGCCTAGCTTGCGTTGTCGTGCCTTAGCCTTGTTTCCCCTTTCCGTGCCGTTCCTTCCCTTACCCTTGCCTTGCCTTGTTTTCCCTTGCCTTTCTTCCCTTCCGTTACTCTCTGCTTGCCTTCCGTGCATTGCCTAGCCTTGCGTTTTCGAGCCTTAGCCTTTCCTTGCCTCACCGTGCCTTGCCTTGCGTTACCCTTTCCTTGCATTGCCGTGCATTGCCTAGCCTTGCGTTGTCGTGCCTTAGCCTTGCTTCCCCTTGCCGTGCCGTTCCTTCCGTTACTCTTGCCTTGCCTTGCTTTGCCTTGCCTTCCTTTCCTTCCGTTACTCTTTCCTTGCCTAGCCGTGCACTGCCTAGCCTTGCGTTGTCGTGCATTAGCCTTGCCTCGCCTGATCGTGCCTTGCCTTGCGTTACCCTTTCCTTGCCTTGCCGTGCATTGCCTAGCTTGCGTTGTCGTGCCTTAGCCTTGTTTCCCCTTGCCGTGCCGTTCCTTCCCTTACCCTTAACTTGCCTTGCTTTCCCTTGCCTTCCTTGCCTTCCGTTACTCTTTGCTTACCTTCCGTGCATTGCCTAGCCGTGCGTTGCCGTGCCTTAGCCTTGTTTCCCCTTGCCGTGCCGTTCCTTCCGTTACCCTTGCCTTGCCTTGCTTTCCCTTGCCTTCCTTGCCTTCCGTTACTCTTTGCTTGCCTTCCGTGCATTGCCTACCTTGCGTTGTAGTGCCTTACCCTTGTTTCCCCTTGCCGTGCCGTGCCTTTTGTTACACTTGCCTTGCCTTGCTTTGCCTTGCCTTCCATTCCTTCCGTTACTCGTTCCTTGCCTAGCCGTGCACTGCCTAGCCTTGCGTTGTCGTGCATTAGCCTTGCCTTGCCTGACCGTGCCTTGCCTTGCGTTACCCTTTCCTTGCCTTGCCGTGCTTTGCCCAGCTTGCGTTGTCGTGCCTTAGCCTTGTTTCCCCTTGCCGTGCCGTTCCTTCCCTTACTCTTGACTTGCCTTGCTTTCCCTTGCCTTCCTTGCCTTCCGTTACTCTTTCCTTACCATCCGTGCATTGCCTAGCCTTGCGTTGTCGTGCCGTAGCCATGCCTCGCCTGACCGTGACTTCCCTTGCGTTACCCTTTCCTTGCCTTGCCGTCCATTGCCTAGCCGTGCGTTGTTGTGCATTAGCCTTGCCTTGCCTCACCGTGCCTTCCCTTACGTTACCCTTTCCTTGCCTTGCCGTGCATTGCCTAGCTTGCGTTGTCGTGCCTTACCCTTTTTTCCGTTGCCGTGCCGTGCCTTTTGTTTCACTTGCCTTGCATTGCTTTGCCTTGCCTTCCTTTCCTTCTGTTACGCTTTCCTTCCCTAGCCGTGCACTGCCAAGCCTTGCGTTGTCGTGCATTAGCCTTGCCTCGACTGACCGTGCCTTGCCTTGCGTTACACTTTCCTTGCCTTGCCGTGCATTGCCTAGCTTGCGTTGTCGTGCCTTAGCCTTGTTTCCCCTTGCCGTGCCGTGCCTTTTGTTTCACTTGCCTTGCATTGCTTTGCCTTGCCTTCCTTTCCTTCTGTTACGCTTTCCTTGCCTAGCCGTGCACTGCTAAGCCTTGCGTTGTCGTGCATTAGCCTTCCCTCTACTGACCGTGCCTGGCCTTGCGTTACCCTCTCCTTCCCTTGCCTTGCTTTGCCTAGCCGTGCGTTGTCGTGCATTAGCCTTGCCATGCCTCACCGTGCCTTGCCTTACGTTACCCTTTCCTTGCCTTGCCGTGCTTTGCCTAGCCTTGCGTTGTCGTGCCTTAGCCTTGTTTCCCCTTGCCGTGCCGTTCCTTCCGTTACTCTTGCCTTGCCTTGCTTTCCCTTGCATTCCTTACATTCCGTTACTCTTTCCTTGCCTTGCCGTGCATTGCCTAGACGTGCGTTGTTGTGCATTAGCCTTGCCTTTCCTCACCGTGCCTTGCCTTGCGTTACCCTTTCCTTGCCTTGCCGTGCATTGCCTAGCCTTGCGTTGTCGTGCCTTAGCCTTGTCTCGCCTGACCCTGCCTTGCCTTGCGTTACCCTTTCCTTGCCTTGCCGTGCATTGCCTAGCTTGCGTTGTCGTGCCTTAGCCTTGTTTCCCCTTGCCGTGCCGTGCCTTTTGTTACACTTGCCTTGCCTTGCTTTTCCTTGCCTTCCATTCCTTCCGTTACTCGTTCCTTGCCTAGCCGTGCACTGCCTAGCCTTGCGTTGTCGTGCATTAGCCTTGCCTTGCCTGACCGTGCCTTGCCTTGCGTTACCCTTTCCTTGCCTTGCCGTGCTTTGCCCAGCTTGCGTTGTCGTGCCTTAGCCTTGTTTCCCCTTGCCGTGCCGTTCCTTCCCTTACTCTTGACTTGCCTTGCTTTCCCTTGCCTTCCTTGCCTTCCGTTACTCTTTGCTTACCATCCGTGCATTGCCTAGCCTTGCGTTGTTGTGCCGTAGCCATGCCTCGCCTGACCGTGACTTCCCTTGCGTTACCCTTTCCTTGCCTTGCCGTCCATTGCCTAGCCGTGCGTTGTTGTGCATTAGCCTTGCCTTGCCTCACCGTGACTTCCCTTACGTTACCCTTTCCTTGCCTTGCCGTGCATTGCCTAGCTTGCGTTGTCGTGCCTTACCCTTTTTTCCGTTGCCGTGCCGTGCCTTTTGTTTCACTTGCCTTGCATTGCTTTGCCTTGCCTTCCTTTCCTTCTGTTACGCTTTCCTTCCCTAGCCGTGCACTGCCAAGCCTTGCGTTGTCGTGCATTAGCCTTGCCTCGACTGACCGTGCCTTGCCTTGCGTTACACATTCCTTGCCTTGCCGTGCATTGCCTAGCTTGCGTTGTCGTGCCTTAGCCTTGTTTCCCCTTGCCGTGCCGTGCCTTTTGTTTCACTTGCCTTGCATTGCTTTGCCTTGCCTTCCTTTCCTTCTGTTACGCTTTCCTTGCCTAGCCGTGCACTGCTAAGCCTTGCGTTGTCGTGCATTAGCCTTCCCTCTACTGACCGTGCCTGGCCTTGCGTTACCCTCTCCTTCCCTTGCCTTGCTTTGCCTAGCCGTGCGTTGTCGTGCATTAGCCTTGCCATGCCTCACCGTGCCTTGCCTTACGTTACCCTTTCCTTGCCTTGCCGTGCTTTGCCTAGCCTTGCGTTGTCGTGCCTTAGCCTTGTTTCCCCTTGCCGTGCCGTTCCTTCCGTTACTCTTGCCTTGCCTTGCTTTCCCTTGCATTCCTTACATTCCGTTACTCTTTCCTTGCCTTGCCGTGCATTGCCTAGACGTGCGTTGTTGTGCATTAGCCTTGCCTTTCCTCACCGTGCCTTGCCTTGCGTTACCCTTTCCTTGCCTTGCCGTGCATTGCCTAGCCTTGCGTTGTCGTGCCTTAGCCTTGTCTCGCCTGACCCTGCCTTGCCTTGCGTTACCCTTTCCTTGCCTTGCCGTGCATTGCCTAGCTTGCGTTGTCGTGCCTTAGCCTTGTTTCCCCTTGCCGTGCCGTGCCTTTTGTTACACTTGCCTTGCCTTGCTTTGCCTTGCCTTCCATTCCTTCCGTTACTCGTTCCTTGCCTAGCCGTGCACTGCCTAGCCTTGCGTTGTCGTGCATTAGCCTTGCCTTGCCTGACCGTGCCTTGCCTTGCGTTAGCCTTTCCTTGCTTTGCCGTGCATTGCCTAGCCGTGCGTTGTCGTGCCTTAGCCTTGTTTCACCTTGCCGTAGCCTTGCTTGCGTTGCCTTGCTTTGCCTTGCCTTCCTTGCCTTCCGTTACTCTTTGCTTGCCTTCCGTGCATTGCGTAGCCTTGCGTTGTCGTGCCGTAGCCTTTTTTTGACCTTGCCATAGCCTTGCTTGCGTTACCTTGCTTTGCCTTGCATTCCTTGCCTTCAGTTACTCGTTGCTTGCCTTCCGTGCATTGCCTAGCCTTGCGTTTTCGTGCCTTAGCCTTTTCTCGCCTGACCCTGCCTTGCCTTGCGTTACCCTTTCCTTGCCTTTCCGTGCATTGCCCAGTTGCGTTGTCGTGCCTTAGCCTTGTTTCCCCTTGCCGTGCCGTGCCTTTTGTTACACTTGCCTTGCCTTGCTTTTCCTTGCCTTCCATTCCTTCCGTTACTCGTTCCTTGCCTAGCCGTGCACTGCCTAGCCTTGCGTTGTTGTGCATTAGCCTTGCCTTGCCTGACCGTGCCTTGCCTTGCGTTACCCTTTCCTTGCCTTGCCGTGCTTTGCCCAACTTGCGTTGTCGTGCCTTAGCCTTGTTTCCCCTTGCCGTGCCGTTCCTTCCCTTACTCTTGACTTGCCTTGCTTTCCCTTGCCTTCCTTGCCTTCCGTTACTCTTTGCTTAACATCCGTGCATTGCCTAGCCTTGCGTTGTCGTGCCGTAGCCTTGCCTCGCCTGACCGTGACTTCCCTTGCGTTACCCTTTCCTTGCCTTGCCGTCCATTGCCTAGCCGTGCGTTGTTGTGCATTAGCCTTGCCTTGCGTCACCGTGCCTTGCCTTGCGTTACCCTTTCCTTGCCTTGCCGTGCATTGCCTAGCCTTGCGTTGTCGTGCCTTAGCCTTGTTTCCCCTTGCCGTGCCGTTCCTTCCGTTACTCTTGCCTTGCCTTGCTTTCCCTTGCATTCCTTACCTTCCGTTACTCTTTCCTTGCCTTGCCGTGCATTGCCTAGCCTTCCGTTGTCGTGCATTAGCCTTGCATTTCCTGACCGTGCCTTGCCTTGCGTTACCCTTTCCTTGCCTTGCCGTGCATTGCCTAGACGTGCGTTGTTCTGCATTGCCTTGCCTTGCGTTACCCTTTCCTTGCCTTGCCGTGCATTGCCTAGCTTGCGTTGTCGTGCCTTAGCCTTGTTT
Source organism: Macrotis lagotis (assembly GCF_037893015.1). Taxonomy (NCBI): domain Eukaryota; kingdom Metazoa; phylum Chordata; class Mammalia; order Peramelemorphia; family Peramelidae; genus Macrotis; species Macrotis lagotis. Next base: position 238,090 of record NW_027422096.1, read on the forward strand.
CCCCTTTCCGTGCCGTTCCTTCCCTTACCCTTGCCTTGCCTTGTTTTCCCTTGCCTTTCTTCCCTTCCGTTACTCTCTGCTTGCCTTCCGTGCATTGCCTAGCCTTGCGTTTTCGAGCCTTAGCCTTTCCTTGCCTCACCGTGCCTTGCCTTGCGTTACCCTTTCCTTGCATTGCCGTGCATTGCCTAGCCTTGCGTTGTCGTGCCTTAGCCTTGCTTCCCCTTGCCGTGCCGTTCCTTCCGTTACTCTTGCCTTGCCTTGCTTTGCCTTGCCTTCCTTTCCTTCCGTTACTCTTTCCTTGCCTAGCCGTGCACTGCCTAGCCTTGCGTTGTCGTGCATTAGCCTTGCCTCGCCTGATCGTGCCTTGCCTTGCGTTACCCTTTCCTTGCCTTGCCGTGCATTGCCTAGCTTGCGTTGTCGTGCCTTAGCCTTGTTTCCCCTTGCCGTGCCGTTCCTTCCCTTACCCTTAACTTGCCTTGCTTTCCCTTGCCTTCCTTGCCTTCCGTTACTCTTTGCTTGCCTTCCGTGCATTGCCTAGCCGTGCGTTGCCGTGCCTTAGCCTTGTTTCCCCTTGCCGGGCCGTTCCTTCCGTTACCCTTGCCTTGCCTTGCTTTCCCTTGCCTTCCTTGCCTTCCGTTACTCTTTGCTTGCCTTCCGTGCATTGCCTACCTTGCGTTGTAGTGCCTTACCCTTGTTTCCCCTTGCCGTGCCGTGCCTTTTGTTACACTTGCCTTGCCTTGCTTTGCCTTGCCTTCCATTCCTTCCGTTACTCGTTCCTTGCCTAGCCGTGCACTGCCTAGCCTTGCGTTGTCGTGCATTAGCCTTGCCTTGCCTGACCGTGCCTTGCCTTGCGTTACCCTTTCCTTGCCTTGCCGTGCTTTGCCCAGCTTGCGTTGTCGTGCCTTAGCCTTGTTTCCCCTTGCCGTGCCGTTCCTTCCCTTACTCTTGACTTGCCTTGCTTTCCCTTGCCTTCCTTGCCTTCCGTTACTCTTTGCTTACCATCCGTGCATTGCCTAGCCTTGCGTTGTCGTGCCGTAGCCATGCCTCGCCTGACCGTGACTTCCCTTGCGTTACCCTTTCCTTGCCTTGCCGTCCATTGCCTAGCCGTGCGTTGTTGTGCATTAGCCTTGCCTTGCCTCACCGTGCCTTCCCTTACGTTACCCTTTCCTTGCCTTGCCGTGCATTGCCTAGCTTGCGTTGTCGTGCCTTACCCTTTTTTCCGTTGCCGTGCCGTGCCTTTTGTTTCACTTGCCTTGCATTGCTTTGCCTTGCCTTCCTTTCCTTCTGTTACGCTTTCCTTCCCTAGCCGTGCACTGCCAAGCCTTGCGTTGTCGTGCATTAGCCTTGCCTCGACTGACCGTGCCTTGCCTTGCGTTACACTTTCCTTGCCTTGCCGTGCATTGCCTAGCTTGCGTTGTCGTGCCTTAGCCTTGTTTCCCCTTGCCGTGCCGTGCCTTTTGTTTCACTTGCCTTGCATTGCTTTGCCTTGCCTTCCTTTCCTTCTGTTACGCTTTCCTTGCCTAGCCGTGCACTGCTAAGCCTTGCGTTGTCGTGCATTAGCCTTCCCTCTACTGACCGTGCCTGGCCTTGCGTTACCCTCTCCTTCCCTTGCCTTGCTTTGCCTAGCCGTGCGTTGTCGTGCATTAGCCTTGCCATGCCTCACCGTGCCTTGCCTTACGTTACCCTTTCCTTGCCTTGCCGTGCTTTGCCTAGCCTTGCGTTGTCGTGCCTTAGCCTTGTTTCCCCTTGCCGTGCCGTTCCTTCCGTTACTCTTGCCTTGCCTTGCTTTCCCTTGCATTCCTTACATTCCGTTACTCTTTCCTTGCCTTGCCGTGCATTGCCTAGACGTGCGTTGTTGTGCATTAGCCTTGCCTTTCCTCACCGTGCCTTGCCTTGCGTTACCCTTTCCTTGCCTTGCCGTGCATTGCCTAGCCTTGCGTTGTCGTGCCTTAGCCTTGTCTCGCCTGACCCTGCCTTGCCTTGCGTTACCCTTTCCTTGCCTTGCCGTGCATTGCCTAGCTTGCGTTGTCGTGCCTTAGCCTTGTTTCCCCTTGCCGTGCCGTGCCTTTTGTTACACTTGCCTTGCCTTGCTTTTCCTTGCCTTCCATTCCTTCCGTTACTCGTTCCTTGCCTAGCCGTGCACTGCCTAGCCTTGCGTTGTCGTGCATTAGCCTTGCCTTGCCTGACCGTGCCTTGCCTTGCGTTACCCTTTCCTTGCCTTGCCGTGCTTTGCCCAGCTTGCGTTGTCGTGCCTTAGCCTTGTTTCCCCTTGCCGTGCCGTTCCTTCCCTTACTCTTGACTTGCCTTGCTTTCCCTTGCCTTCCTTGCCTTCCGTTACTCTTTGCTTACCATCCGTGCATTGCCTAGCCTTGCGTTGTCGTGCCGTAGCCATGCCTCGCCTGACCGTGACTTCCCTTGCGTTACCCTTTCCTTGCCTTGCCGTCCATTGCCTAGCCGTGCGTTGTTGTGCATTAGCCTTGCCTTGCCTCACCGTGCCTTCCCTTACGTTACCCTTTCCTTGCCTTGCCGTGCATTGCCTAGCTTGCGTTGTCGTGCCTTACCCTTTTTTCCGTTGCCGTGCCGTGCCTTTTGTTTCACTTGCCTTGCATTGCTTTGCCTTGCCTTCCTTTCCTTCTGTTACGCTTTCCTTCCCTAGCCGTGCACTGCCAAGCCTTGCGTTGTCGTGCATTAGCCTTGCCTCGACTGACCGTGCCTTGCCTTGCGTTACACATTCCTTGCCTTGCCGTGCATTGCCTAGCTTGCGTTGTCGTGCCTTAGCCTTGTTTCCCCTTGCCGTGCCGTGCCTTTTGTTTCACTTGCCTTGCATTGCTTTGCCTTGCCTTCCTTTCCTTCTGTTACGCTTTCCTTGCCTAGCCGTGCACTGCTAAGCCTTGCGTTGTCGTGCATTAGCCTTGCCTTTACTGACCGTGCCTTGCCTTGCGTTACCCTTTCCTTGCCTTGCCGTGCTTTGCCTAGCCGTGCGTTGTCGTGCATTAGCCTTGCCATGCCTCACCGTGCCTTGCCTTACGTTACCCTTTCCTTGCCTTGCCGTGCTTTGCCTAGCCTTGCGTTGTCGTGCCTTAGCCTTGTTTCCCCTTGCCGTGCCGTTCCTTCCGTTACTCTTGCCTTGCCTTGCTTTCCCTTGCATTCCTTACCTTCCGTTACTCTTTCCTTGCCTTGCCGTGCATTGCCTAGACGTGCGTTGTTGTGCATTAGCCTTGCCTTTCCTCACCGTGCCTTGCCTTGCGTTACCCTTTCCTTGCCTTGCCGTGCATTGCCTAGCCTTGCGTTGTCGTGCCTTAGCCTTGTCTCGCCTGACCCTGCCTTGCCTTGCGTTACCCTTTCCTTGCCTTGCCGTGCATTGCCTAGCTTGCGTTGTCGTGCCTTAGCCTTGTTTCCCCTTGCCGTGCCGTGCCTTTTGTTACACTTGCCTTGCCTTGCTTTTCCTTGCCTTCCATTCCTTCCGTTACTCGTTCCTTGCCTAGCCGTGCACTGCCTAGCCTTGCGTTGTCGTGCATTAGCCTTGCCTTGCCTGACCGTGCCTTGCCTTGCGTTACCCTTTCCTTGCCTTGCCGTGCTTTGCCCAGCTTGCGTTGTCGTGCCTTAGCCTTGTTTCCCCTTGCCGTGCCGTTCCTTCCCTTACTCTTGACTTGCCTTGCTTTCCCTTGCCTTCCTTGCCTTCCGTTACTCTTTGCTTACCATCCGTGCATTGCCTAGCCTTGCGTTGTTGTGCCGTAGCCATGCCTCGCCTGACCGTGACTTCCCTTGCGTTACCCTTTCCTTGCCTTGCCGTCCATTGCCTAGCCGTGCGTTGTTGTGCATTAGCCTTGCCTTGCCTCACCGTGACTTCCCTTACGTTACCCTTTCCTTGCCTTGCCGTGCATTGCCTAGCTTGCGTTGTCGTGCCTTACCCTTTTTTCCGTTGCCGTGCCGTGCCTTTTGTTTCACTTGCCTTGCATTGCTTTGCCTTGCCTTCCTTTCCTTCTGTTACGCTTTCCTTCCCTAGCCGTGCACTGCCAAGCCTTGCGTTGTCGTGCATTAGCCTTGCCTCGACTGACCGTGCCTTGCCTTGCGTTACACATTCCTTGCCTTGCCGTGCATTGCCTAGCTTGCGTTGTCGTGCCTTAGCCTTGTTTCCCCTTGCCGTGCCGTGCCTTTTGTTTCACTTGCCTTGCATTGCTTTGCCTTGCCTTCCTTTCCTTCTGTTACGCTTTCCTTGCCTAGCCGTGCACTGCTAAGCCTTGCGTTGTCGTGCATTAGCCTTCCCTCTACTGACCGTGCCTGGCCTTGCGTTACCCTCTCCTTCCCTTGCCTTGCTTTGCCTAGCCGTGCGTTGTCGTGCATTAGCCTTGCCATGCCTCACCGTGCCTTGCCTTGCGTTACCCTTTCCTTGCCTTGCCGTGCTTTGCCTAGCCTTGCGTTGTCGTGCCTTAGCCTTGTTTCCCCTTGCCGTGCCGTTCCTTCCGTTACTCTTGCCTTGCCTTGCTTTTCCTTGCATTCCTTACATTCCGTTACTCTTTCCTTGCCTTGCCGTGCATTGCCTAGCTTTCCGTTGTCGTGCATTAGCCTTGCATTTCCTGACCGTGCCTTGCCTTGCGTTACCCTTTCCTTGCCTTGCCGTGCATTGCCTAGCTTGCGTTGTCGTGCCTTAGCCTTGTTTCCCCTTGCCGTGCCGTTCCTTCTGTTACTCTTGCCTTGCCTTGCTTTGCCTTGCCTTCCTTTCCTTCCGTTATTCTTTCCTTGCCTAGCCGTGCATTGCCTAGCCTTGCGTTGTCGTGCCGTAGCCTTGCCTCGCCTGACCGTGACTTCCCTTGCGTTACCCTTTCCTTGCCTTGCCGTCCATTGCCTAGCCGTGCGTTGTTGTGCATTAGCCTTGCCTTGCCTCACCGTGCCTTGCCTTACGTTACCCTTTCCTTGCCTTGCCGTGCATTGCCTAGCTTGCGTTGTCGTGCCTTACCCTCGTTTCCTCTTGCCGTGCCGTGCCTTTTGTTTCACTTGCCTTCCATTGCTTTGCCTTGCCTTCCTTTCCTTCTGTTACTCTTTCCTTGCCTAGCCTTGCACTGCCATGCCTTGCGTTTTCGTGCATTAGCCTTGCCTCGACTGACTGTGCCTTGCCTTGCGTTACCCTTTCCTTGCCTTGCCGTGCATTGCCTAGCTTGCGTTGTCGTGCCTTAGCCTTGTTTCCCCTTGCCGTACCGTGCCGTTTGTTACACTTGCCTTGCCTTGCTTTCCCTTGCCTTCCGTTACTTTTTGCTTGCCTTCCGTGCATTGCCTAGCCTTGCGTTTTCGTGCCTTAGCCTTGCCTTGCCTCACCGTGCCTTGTCTTGCGTTACCCTTTCCTTGCCTTGCCGTGCATTGCCTAGCCTTGCGTTGTCGTGCCTTAGCCTTGCTTCCCCTTGCCGTGCCGTTCCTTCCGTTACTCTTGCCTTGCCTTGCTTTCCATTGCATTCCTTGCCTTCCGTTACTCTTTCCTTGCCTTGCCGTGCATTGCCTAGCCTTGCGTTGTCGTGCATTAGCCTTGCCTTCCCTGACCGTGCCTTGCCTTGCGTTACCCTTTCCTTGCCTTGCCGTGCATTGCCTAGCTTGCGTTGTCATGCCTTAGCCCTGTTTCCCCTTGCCGTGCCGTTCCTTCCCTTACCCTTAACTTGCCTTGCTTTCCCTTGTCTTCCTTGCTTTCCGTTACTCTTTGCTTACCTTCCGTGCATTGCATAGCCTTGCGTTGTCGTGCATTAGCCTTCCCTCGCCTGACAGTGCCTTGCCTTGCGTTACCCTTTCCTTGCCTTGCCGTGCATTGCCTAGCCGTGCGTTGTCGTGCATTAGCCTTGCCTTGCCTCACCGTGCCTTGCCTTGAGTTACCCTTTCCTTGCCTTTCCGTGCATTGCCTAGCTTGCGTTGTCGTGCCTTACCCTTTTTTCCGTTGCCGTGCCGTGCCTTTTGTTTCACTTGCCTTGCATTGCTTTGCCTTGCCTTCCTTTCCTTCTGTTACGCTTTCCTTGCCTAGCCGTGCACTGCCAAGCCTTGCGATGTCGTGCATTAGCCTTGCCTCGACTGACCGTGCTTTCCCTTGCGTTACCCTTTCCTTGCCTTGCCGTGCATTGCCTAGCTTGCGTTGTCGTGCCTTAGCCTTGTTTCCCCTTGCCGTGCCGTGCCTTTAGTTTCACTTGCCTTGCATTGCTTTGCCTTGCCTTCCTTTCCTTCTGTTACGCTTTCCTTGCCTAGCCGTGCACTGCCAAGCCTTGCGTTGTCGTGCATTAGCCTTCGCTCGACTGACCGTGCCTGGCCTTGCGTTACCCTCTCCTTCCCTTGCCTTGCTTTGCCTAGCCGTGCGTTGTCGTGCATTAGCCTTGCCTTGCCTCACCGTGCCTTGCCTTGCGTTACCCTTTCCTTGCCTTGCCGTGCTTTGCCTAGCCTTGCGTTGTCGTGCCTTAGCCTTGTTTCCCCTTGCCGTGCCGTTCCTTCCGTTACTCTTGCCTTGCCTTGCTTTCCCTTGCATTCCTTACATTCCGTTACTCTTTCCTTGCCTTGCCGTGCATTGCCTAGCCTTCCGTTGTCGTGCATTAGCCTTGCATTTCCTGACCGTGCCTTGCCTTGCGTTACCCTTTCCTTGCCTTGCCGTGCATTGCCTAGCTTGCGTTGTCGTGCCTTAGCCTTGTTTCCCCTTGCAGTGCCGTTCCTTACCTTACCCTTAACTTGCCTTGCTTTCCCTTGCCTTCCTTGCCTTCCGATACTCTTTGCTTACCTTCCGTGCATTGCCTAGCATTGCGTTGTCGTGCCTTAGCCTTGCCTCGCCTGACAGAGCCTTGCCTTGCGTTACCCTTTCCTTGCCTTGCCGTGCATTGCCTAGCCTTGCGTTGTCGTGCATTAGCCTAGCCTTGCCTGACCGTGCCTTGCCTTGCGTTACCCTTTCCTTGCCTTGCCGTGCATTGCGTAGCTTGCGTTGTCATGCCTTAGCCCTGTTTCCCCTTGCCGTGCCGTTCCTTCCTTTACCCTTAACTTGCCTTGCTTTCCCTTGCCTTCCTTGCCTTCCGTTACTCTTTGCTTGCCTTCCGTGCACTGCCTAGCCTTGCGTTTTCGTGCCTTAGCCTTGACTTGCCTCACCGTGCCTTGCCTTTCGTTACGCTTTCCTTGCCTTGCCGTGCATTGCCTAGCTTGCGTTGTCGTGCCTTAGCCTTGTTTCCCCTTGCCGTGCCGTGCCTTTTGGTTCACCTGCCTTGCCTTGCTTTGCCTTGCCTTTCATTCCTTCCGTTACTCGTTCCTTGCCTAGCCGTGCACTTCCTAGCCTTGCGTTGTCGTGCATTAGCCTTGCCTTGCCTGACCGTGCCTTGCCTTGCGTTACCCTTTCCTTGCCTTGCCGTACTTTGCCTAGCTTGCGTTTTCGTGCCTTAGCCTTGTTTCCCCTTGCCGTGCCGTTCCTTCCGTTACTCTTAACTTGCCTTGCTTTCCCTTGCCTTCCTTGCCTTCCGTTACTCTTTGCTTACCTTACGTGCATTGCCTAGCCTTCCGTTGTCGTGCCTTAGCCTTGCCTCGCTTGACCGTGCGTTCCCTTGCGTTACCCTCTCCTTCCCTTGCCTTGCTTTGCCTAGCCGTGCGTTGTCGTGCATTAGCCTTACCTTGCCTCACCGTGCCTTGCCTTGCGTTACCCTTTCCTTGCCTTGCCGTGCTTTGCCTAGCCTTGCGTTGTCGTGCCTTAGCCTTGTTTCCCCTTGCCGTGCCGTTCCTTCCGTTACTCTTGCCTTGCCTTGCTTTCCCTTGCATTCCTTACATTCCGTTACTCTTTCCTTGCCTTGCCGTGCATTGCCTAGACGTGCGTTGTTGTGCATTAGCCTTGGCTTTCCTCACCGTGCCTTGCCTTGCGTTACCCTTTCCTTGCCTTGCCGTGCATTGCCTAGCCTTGCGTTGTCGTGCCTTAGCCTTGTCTCGCCTGACCCTGCCTTGCCTTGCGTTACCCTTTCCTTGCCTTGCCGTGCACTGCCAAGCCTTGCGTTGTCGTGCATTAGCCTTGCCTCGACTGACCGTGCCTTGCCTTCCATTACTCGTTCCTTGCCTAGCCGTGCACTGCCTAGCCTTGCGTGGTAGTGCATTAGCCTTGCCTTGCCTGACCGTGCCTTGCCTTGCGTTACCCTTTACTTGCCTTGCCGTGCTTTGCCCAACTTACGTTGTCGTGCCTTAGCCTTGTTTCGCCTTGCCGTGCCGTTCCTTCCCTTACTCTTGACTTGCCTTGCTTTCCCTTGCCTTCCTTGCCTTCCGTTACTCTTTGCTAAACATCCGTGCATTGCCTAGCCTTGCGTTGTCGTGCCGTAGCCTTGCCTCGCCTGACCGTGACTTCCCTTGCCTTACCCTTTCCTTGCCTTGCCGTCCATTGCCTAGCCGTGCGTTGTTGTGCATTAGCCTTGCCTTGCGTCACCGTGACTTGCCTTGCGTTACCCTTTCCTTGCCTTGCCGTGCATTGCCTAGCCTTGCGTTGTCGTGCCTTGCCTTGCTTTCCCTTGCATTCCTTACATTCCGTTACTCTTTCCTTGCCTTGCCGTGCATTGCCTAGCCTTCCGTTGTCGTGCATTAGCCTTGCATTTCCTGACCGTGCCTTACCTTGCGTTACCCTTTCCTTGCCTTGCCGTGCATTGCCTAGACGTGCGTTGTTCTGCATTAGCCTTGCCTTGCCTCACCGTGCCTTGCCTTGAGTTACCCTTTCCTTGCCTTTCCGTGCATTGCCTAGCTTGCGTTGTCGTGCCTTACCCTTTTTTCCCCTTGCCGTGCCGTGCCTTTTGTTTCACTTGCCTTGCATTGATTTGCCTTGCCTTCCTTTCCTTCTGTTACGCTTTCCTTGCCTAGCCGTGCACTGCCAAGCCTTGCGATGTCGTGCATTAGCCTTGCCTCGACTGACCGTGCTTTGCCTTGCGTTACCCTTTCCTTGCCTTGCCGTGCATTCCTAGCTTGCGTTGTCGTGCCTTAGCCTTGTTTCCCCTTGCCGTGCCGTGCCTTTTTTTTCACTTGCCTTGCATTGCTTTGCCTTGCCTTCCTTTCCTTCTGTTACGCTTTCCTTGCCTAGCCGTGCACTGCCAAGCCTTGCGTTGTCGTGCATTAGCCTTCGCTCGACTGACCGTGCCTGGCCTTGCGTTACCCTCTCCTTCCCTTGCCTTGCTTTGCCTAGCCGTGCGTTGTCGTGCATTAGCCTTGCCTTGCCTCACCGTGCCTTGCCTTGCGTTACCCTTTCCTTGCCTTGCCGTGCTTTGCCTAGCCTTGCGTTGTCGTGCCTTAGCCTTGTTTCCCCTTGCCGTGCCGTTCCTTCCGTTACTCTTGCCTTGCCTTGCTTTCCCTTGCATTCCTTACATTCCGTTACTCTTTCCTTGCCTTGCCGTGCATTGCCTAGCCTTCCGTTGTCGTGCATTAGCCTTGCATTTCCTGATCGTGCCTTGCCTTGCGTTACCCTTTCCTTGCCTTGCCGTGCATTGCCTAGCGTGCGTTGTCGTGCCTTAGCCTTGTTTCCCCTTGCAGTGCCGTTCCTTACCTTACCCTTAACTTGCCTTGCTTTCCCTTGCCTTCCTTGCCTTCCGATACTCTTTGCTTACCTTCCGTGCATTGCCTAGCATTGCGTTGTCGTGCCTTAGCCTTGCCTCGCCTGACAGAGCCTTGCCTTGCGTTACCCTTTCCTTGCCTTGCCGTGCATTGCCTAGCCTTGCGTTGTCGTGCATTAGCCTAGCCTTGCCTGACCGTGCCTTGCCTTGCGTTACCCTTTCCTTGCCTTGCCGTGCATTGCGTAGCTTGCGTTGTCATGCCTTAGCCTTGTTTCCCCTTGCCGTGCCGTTCCTTCCCTTACCCTTAACTTGCCTTGCTTTCCCTTGCCTTCCTTGCCTTCCGTTACTCTTTGCTTGCCTTCTGTGCACTGCCTAGCCTTGCGTTTTCGTGCCTTAGCCTTGACTTGCCTCACCGTGCCTTGCCTTTCGTTACCCTTTCCTTGCCTGGCCGTGCATTGCCTAGCCGTGCGTAGCCGTGCCTTAGCCTTGTTTCCCCTTGCCGAGCCGTTCCTTCCGTTAACCTTGCCTTGCCTTGCTTTCCCTTGCCTTCCTTCCCTTTTGTTACTCCTTGCTTGCCTTACCTGCATTGCCTAGCCTTGCGTTGTCGTGCCTTAGCCTTGCCTTGCCTCACCGTGCCTTGCCTTGCGTTACCCTTTCCTTGCCTTGCCGTGCATTGCCTAGCCGTGCGTTGTTGTGCATTAGCCTTGCCTTGCGTCACCGTGCCTTGCCTTGCGTTACCCTTTCCTTGCCTTGCCGTGCATTGCCTAGCTTGCGTTGTCGTGCCTTAGCCTTGTTTCCCCTTGCCGTGCCATGCCTTTTGGTTCACCTGCCTTGCCTTGCTTTGCCTTGCCTTTCATTCCTTCCGTTACTCGTTCCTTGCCTAGCCGTGCACTTCCTAGCCTTGCGTTGTCGTGCCTTAGCCTTGTTTCCCCTTGCCGTGCCGTTCCTTCCGTTACTCTTGCCTTGCCTTGCTTTCCCTTGCATTCCTTACATTCCGTTACTCTTTCCTTGCCTTGCCGTGCATTGCCTAGCCTTCCGTTGTCGTGCATTAGCCTTGCATTTCCTGACCGTGCCTTGCCTTGCGTTACCCTTTCCTTGCCTTGCCGTGCATTGCCTAGACGTGCGTTGTTCTGCATTAGCCTTGCCTTGCCTCACCGTGCCTTGCCTTGCGTTACCCTTTCCTTGCCTTGCCGTGCATTGCCTAGCTTGCGTTGTCGTGCCTTAGCCTTGTTTCCCCTTTCCGTGCCGTTCCTTCCCTTACCCTTGCCTTGCCTTGCTTTCCCTTGCCTTTCTTGCCTTCCGTTACTCTCTGCTTGCCTTCCGTGCATTGCCTAGCCTTGCGTTTCCGTGCCTTAGCCTTGCCTTGCCTCACCATGCCTTGCCTTGCGTTACCCTTTCCTTGCCTTGCCGTGCATTGCCTAGCTTGCGTTGTCGTGCCTTAGCCTTGTTTCCCCTTGCCGTGCCGTGCCTTTTGTTTCACTTGCCTTGCATTGCTTTGCCTTGCCTTCCTTTCCTTCTGTTACGCTTTCCTTGCCTAGCCGTGCACTGCCAAGCCTTGCGTTGTCGTGCATTAGCCTTCGCTCGACTGACCGTGCCTGGCCTTGCGTTACCCTCTCCTTCCCTTGCCTTGCTTTGCCTAGCCGTGCGTTGTCGTGCATTAGCCTTGCCTTGCCTCACCGTGCCTTGCCTTGCGTTACCCTTTCCTTGCCTTGCCGTGCTTTGCCTAGCCTTGCGTTGTCGTGCCTTAGCCTTGTTTCCCCTTGCCGTGCCGTTCCTTCCGTTACTCTTGCCTTGCCTTGCTTTCCCTTGCATTCCTTACATTCCGTTACTCTTTCCTTGCCTTGCCGTGCATTGCCTAGCCTTCCGTTGTCGTGCATTAGCCTTGCATTTCCTGACCGTGCCTTGCCTTGCGTTACCCTTTCCTTGCCTTGCCGTGCATTGCCTAGCTTGCGTTGTCGTGCCTTAGCCTTGTTTCCCCTTGCAGTGCCGTTCCTTACCTTACCCTTAACTTGCCTTGCTTTCCCTTGCCTTCCTTTCCTTCCGATACTCTTTGCTTACCTTCCGTGCATTGCCTAGCATTGCGTTGTCGTGCCTTAGCCTTGCCTCGCCTGACAGAGCCTTGCCTTGCGTTACCCTTTCCTTGCCTTGCCGTGCATTGCCTAGCTTGCGTTGTCATGCCTTAGCCCTGTTTCCCCTTGCCGTGCCGTTCCTTCCCTTACCCTTAACTTGCCTTGCTTTCCCTTGCTTTCCTTGCCTTCCGTTACTCTTTGCTTGCCTTCCGTGCACTGCCTAGCCTTGCGTTTTCGTGCCTTAGCCTTGACTTGCCTCACCGTGCCTTGCCTTTCGTTACCCTTTCCTTGCCTGGCCGTGCATTGCCTAGCCGTGCGTAGCCGTGCCTTAGCCTTGTTTCCCCTTACCGAGCCCTTCCTTCCGTTAACCTTGCCTTGCCTTGCTTTCCCTTGCCTTCCTTCCCTTCCGTTACTCCTTGCTTGCCTTACCTGCATTGCCTAGCCTTGCGTTGTCGTGCCTTAGCCTTGCCTCGCCTAACTGTGACTTCACTTGCGTTACCCTTTCTTTGCCTTGCCGTGCATTGCCTAGCCGTGCGTTGTTGTGCATTAGCCTTGCCTTGCGTCACCGTGCCTTGCCTTGCGTTACCCTTTCCTTGCCTTGCCGTGCATTGCCTAGCTTGCGTTGTCGTGCCTTAGCCTTGTTTCCCCTTGCCGTGCCGTGCCTTTTGGTTCACCTGCCTTGCCTTGCTTTCCCTTGCCTTTCATTCCTTCCGTTACTCGTTCCTTGCCTAGCCGTGCACTTCCTAGCCTTGCGTTGTCGTGCATTAGCCTTGCCTTGCCTGACCGTGCCTTGCCTTGCGTTACCCTTTCCTTGCCTTGCCGTACTTTGCCTAGCTTGCGTTTTCGTGCCTTAGCCTTGTTTCCCCTTGCCGTGCCGTTCCTTCCCTTACTCTTAACTTGCCTTGCTTTCCCTTGCCTTCCTTGCCTTCCGTTACTCTTTGCTTACCTTACGTGCATTGCCTAGCCTTCCGTTGTCGTGCCTTAGCCTTGCCTCGCTTGACCGTGCCTTGCCTTGCGTTACCCTCTCCTTCCCTTGCCTTGCTTTGCCTAGCCGTGCGTTGTCGTGCATTAGCCTTGCCTTGCCTCACCGTGCCTTGCCTTGCGTTACCCTTTCCTTGCCTTGCCGTGCTTTGCCTAGCCTTGCGTTGTCGTGCCTTAGCCTTGTTTCCCCTTGCCGTGCCGTTCCTTCCGTTACTCTTGCCTTGCCTTGCTTTCCCTTGCATTCCTTACATTCCGTTACTCTTTCCTTGCCTTGCCGTGCATTGCCTAGACGTGCGTTGTTGTGCATTAGCCTTGCCTTTCCTCACCGTGCCTTGCCTTGCGTTACCCTTTCCTTGCCTTGCCGTGCATTGCCTAGCCTTGCGTTGTCGTGCCTTAGCCTTGTCTCGCCTGACCCTGCCTTGCCTTGCGTTACCCTTTCCTTGCCTTGCCGTGCACTGCCAAGCCTTGCGTTGTCGTGCATTAGCCTTGCCTCGACTGACCGTGCCTTGCCTTCCATTACTCGTTCCTTGCCTAGCCGTGCACTGCCTAGCCTTGCGTGGTCGTGCATTAGCCTTGCCTTGCCTGACCGTGCCTTGCCTTGCGTTACCCTTTCCTTGCCTTGCCGTGCTTTGCCCAACTTACGTTGTCGTGCCTTAGCCTTGTTTCGCCTTGTCGTGCCGTTCCTTCCCTTACTCTTGACTTGCCTTGCTTTCCCTTGCCTTCCTTGCCTTCCGTTACACTTTGCTTAACATCCGTGCATTGCCTAGCCTTGCGTTGTCGTGCCGTAGCCTTGCCTCGCCTGACCGTGACTTCCCTTGCGTTACCCTTTCCTTGCCTTGCCGTACATTGCCTAGCCGTGCGTTGTTGTGCATTAGCCTTGTCTTGCGTCACCGTGACTTGCCTTGCGTTACCCTTTCCTTGCCTTGCCGTGCATTGCCTAGCTTGCGTTGTCGTGCCTTAGCCTTGTTTCCCCTTGACGTGCCGTTCCTTCCGTTACTCTTGCCTTGCTTTGCTTTCCCTTGCATTCCTTACATTCCGTTACTCTTTCCTTGCCTTGCCGTGCATTGCCTAGCCTTCCGTTGTCTTGCATTAGCCTTGCATTTCCTGACCGTGCCTTGCCTTGCGTTACCCTTTCCTTGCCTTGCCGTGCATTGCCTAGCTTGCGTTGTCGTGCCTTAGCCTTGTTTCCCCTTGCAGTGCCGTTCCTTACCTTACCCTTAACTTGCCTTGCTTTCCCTTGCCTTCCTTGCCTTCCGATACTCTTTGCTTACCTTCCGTGCATTGCCTAGCATTGCGTTGTCGTGCCTTAGCCTTGCCTCGCCTGACAGAGCCTTGCCTTGCGTTACCCTTTCCTTGCCTTGCCGTGCATTGCCTAGCCTTGCGTTGTCGTGCATTAGCCTAGCCTTGCCTGACCGTGCCTTGCCTTGCGTTACCCTTTCCTTGCCTTGCCGTGCATTGCGTAGCTTGCGTTGTCATGCCTTAGCCCTGTTTCCCCTTGCCGTGCCGTTCCTTCCCTTACCATTAACTTGACTTGCTTTCCCTTGCCTTCCTTGCCTTCCGTTACTCTTTGCTTGCCTTCCGTGCACTGCCTAGCCTTGCGTTTTCGTGCCTTAGCCTTGACTTGCCTCACCGTGCCTTGCCTTTCGTTACCCTTTCCTTGCCTGGCCGTGCATTGCCTAGCCGTGCGTAGCCGTGCCTTAGCCTTGTTTCCCCTTGCCGAGCCGTTCCTTCCGTTAACCTTGCCTTGCCTTGCTTTCCCTTGCCTTCCTTCCCTTCCGTTACTCCTTGCTTGCCTTACCTGCATTGCCTAGCCTTGCGTTGTCGTGCCTTAGCCTTGCCTCGCCTGACCGTGACTTCACTTGCGTTACCCTTTCTTTGCCTTGCCGTGCATTGCCTAGCCGTGCGTTGTTGTGCATTAGCCTTGCCTTGCGTCACCTTGCCTTGCCTTGCGTTACCCTTTCCTTGCCTTGCCGTGCATTGCCTAGCTTGCGTTGTCGTGCCTTAGCCTTGTTTCCCCTTGCCGTGCCGTGCCTTTTGGTTCACCTGCCTTGCCTTGCTTTGCCTTGCCTTTCATTCCTTCCGTTACTCGTTCCTTGCCTAGCCGTGCACTTCCTAGCCTTGCGTTGTCGTGCCTTAGCCTTGTTTCCCCTTGCCGTGCCGTTCCTTCCGTTACTCTTGCCTTGCCTTGCTTTCCCTTGCATTCCTTACATTCCGTTACTCTTTCCTTGCCTTGCCGTGCATTGCCTAGCCTTCCGTTGTCGTGCATTAGCCTTGCATTTCCTGACCGTGCCTTGCCTTTCGTTACCCTTTCCTTGCCTGGCCGTGCATTGCCTAGCCGTGCGTTGTTGTGCATTAGCCTTGCCTTGCCTCACCGTGCCTTGCCTTGCGTTACCCTTTCCTTGCCTTGCCGTGCATTGCCTAGCTTGCGTTGTCGTGCCTTAGCCTTGTTTCCCCTTTCCGTGCCGTTCCTTCCCTTACCCTTGCCTTGCCTTGCTTTCCCTTGCCTTTCTTGCCTTCCGTTACTCTCTGCTTGCCTTCCGTGCATTGCCTAGCCTTGCGTTTCCGTGCCTTAGCCTTGCCTTGCCTCACCATGCCTTGCCTTGCGTTACCCTTTCCTTGCCTTGCCGTGCATTGCCTAGCTTGCGTTGTCGTGCCTTAGCCTTGTTTCCCCTTGCCGTGCCGTGCCTTTTGTTTCACTTGCCTTGCATTGCTTTGCCTTGCCTTCCTTTCCTTCTGTTACGCTTTCCTTGCCTAGCCGTGCACTGCCAAGCCTTGCGTTGTCGTGCATTAGCCTTCGCTCGACTGACCGTGCCTGGCCTTGCCTTACCCTCTCCTTCCCTTGCCTTGCTTTGCCTAGCCGTGCGTTGTCGTGCATTAGCCTTGCCTTGCCTCACCGTGCCTTGCCTTGCGTTACCCTTTCCTTGCCTTGCCGTGCTTTGCCTAGCCTTGCGTTGTCGTGCCTTAGCCTTGTTTCCCCTTGCCGTGCCGTTCCTTCCGTTACTCTTGCCTTGCCTTGCTTTCCCTTGCATTCCTTACATTCCGTTACTCTTTCCTTGCCTTGCCGTGCATTGCCTAGCCTTCCGTTGTCGTGCATTAGCCTTGCATTTCCTGACCGTGCCTTGCCTTGCGTTACCCTTTCCTTGCCTTGCCGTGCATTGCCTAGCTTGCGTTGTCGTGCCTTAGCCTTGTTTCCCCTTGCAGTGCCGTTCCTTACCTTACCCTTAACTTGCCTTGCTTTCCCTTGCCTTCCTTTCCTTCCGATACTCTTTGCTTACCTTCCGTGCATTGCCTAGCATTGCGTTGTCGTGCCTTAGCCTTGCCTCGCCTGACAGAGCCTTGCCTTGCGTTACCCTTTCCTTGCCTTGCCGTGCATTGCCTAGCTTGCGTTGTCATGCCTTAGCCCTGTTTCCCCTTGCCGTGCCGTTCCTTCCCTTACCCTTAACTTGCCTTGCTTTCCCTTGCCTTCCTTGCCTTCCGTTACTCTTTGCTTGCCTTCCGTGCACTGCCTAGCCTTGCGTTTTCGTGCCTTAGCCTTGACTTGCCTCACCGTGCCTTGCCTTTCGTTACCCTTTCCTTGCCTGGCCGTGCATTGCCTAGCCGTGCGTAGCCGTGCCTTAGCCTTGTTTCCCCTTGCCGAGCCCTTCCTTCCGTTAACCTTGCCTTGCCTTGCTTTCCCTTGCCTTCCTTCCCTTCCGTTACTCCTTGCTTGCCTTACCTGCATTGCCTAGCTTTGCGTTGTCGTGCCTTAGCCTTGCCTCGCCTAACCGTGACTTCACTTGCGTTACCCTTTCTTTGCCTTGCCGTGCATTGCCTAGCCGTGCGTTGTTGTGCATTAGCCTTGCCTTGCGTCACCGTGCCTTGCCTTGCGTTACCCTTTCCTTGCCTTGCCGTGCATTGCCTAGCTTGCGTTGTCGTGCCTTAGCCTTGTTTCCCCTTGCCGTGCCGTGCCTTTTGGTTCACCTGCCTTGCCTTGCTTTCCCTTGCCTTTCATTCCTTCCGTTACTCGTTCCTTGCCTAGCCGTGCACTTCCTAGCCTTGCGTTGTCGTGCATTAGCCTTGCCTTGCCTGACCGTGCCTTGCCTTGCGTTACCCTTTCCTTGCCTTGCCGTACTTTGCCTAGCTTGCGTTTTCGTGCCTTAGCCTTGTTTCCCCTTGCCGTGCCGTTCCTTCCCTTACTCTTAACTTGCCTTGCTTTCCCTTGCCTTCCTTGCCTTCCGTTACTCTTTGCTTACCTTACGTGCATTGCCTAGCCTTCCGTTGTCGTGCCTTAGCCTTGCCTCGCTTGACCGTGCCTTGCCTTGCGTTACCCTCTCCTTCCCTTGCCTTGCTTTGCCTAGCCGTGCGTTGTCGTGCATTAGCCTTGCCTTGCCTCACCGTGCCTTGCCTTGCGTTACCCTTTCCTTGCCTTGCCGTGCTTTGCCTAGCCTTGCGTTGTCGTGCCTTAGCCTTGTTTCCCCTTGCCGTGCCGTTCCTTCCGTTACTCTTGCCTTGCCTTGCTTTCCCTTGCATTCCTTACATTCCGTTACTCTTTCCTTGCCTTGCCGTGCATTGCCTAGACGTGCGTTGTTGTGCATTAGCCTTGCCTTTCCTCACCGTGCCTTGCCTTGCGTTACCCTTTCCTTGCCTTGCCGTGCATTGCCTAGCCTTGCGTTGTCGTGCCTTAGCCTTGTTTCGCCTGACCCTGCCTTGCCTTGCGTTACCCTTTCCTTGCCTTGCCGTGCACTGCCAAGCCTTGCGTTGTCGTGCATTAGCCT
The DNA here is from genome assembly GCF_037893015.1 of Macrotis lagotis. Classification (NCBI taxonomy): domain Eukaryota; kingdom Metazoa; phylum Chordata; class Mammalia; order Peramelemorphia; family Peramelidae; genus Macrotis; species Macrotis lagotis. The sequence goes on from NW_027422096.1 coordinate 255,406, forward strand.
TGCCTCGACTGACCGTGCCTTGCCTTCCATTACTCGTTCCTTGCCTAGCCGTGCACTGCCTAGCCTTGCGTGGTCGTGCATTAGCCTTGCCTTGCCTGACCGTGCCTTGCCTTGCGTTACCCTTTCCTTGCCTTGCCGTGCTTTGCCCAACTTACGTTGTCGTGCCTTAGCCTTGTTTCGCCTTGCCGTGCCGTTCCTTCCCTTACTCTTGACTTGCCTTGCTTTCCCTTGCATTCCATACATTCCGTTACTCTTTGCTTAACATCCGTGCATTGCCTAGCCTTGCGTTGTCGTGCCGTAGCCTTGCCTCGCCTGACCGTGACTTCCCTTGCGTTACCCTTTCCTTGCCTTGCCGTCCATTGCCTAGCCGTGCGTTGTTGTGCATTAGCCTTGCCTTGCGTCACCGTGACTTGCCTTGCGTTACCCTTTCCTTGCCTTGCCGTGCTTTGCCTAGCCTTGCGTTGTCGTGCCTTAGCCTTGTTTCCCCTTGCCGTGCCGTTCCTTCCGTTACTCTTGCCTTGCCTTGCTTTCCCTTGCATTCCTTACATTCCGTTACTCTTCCCTTGCCTTGCCGTGCATTGCCTAGCCTTCCGTTGTCGTGCATTAGCCTTGCATTTCCTGACCGTGCCTTGCCTTGCGTTACCCTTTCCTTGCCTTGACGTGCATTGCCTAGACGTGCGTTGTTCTGCATTAGCCTTGCCTTGCCTCACCGTGCCTTGCCTTGCGTTACCCTTTCCTTGCCTTGCCGTGCATTGCCTAGATTGCGTTGTCGTGCCTTAGCCTTGTTTCCCCTTTCCGTGCCGTTCCTTCCCTTACCCTTGCCTTGCCTTGCTTTCCCTTGCCTTTCTTGCCTTCCGTTACTCTCTGCTTGCCTTCCGTGCATTGCCTAGCCTTGCGTTGTCGTGCCTTAGCCTTGCCTTGCCTCACCGTGCCTTGCCTTGCGTTACCCTTTCCTTGCCTTGCCGTGCATTGCCTAGCCTTGCGTTGTCGTGCCTTAGCCTTGCTTCCCCTTGCCGTGCCGTTCCTTCCGTTACTCTTGCCTTGCCTTGCTTTGCCTTGCCTTCCTTTCCTTCCGTTACTCTTTCCTTGCCTAGCCGTGCACTGCCTAGCCTTGCGTTGTCGTGCATTAGCCTTGCCTCGCCTGATCGTGCCTTGGCTTGCGTTACCCTTTCCTTGCCTTGCCGTGCATTGCCTAGCTTGCGTTGTCGTGCCTTCGCCTTGTTTCCCCTTGCCGTGCCGTTCCTTCCGTTACCCTTGCCTTTCCTTGCTTTCCCTTGCCTTCCTTGCCTTCCGTTACTCTTTGCTTGCCTTCCGTGCATTGCCTAGCCTTGCGTTGTCGTGCCTTAGCCTTGCCTCGCCTGACCGTGACTTCCCTTGCGTTACCCTTTCCTTGCCTTGCCGTGCATTGCCTAGACGTGCGTTGTTGTGCATTAGCCTTGCCTTTCCTCACCGTGCCTTGCCTTGCGTTACCCTTTCCTTGCCTTGCCGTGCATTGCCTACCTTGCGTTGTAGTGCCTTACCCTTGTTTCCCCTTGCCGTGCCGTGCCTTTTGTTACACTTGCCTTGCCTTGCTTTGCCTTGCCTTCCATTCCTTCCGTTACTCGTTCCTTGCTTAGCCGTGCACTGCCTAGCCTTGCGTTGTCGTGCATTAGCCTTGCCTTGCCTGACCGTGCCTTGCCTTGCGTTACCCTTTCCTTGCCTTGCCGTGCTTGGCCCAGCTTGCGTTGTCGTGCCTTAGCCTTGTTTCCCCTTGCCGTGCCGTTCCTTACCTTACTCTTGACTTGCCTTGCTTTCCCTTGCCTTCCTTGCCTTCCGTTACTCTTGGCTTACCATCCATGCATTGCCTAGCCTTGCGTTGTCGTGCCGTAGCCTTGCCTCGCCTGACCGTGACTTCCCTTGCGTTACCCTTTCCTTGCCTTGCCGTCCAGTGCCTAGCCTTGCGTTATCGTGCATTAGCCTAGCCTTGCCTGACCGTGCCTTGCCTTGCGGTACCCTTTCCTTGCCTTGCCGTGCATTGCCTAGCTTGCGTTGTCATGCCTTAGCCCTGTTTCCCCTTGCCGTGCCGTTCCTTCCCTTACCCTTAACTTGCCTTGCTTTCTCTTGCCTTCCTTGCCTTCCGTTACTCTTTGCTTGCCTTCCGTGCACTGCCTAGCCTTGCGTTTTCGTGCCTTAGCCTTGACTTGCCTCACCGTGCCTTGCCTTTCGTTACCCTTTCCTTGCCTGGCCGTGCATTGCCTAGCCGTGCGTAGCCGTGCCTTAGCCTTGTTTCCCCTTCCCGAGCCGTTCCTTCCGTTAACCTTGCCTTGCCTTGCTTTCCCTTGCCTTCCTTCCCTTCCGTTACTCCTTGCTTGCCTTACCTGCATTGCCTAGCCTTGCGTTGTCGTGCCTTAGCCTTACCTCGCCTGACCGTGACTTCACTTGCGTTACCCTTTCTTTGCCTTGCCGTGCATTGCCTAGCCGTGCGTTGTTGTGCATTAGCCTTGCCTTGCGTCAACGTGCCTTGCCTTGCGTTACCCTTTCCTTGCCTTGCCGTGCATTGCCTAGCTTGCGTTGTCGTGCCTTAGCCTTGTTTCCCCTTGCCGTGCCGTGCCTTTTGGTTCACCTGCCTTGCCTTGATTTGCCTTGCCTTTCATTCCTTCCGTTACTCGTTCCTTGCCTAGCCGTGCACTTCCTAGCCTTGCGTTGTCGTGCATTAGCCTTGCCTTGCCTGACCGTGCCTTGCCTTGCGTTACCCTTTCCTTGCCTTGCCGTACTTTGCCTAGCTTGCGTTTTCGTGCCTTAGCCTTGTTTCCCCTTGCCGTGCCGTTCCTTCCCTTACTCTTAACTTGCCTTGCTTTCCCTTCCCTTCCTTGCCTTCCGTTACTCTTTGCTTACCTTACTTGCATTGCCTAGCCTTCCGTTGTCGTGCCTTAGCCTTGCCTCGCTTGACCGTGCCTTGCCTTGCGTTACCCTCTCCTTCCCTTGCCTTGCTTTGCCTAGCCGTGCGTTGTCGTGCATTAGCCTTGCCTTGCCTCACCGTGCCTTGCCTTGCGTTACCCTTTCCTTGCCTTGCCGTGCTTTGCCTAGCCTTGCGTTGTCGTGCCTTAGCCTTGTTTCCCCTTGCCGTGCCGTTCCTTCCGTTACTCTTGCCTTGCCTTGCTTTCCCTTGCATTCCTTACATTCCGTTACTCTTTCCTTGCCTTGCCGTGCATTGCCTAGCCTTCCGTTGTCGTGCATTAGCCTTGCATTTCCTGACCGTGCCTAGCCTTGCGTTACCCTTTCCTTGCCTTGCCGTGCATTGCCTAGCTTGCGTTGTCGTGCCTTAGCCTTGTTTCCCCTTGCAGTGCCGTTCCTTACCTTACCCTTAACTTGCCTTGCTTTCCCTTGCCTTCCTTGCCTTCCGATACTCTTTGCTTACCTTCCGTGCATTGCCTAGCATTGCGTTGTCGTGCCTTAGCCTTGCCTCGCCTGACTGAGCCTTGCCTTGCGTTACCCTTTCCTTACCTTGCCGTGCATTGCCTAGCCTTGCGTTGTCGTGCATTAGCCTAGCCTTGCCTGACCGTGCCTTGCCTTGCGTTACCCTTTCCTTGCCTTGCCGTGCATTGCCTAGCTTGCCTTGTCATGCCTTAGCCCTGTTTCCCCTTGCCGTGCCGTTCCTTCCCTTACCCTTAACTTGCCTTGCTTTCCCTTGCCTTCCTTGCCTTCCGTTACTCTTTGCTTGCCTTCCGTGCACTGCCTAGCCTTGCGTTTTCGTGCCTTAGCCTTGACTTGCCTCACCGTGCCTTGCCTTTCGTTACCCTTTCCTTGCCTGGCCGTGCATTGCCTAGCCGTGCGTAGCCGTGCCTTAGCCTTGTTTCCCCTTTCCGAACCGTTCCTTCCGTTAACCTTGCCTTGCCTTGCTTTCCCTTGCCTTCCTTCCCTTCCGTTACTCCTTGCTTGCCTTACCTGCATTGCCTAGCCTTGCGTTGTCGTGCCTTAGCCTTGCCTCGCCTGACCGTGACTTCACTTGCGTTACCCTTTCTTTGCCTTGCCGTGCATTGCCTAGCCGTGCGTTGTTGTGCATTAGCCTTGCCTTGCCTCACCGTGCCTTGCCTTGCGTTACCCTTTCCTTGCCTTGCCGTGCATTGCCTAGCTTGCGTTGTCGTGCCTTAGCCTTGTTTCCCCTTGCCGTGCCGTGCCTTTTGGTTCACATGCCTTGCCTTGCTTTGCCTTGCCTTTCATTCCTTCCGTTACTCGTTCCTTGCCTAGCCGTGCACTTCCTAGCCTTGCGTTGTCGTGCATTAGCCTTGCCTTGCCTGACCGTGCCTTGCCTTGCTTACCCTTTCCTTGCCTTGCCGTACTTTGCCTAGCTTGCGTTGTCGTGCCTTAGCCTTGTTTCCCCTTGCCGTGCCGTTCCTTTTGTTACTCTTGCCTTGCCTTGCTTTCCCTTGCCTTCCTTGCCTTCCGTTACTCTTTCCTTGCCTAGCCGTGCATTGCCTAGCCTTGCGTTGTCGTGCATTAGCCTTGCCTCTACTGACCGTGCCTTGCCTTGCGTTACCCTCTCCTTCCCTTGCCTTGCTTTGCCTAGCCGTGCGTTGTCGTGCATTAGCCTTGCCTTGCCTCACCGTGCCTTGCCTTGCGTTACCCTTTCCTTGCCTTGCCGTGCTTTGCCTAGCCTTGCGTTGTCGTGCCTTAGCCTTGTTTCCCCTTGCCGTGCCGTTCCTTCCGTTACTCTTGCCTTGCCTTGCTTTCCCTTGCATTCCTTACATTCCGTTACTCTTTCCTTGCCTTGCCGTGCATTGCCTAGCTTTGCGTTGTCGTGCATTAGCCTTGCCTTTCCTGACCGTGCCTTGCCTTGCGTTACCCTTTCCTTGCCTTGCCGTGCATTGCTAGCTGTGCGTTGTCGTGCCTTAGCTTTGTTTCCCCTTGCCGTGCCGTTCCTTCTGTTACCTTGCCTTGCCTTGCTTTGCCTTGCCTTCCTTTCCTTCCGTTACCTTTCCTTGCCTAGCCGTGCACTGCCTAGCCTTGCGTTGTCGTGCATTAGCCTTGCCTCGCCTGACCGTGACTTCCCTTGCGTTACCCTTTCCTTGCCTTGCCGTGCATTGCCTAGCCGTGCGTTGTTGTGCATTAGCCTTGCCTTGCCTCACCGTGCCTTGCCTTGCGTTACCCTTTCCTTGCCTTGCCGTGCATTGCCTAGCTTGCGTTGTCGTGCCTTACCCTCGTTTCCTCTTGCGGTGCCGTGCCTTTTGTTTCACTTGCCTTCCATTGCTTTGCCTTGCCTTCCTTTCCTTCTGTTACTCTTTCCTTGCCTAGCCGTGCACTGCCTAGCCTTGCGTTTTCGTGCATTAGCCTTGCCTCGACTGACCGTGCCTTGCCTTGCGTTACCCTTTCCTTGCCTTGCCGTGCATTGCCTAGCTTGCGTTGTCGTGCCTTAGCCTTGTTTCCCCTTGCCGTGCCGTCCGTTTCTTACCTTCTTGCCTTGCCTTGCCTTCCTTGCCTTCCGTTACTCTTTCCTTGCCTTGCCGTGCATTGCCTAGCCTTGCGTTGTCGTGCCTTAGCCTTGCCTTGCCTCACCGTGCCTTGCCTTGCGTTACCCTTTCCTTGCCTTGCCGTGCATTGCCTAGCCTTGCGTTGTCGTGCCTTAGCCTTGTTTCCCCTTGCCGTGCCGTTCCTTCCGTTACTCTTGCCTTGCCTTGCTTTCCCTTGCATTCCTTGCCTTCCGTTACTCTTTCCTTGCCTTGCCGTGCATTGCCTAGCCTTGCGTTGTCGTGCATTAGCCTTGCCTTGCCTGACCGTGCCTTGCCTTGCGTTACCCTTTCCTTGCCTTGCCGTGCATTGCCTAGCTTGCGTTGTCGTGCCTTAGCCTTGTTTCCCCTTGCCGTGCCGTTCCTTCCGTTACTCTTGCCTTGCCTTGCTTTCCCTTGCCTTCCTTGCCTTCCGTTACTCTTTGCTTGCCTTCCGTGCATTGCCTAGCCTTGCGTTGTCGTGCCTTAGCCTTGCCTCGCCTGACCGTGACTTGCCTTGCGTTACCCTTTCCTTGCCTTGCCGTGCATTGCCTAGCCGTGCGTTGTTGTGCATTAGCCTTGCCTTGCCTCACCGTGCCTTCCCTTACGTTACCCTTTCCTTGCCTTGCCGTGCATTGCCTAGCTTGCGTTGTCGTGCCTTACCCTTTTTTCCGTTGCCGTGCCGTGCCTTTTGTTTCACTTTCCTTGCATTGCTTTACCTTGCCTTCCTTTCCTTCTGTTACGCTTTCCTTCCCTAGCCGTGCACTGCCAAGCCTTGCGTTGTCGTGCATTAGCCTTGCCTCGACTGACCGTGCCTTGCCTTGCGTTACCCTTTCCTTGCCTTGCCGTGCATTGCCTAGCTTGCGTTGTCGTGCCTTAGCCTTGTTTCCCCTTGCCGTGCCGTGCCTTTTGTTTCACTTGCCTTGCATTGCTTTGCCTTGCCTTCCTTTCCTTCTGTTACGCTTTCCTTGCCTAGCCGTGCACTGCTAAGCCTTGCGTTGTCGTGCATTAGCCTTCCCTCTACTGACCGTGCCTGGCCTTGCGTTACCCTCTCCTTCCCTTGCCTTGCTTTGCCTAGCCGTGCGTTGTCGTGCATTAGCCTTGCCATGCCTCACCGTGCCTTGCCTTGCGTTACCCTTTCCTTGCCTTGCCGTGCTTTGCCTAGCCTTGCGTTGTCGTGCCTTAGCCTTGTTTCCCCTTGCCGTGCCGTTCCTTCCGTTACTCTTGCCTTGCCTTGCTTTCCCTTGCATTCCTTACATTCCGTTACTCTTTCCTTGCCTTGCCGTGCATTGCCTAGACGTGCGTTGTTGTGCATTAGCCTTGCCTTTCCTCACCGTGCCTTGCCTTGCGTTACCCTTTCCTTGCCTTGCCGTGCATTGCCTAGCCTTGCGTTGTCGTGCCTTAGCCTTGCCTCGCCTGACCGTGCCTTGCCTTGCGTTACCCTTTCCTTGCCTTGCCGTGCATTGCCTAGCTTGCGTTGTCGTGCCTTAGCCTTGTTTCCCCTTGCCGTGCCGTGCCTTTTGTTACACTTGCCTTGCCTTGCTTTTCCCTTGCCTTCCATTCCTTCCGTTACTCGTTCCTTGCCTAGCCGTGCACTGCCTAGCCTTGCGTTGTCGTGCATTAGCCTTGCCTTGCCTGACCGTGCCTTGCCTTGCGTTACCCTTTCCTTGCCTTGCCGTGATTTGCCTAGCTTGCGTTGTCGTGCCTTAGCCTTGTTTCCCCTTGCCGTGCCGTTCCTTCCCTTACTCTTGACTTGCCTTGCTTTCCCTTGCCTTCCTTGCCTTCCGTTACTCTTTGCTTACCTTCCGTGCATTGCCTAGCCTTGCGTTGTCGTGCCTTAGCCTTGCCTCGCCTGACCGTGACTTCCCTTGCGTTACCCTTTCCTTGCCTTGCCGTGCATTGCCTAGCCGTGCGTTGTTGTGCATTAGCCTTGCCTTGCCTCACCGTGCCTTCCCTTGCGTTACCCTTTCCTTGCCTTGCCGTGCATTGCCTAGCTTGCGTTGTCGTGCCTTAGCCTTGTTTCCCCTTGCCGTGCCGTGCCTTTTGTTACACTTGCCTTGCCTTGCTTTGCCTTGCCTTCCTTTCCTTCCGTTACTCTTTCCTTGCCTAGCCGTGCACTGCCTAGCCTTGCGTTGTCGTGCATTAGCCTTGCCTCGCCTGACCGTGCCTTGCCTTGCGTTACCCTTTCCTTGCCTTGCCGTGCATTGCCTAGCTTGCGTTGTCGTGCCTTAGCCTTGTTTCCCCTTGCCGTGCCGTTCCTTCCTTACCCTTGCCTTGCCTTGCTTTCCCTTGCCTTCCTTGCCTTCCGTTACTCTTTCCTTGCCTTAGCCGTGCATTGCCTAGCCTTGCGTTGTCGTGCATTAGCCTTGCCTCGCCTGACTGTGCCTGGCCTTGCGTTACCCTCTCCTTCCCTTGCCTTGCTTTGCCTAGCCGTGCGTTGTCGTGCATTAGCCTTGCCTTGCCTCACCGTGCCTTGCCTTGCGTTACCCTTTCCTTGCCTTGCCGTGCATTGCCTAGCCTTGCGTTGTCGTGCCTTAGCCTTGTTTCCCCTTGCCGTGCCGTTCCTTCCGTTACTCTTGCCTTGCCTTGCTTTCCCTTGCATTCCTTACCTTCCGTTACTCTTTCCTTGCCTTGCCGTGCATTGCCTAGCCTTGCGTTGTCGTGCATTAGCCTTGCATTGCCTGACCGTGCCTTGCCTTGCGTTACCCTTTCCTTGCCTTGCCGTGCATTGCCTAGCTTGCGTTGTCGTGCCTTAGCCTTGTTTCCCCTTGCCGTGCCGTTCCTTCTGTTACTCTTGCCTTGCCTTGCTTTGCCTTGCCTTCCTTTCCTTCCGTTATTCTTTCCTTGCCTAGCCGTGCATTGCCTAGCCTTGCGTTGTCGTGCATTAGCCTTACCTTGCCTGACCGTGCCTTGCCTTGCGTTACCCTTTCCTTGCTTTGCCGTGCATTGCCTAGCCGTGCGTTGTCGTGCCTTAGCCTTGTTTCACCTTGCCGTAGCCTTGCTTGCGTTGCCTTGCTTTGCCTTGCCTTCCTTGCCTTCCGTTACTCTTTGCTTGCCTTCCGTGCATTGCGTAGCCTTGCGTTGTCGTGCCGTAGCCTTTTTTTGACCTTGCCATAGCCTTGCTTGCGTTACCTTGCTTTGCCTTGCATTCCTTGCCTTCAGTTACTCTTTGCTTGCCTTCCGTGCATTGCCTAGCCTTGCGTTTTCGTGCCTTAGCCTTTTCTCGCCTGACCCTGCCTTGCCTTGCGTTACCCTTTCCTTGCCTTTCCGTGCATTGCCTAGTTGCGTTGTCGTGCCTTAGCCTTGTTTCCCCTTGCCGTGCCGTGCCTTTTGTTACACTTGCCTTGCCTTGCTTTGCCTTGCCTTCCATTCCTTCCGTTACTCGTTCCTTGCCTAGCCGTGCACTGCCTAGCCTTGCGTTGTCGTGCATTAGCCTTGCCTTGCCTGACCGTGCCTTGCCTTGCGTTACCCTTTCCTTGCCTTGCCGTGCTTTGCCCAACTTGCGTTGTCGTGCCTTAGCCTTGTTTCGCCTTGCCGTGCCGTTCCTTCCCTTACTCTTGACTTGCCTTGCTTTCCCTTGCCTTCCTTGCCTTCCGTTACTCTTTGCTTAACATCCGTGCATTGCCTAGCCTTGCGTTGTCGTGCCGTAGCCTTGCCTCGCCTGACCGTGACTTCCCTTGCGTTACCCTTTCCTTGCCTTGCCGTCCATTGCCTAGCCGTGCGTTGTTGTGCATTAGCCTTGCCTTGCGTCACCGTGACTTGCCTTGCGTTACCCTTTCCTTGCCTTGCCGTGCTGTGCCTAGCCTTGCGTTGTCGTGCCTTAGCCTTGTTTCCCCTTGCCGTGCCGTTCCTTCCGTTACTCTTGCCTTGCCTTGCTTTCCCTTGCATTCCTTACATTCCGTTACTCTTTCCTTGCCTTGCCGTGCATTGCCTAGCCTTCCGTTGTCGTGCATTAGCCTTGCATTTCCTGACCGTGCCTTGCCTTGCGTTACCCTTTCCTTGCCTTGCCGTGCATTGCCTAGACGTGCGTTGTTCTGCATTAGCCTTGCCTTGCGTTACCCTTTCCTTGCCTTGCCGTGCATTGCCTAGCTTGCGTTGTCGTGCCTTAGCCTTGTTTCCCCTTTCCGTGCCGTTCCTTCCCTTACCCTTGCCTTGCCTTGCTTTCCCTTGCCTTTCTTCCCTTCCGTTACTCTCTGCTTGCCTTCCGTGCATTGCCTAGCCTTGCGTTTTCGTGCCTTAGCCTTTCCTTGCCTCACCGTGCCTTGCCTTGCGTTACCCTTTCCTTGCATTGCCGTGCATTGCCTAGCCTTGCGTTGTCGTGCCTTAGCCTTGCTTCCCCTTGCCGTGCCGTTCCTTCCGTTACTCTTGCCTTGCCTTGCTTTGCCTTGCCTTCCTTTCCTTCCGTTACTCTTTCCTTGCCTAGCCGTGCACTGCCTAGCCTTGCGTTGTCGTGCATTAGCCTTGCCTCGCCTGATCGTGCCTTGCCTTGCGTTACCCTTTCCTTGCCTTGCCGTGCATTGCCTAGCTTGCGTTGTCGTGCCTTCGACTTGTTTCCCCTTGCCGTGCCGTTCCTTCCCTTACCCTTAACTTGCCTTGCTTTCCCTTGCCTTCCTTGCCTTCCGTTACTCTTTGCTTACCTTCCGTGCATTGCCTAGCCGTGCGTTGCCGTGCCTTAGCCTTGTTTCCCCTTGCCGTGCCGTTCCTTCCGTTACCCTTGCCTTGCCTTGCTTTCCCTTGCCTTCCTTGCCTTCCGTTACTCTTTGCTTGCCTTCCGTGCATTGCCTAGCCTTGCGTTGTCGTGCCTTAGCCTTGCATCGCCTGACCGTGACTTCCCTTGCGTTACCCTTTCCTTGCCTTGCCGTGCATTGCCTAGACGTGCGTTGTTGTGCATTAGCCTTGCCTTTCCTCACCGTGCCTTGCCTTGCGTTACCCTTTCCTTGCCTTGCCGTGCATTGCCTACCTTGCGTTGTAGTGCCTTACCCTTGTTTCCCCTTGCCGTGCCGTGCCTTTTGTTACACTTGCCTTGCCTTGCTTTGCCTTGCCTTCCATTCCTTCCGTTACTCGTTCCTTGCCTAGCCGTGCACTGCCTAGCCTTGCGTTGTCGTGCATTAGCCTTGCCTTGCCTGACCGTGCCTTGCCTTGCGTTACCCTTTCCTTGCTTTGCCGTGCTTTGCCCAGCTTGCGTTGTCGTGCCTTAGCCTTGTTTCCCCTTGCCGTGCCGTTCCTTCCCTTACTCTTGACTTGCCTTGCTTTCCCTTGCCTTCCTTGCCTTCCGTTACTCTTTCCTTACCATCCGTGCATTGCCTAGCCTTGCGTTGTCGTGCCGTAGCCATGCCTCGCCTGACCGTGACTTCCCTTGCGTTACCCTTTCCTTGCCTTGCCGTCCATTGCCTAGCCGTGCGTTGTTGTGCATTAGCCTTGCCTTGCCTCACCGTGCCTTCCCTTACGTTACCCTTTCCTTGCCTTGCCGTGCATTGCCTAGCTTGCGTTGTCGTGCCTTACCCTTTTTTCCGTTGCCGTGCCGTGCCTTTTGTTTCACTTGCCTTGCATTGCTTTGCCTTGCCTTCCTTTCCTTCTGTTACGCTTTCCTTCCCTAGCCGTGCACTGCCAAGCCTTGCGTTGTCGTGCATTAGCCTTGCCTCGACTGACCGTGCCTTGCCTTGCGTTACACTTTCCTTGCCTTGCCGTGCATTGCCTAGCTTGCGTTGTCGTGCCTTAGCCTTGTTTCCCCTTGCCGTGCCGTGCCTTTTCTTTCACTTGCCTTGCATTGCTTTGCCTTGCCTTCCTTTCCTTCTGTTACGCTTTCCTTGCCTAGCCGTGCACTGCTAAGCCTTGCGTTGTCGTGCATTAGCCTTCCCTCTACTGACTGTGCCTGGCCTTGCGTTACCCTCTCCTTCCCTTGCCTTGCTTTGCCTAGCCGTGCGTTGTCGTGCATTAGCCTTGCCATGCCTCACCGTGCCTTGCCTTGCGTTACCCTTTCCTTGCCTTGCCGTGCTTTGCCTAGCCTTGCGTTGTCGTGCCTTAGCCTTGTTTCCCCTTGCCGTGCCTTTCCTTCCGTTACTCTTGCCTTGCCTTGCTTTCCCTTGCATTCCTTACATTCCGTTACTCTTTCCTTGCCTTGCCGTGCATTGCCTAGCTTTCCGTTGTCGTGCATTAGCCTTGCATTTCCTGACCGTGCCTTGCCTTGCGTTACCCTTTCCTTGCCTTGCCGTGCATTGCCTAGCTTGCGTTGTCGTGCCTTAGCCTTGTTTCCCCTTGCCGTGCCGTTCCTTCTGTTACTCTTGCCTTGCCTTGCTTTGCCTTGCCTTCCTTTCCTTCCGTTATTCTTTCCTTGCCTAGCCGTGCATTGCCTAGCCTTGCGTTGTCGTGCATTAGCCTTACCTTGCCTGACCGTGCCTTGCCTTGCGTTAGCCTTTCCTTGCTTTGCCGTGCATTGCCTAGCCGTGCGTTGTCGTGCCTTAGCCTTGTTTCACCTTGCCGTAGCCTTGCTTGCGTTGCCTTGCTTTGCCTTGCCTTCCTTGCCTTCCGTTACTCTTTGCTTGCCTTCCGTGCATTGCGTAGCCTTGCGTTGTCGTGCCGTAGCCTTTTTTTGACCTTGCCATAGCCTTGCTTGCGTTACCTTGCTTTGCCTTGCATTCCTTGCCTTCAGTTGCTCTTTGCTTGCCTTCCGTGCATTGCCTAGCCTTGCGTTTTCGTGCCTTAGCCTTTTCTCGCCTGACCCTGCCTTGCCTTGCGTTACCCTTTCCTTGCCTTTCCGTGCATTGCCTAGTTGCGTTGTCGTGCCTTAGCCTTGTTTCCCCTTGCCGTGCCGTGCCTTTTGTTACACTTGCCTTGCCTTGCTTTGCCTTGCCTTCCATTCCTTCCGTTACTCGTTCCTTGCCTAGTCGTGCACTGCCTAGCCTTGCGTTGTCGTGCATTAGCCTTGCCTTGCCTGACCGTGCCTTGCCTTGCGTTACCCTTTCCTTGCCTTGCCGTGCTTTGCCCAACTTGCGTTGTCGTGCCTTATCCTTGTTTCGCCTTGCCGTGCCGTTCCTTCCCTTACTCTTGACTTGCCTTGCTTTCCCTTGCCTTCCTTGCCTTCCGTTACTCTTTGCTTAACATCCGTGCATTGCCTAGCCTTGCGTTGTCGTGCCGTAGCCTTGCCTCGCCTGACCGTGACTTCCCTTGCGTTACCCTTTCCTTGCCTTGCCGTCCATTGCCTAGCCGTGCGTTGTTGTGCATTAGCCTTGCCTTGCGTCACCGTGACTTGCCTTGCGTTACCCTTTCCTTGCCTTGCCGTGCTTTGCCTAGCCTTGCGTTGTCGTGCCTTAGCCTTGTTTCCCCTTGCCGTGCCGTTCCTTCCGTTACTCTTGCCTTGCCTTGCTTTCCCTTGCATTCCTTACATTCCGTTACTCTTTCCTTGCCCTTGCCGTGCATTGCCTAGCCTTCCGTTGTCGTGCATTAGCCTTGCATTTCCTGACCGTGCCTTGCCTTGCGTTACCCTTTCCTTGCCTTGCCGTGCATTGCCTAGACGTGCGTTGTTCTGCATTAGCCTTGCCTTGCGTTACCCTTTCCTTGCCTTGCCGTGCATTGCCTAGCTTGCGTTGTCGTGCCTTAGCCTTGTTTCCCCTTTCCGTGCCGTTCCTTCCCTTACCCTTGCCTTGCCTTGCTTTCCCTTGCCTTTCTTCCCTTCCGTTACTCTCTGCTTGCCTTCCGTGCATTGCCTAGCCTTGCGTTTTCGTGCCTTAGCCTTTCCTTGCCTCACCGTGCCTTGCCTTGCGTTACCCTTTCCTTGCATTGCCGTGCATTGCCTAGCCTTGCGTTGTCGTGCCTTAGCCTTGCTTCCCCTTGCCGTGCCGTTCCTTCCGTTACTCTTGCCTTGCCTTGCTTTGCCTTGCCTTCCTTTCCTTCCGTTACTCTTTCCTTGCCTAGCCGTGCACTGCCTAGCCTTGCGTTGTCGTGCATTAGCCTTGCCTCGCCTGATCGTGCCTTGCCTTGCGTTACCCTTTCCTTGCCTTGCCGTGCATTGCCTAGCTTGCGTTGTCGTGCCTTAGCCTTGTTTCCCCTTGCCGTGCCGTTCCTTCCCTTACCCTTAACTTGCCTTGCTTTCCCTTGCCTTCCTTGCCTTCCGTTACTCTTTGCTTACCTTCCGTGCATTGCCTAGCCGTGCGTTGCCGTGCCTTAGCCTTGTTTCCCCTTGCCGTGCCGTTCCTTCCGTTACCCTTGCCTTGCCTTGCTTTCCCTTGCCTTCCTTGCCTTCCGTTACTCTTTGCTTGCCTTCCGTGCATTGCCTAGCCTTGCGTTGTCGTGCCTTAGCCTTGCCTCGCCTGACCGTGACTTCCCTTGCGTTACCCTTTCCTTGCCTTGCCGTGCATTGCCTAGACGTGCGTTGTTGTGCATTAGCCTTGCCTTTCCTCACCGTGCCTTGCCTTGCGTTACCCTTTCCTTGCCTTGCCGCGCATTGCCTACCTTGCGTTGTAGTGCCTTACCCTTGTTTCCCCTTGCCGTGCCGTGCCTTTTGTTACACTTGCCTTGCCTTGCTTTGCCTTGCCTTCCATTCCTTCCGTTACTCGTTCCTTGCCTAGCCGTGCACTGCCTAGCCTTGCGTTGTCGTGCATTAGCCTTGCCTTGCCTGACCGTGCCTTGCCTTGCGTTACCCTTTCCTTGCCTTGCCGTGCTTTGCCCAGCTTGCGTTGTCGTGCCTTAGCCTTGTTTCCCCTTGCCGTGCCGTTCCTTCCCTTACTCTTGACTTGCCTTGCTTTCCCTTGCCTTCCTTGCCTTCCGTTACTCTTTGCTTACCATCCGTGCATTGCCTAGCCTTGCGTTGTCGTGCCGTAGCCATGCCTCGCCTGACCGTGACTTCCCTTGCGTTACCCTTTCCTTGCCTTGCCGTCCATTGCCTAGCCGTGCGTTCTTGTGCATTAGCCTTGCCTTGCCTCACCGTGCCTTGCCTTACGTTACCCTTTCCTTGCCTTGCCGTGCATTGCCTAGCTTGCGTTGTGCCGTGCCTTTTGTTTCACTTGCCTTGCATTGCTTTGCCTTGCCTTCCTTTCCTTCTGTTACGCTTTCCTTCCCTAGCCGTGCACTGCCAAGCCTTGCGTTGTCGTGCATTAGCCTTGCCTCGACTGACCGTGCCTTGCCTTGCGTTACACTTTCCTTGCCTTGCCGTGCATTGCCTAGCTTGCGTTGTCGTGCCTTAGCCTTGTTTCCCCTTGCCGTGCCGTGCCTTTTCTTTCACTTGCCTTGCATTGCTTTGCCTTGCCTTCCTTTCCTTCTGTTACGCTTTCCTTGCCTAGCCGTGCACTGCTAAGCCTTGCGTTGTCGTGCATTAGCCTTCCCTCTACTGACTGTGCCTGGCCTTGCGTTACCCTCTCCTTCCCTTGCCTTGCTTTGCCTAGCCGTGCGTTGTCGTGCATTAGCCTTGCCATGCCTCACCGTGCCTTGCCTTGCGTTACCCTTTCCTTGCCTTGCCGTGCTTTGCCTAGCCTTGCGTTGTCGTGCCTTAGCCTTGTTTCCCCTTGCCGTGCCGTTCCTTCCGTTACTCTTGCCTTGCCTTGCTTTCCCTTGCATTCCTTACATTCCGTTACTCTTTCCTTGCCTTGCCGTGCATTGCCTAGCTTTCCGTTGTCGTGCATTAGCCTTGCATTTCCTGACCGTGCCTTGCCTTGCGTTACCCTTTCCTTGCCTTGCCGTGCATTGCCTAGCTTGCGTTGTCGTGCCTTAGCCTTGTTTCCCCTTGCCGTGCCGTTCCTTCTGTTACTCTTGCCTTGCCTTGCTTTGCCTTGCCTTCCTTTCCTTCCGTTATTCTTTCCTTGCCTAGCCGTGCATTGCCTAGCCTTGCGTTGTCGTGCATTAGCCTTACCTTGCCTGACCGTGCCTTGCCTTGCGTTAGCCTTTCCTTGCTTTGCCGTGCATTGCCTAGCCGTGCGTTGTCGTGCCTTAGCCTTGTTTCACCTTGCCGTAGCCTTGCTTGCGTTGCCTTGCTTTGCCTTGCCTTCCTTGCCTTCCGTTACTCTTTGCTTGCCTTCCGTGCATTGCGTAGCCTTGCGTTGTCGTGCCGTAGCCTTTTTTTGACCTTGCCATAGCCTTGCTTGCGTTACCTTGCTTTGCCTTGCATTCCTTGCCTTCAGTTACTCTTTGCTTGCCTTCCGTGCATTGCCTAGCCTTGCGTTTTCGTGCCTTAGCCTTTTCTCGCCTGACCCTGCCTTGCCTTGCGTTACCCTTTCCTTGCCTTTCCGTGCATTGCCTAGTTGCGTTGTCGTGCCTTAGCCTTGTTTCCCCTTGCCGTGCCGTGCCTTTTGTTACACTTGCCTTGCCTTGCTTTGCCTTGCCTTCCATTCCTTCCGTTACTCGTTCCTTGCCTAGCCGTGCACTGCCTAGCCTTGCGTTGTCGTGCATTAGCCTTGCCTTGCCTGACCGTGCCTTGCCTTGCGTTACCCTTTCCTTGCCTTGCCGTGCTTTGCCCAACTTGCGTTGTCGTGCCTTAGCCTTGTTTCGCCTTGCCGTGCCGTTCCTTCCCTTACTCTTGACTTGCCTTGCTTTCCCTTGCCTTCCTTGCCTTCCGTTACTCTTTGCTTAACATCCGTGCATTGCCTAGCCTTGCGTTGTCGTGCCGTAGCCTTGCCTCGCCTGACCGTGACTTCCCTTGCGTTACCCTTTCCTTGCCTTGCCGTCCATTGCCTAGCCGTGCGTTGTTGTGCATTAGCCTTGCCTTGCGTCACCGTGACTTGCCTTGCGTTACCCTTTCCTTGCCTTGCCGTGCTGTGCCTAGCCTTGCGTTGTCGTGCCTTAGCCTTGTTTCCCCTTGCCGTGCCGTTCCTTCCGTTACTCTTGCCTTGCCTTGCTTTCCCTTGCATTCCTTACATTCCGTTACTCTTTCCTTGCCTTGCCGTGCATTGCCTAGCCTTCCGTTGTCGTGCATTAGCCTTGCATTTCCTGACCGTGCCTTGCCTTGCGTTACCCTTTCCTTGCCTTGCCGTGCATTGCCTAGACGTGCGTTGTTCTGCTTGCCTTGCCTTTTACCTGCCTTGCCTTGCGTTACCCTTTCCTTGCCTTGCCGTGCATTGCCTAGCTTGCGTTGTCGTGCCTTAGCCTTGTTTCCCCTTTCCGTGCCGTTCCTTCCCTTACCCTTGCCTTGCCTTGCTTTCCCTTGCCTTTCTTGCCTTCCGTTACTCTCTGCTTGCCTTCCGTGCATTGCCTAGCCTTGCGTTTTCGTGCCTTAGCCTTTCCTTGCCTCACCGTGCCTTGCCTTGCGTTACCCTTTCCTTGCATTGCCGTGCATTGCCTAGCCTTGCGTTGTCGTGCCTTAGCCTTGCTTCCCCTTGCCGTGCCGTTCCTTCCGTTACTCTTGCCTTGCCTTGCTTTGCCTTGCCTTCCTTTCCTTCCGTTACTCTTTCCTTGCCTAGCCGTGCACTGCCTAGCCTTGCGTTGTCGTGCATTAGCCTTGCCTCGCCTGATCGTGCCTTGCCTTGCGTTACCCTTTCCTTGCCTTGCCGTGCATTGCCTAGCTTGCGTTGTCGTGCCTTCGCCTTGTTTCCCCTTGCCGTGCCGTTCCTTCCCTTACCCTTAACTTGCCTTGCTTTCCCTTGCCTTCCTTGCCTTCCGTTACTCTTTGCTTACCTTCCGTGCATTGCCTAGCCGTGCGTTGCCGTGCCTTAGCCTTGTTTCCCCTTGCCGTGCCGTTCCTTCCGTTACCCTTGCCTTGCCTTGCTTTCCCTTGCCTTCCTTGCCTTCCGTTACTCTTTGCTTGCCTTCCGTGCATTGCCTAGCCTTGCGTTGTCGTGCCTTAGCCTTGCCTCGCCTGACCGTGACTTCCCTTGCGTTACCCTTTCCTTGCCTTGCCGTGCATTGCCTAGACGTGCGTTGTTGTGCATTAGCCTTGCCTTTCCTCACCGTGCCTTGCCTTGCGTTACCCTTTCCTTGCCTTGCCGTGCATTGCCTACCTTGCGTTGTAGTGCCTTACCCTTGTTTCCCCTTGCCGTGCCGTGCCTTTTGTTACACTTGCCTTGCCTTGCTTTGCCTTGCCTTCCATTCCTTCCGTTACTCGTTCCTTGCCTAGCCGTGCACTGCCTAGCCTTGCGTTGTCGTGCATTAGCCTTGCCTTGCCTGACCGTGCCTTGCCTTGCGTTACCCTTTCCTTGCCTTGCCGTGCTTTGCCCAGCTTGCGTTGTCGTGCCTTAGCCTTGTTTCCCCTTGCCGTGCCGTTCCTTCCCTTACTCTTGACTTGCCTTGCTTTCCCTTGCCTTCCTTGCCTTCCGTTACTCTTTGCTTACCATCCGTGCATTGCCTAGCCTTGCGTTGTCGTGCCGTAGCCATGCCTCGCCTGACCGTGACTTCCCTTGCGTTACCCTTTCCTTGCCTTGCCGTCCATTGCCTAGCCGTGCGTTGTTGTGCATTAGCCTTGCCTTGCCTCACCGTGCCTTCCCTTACGTTACCCTTTCCTTGCCTTGCCGTGCATTGCCTAGCTTGCGTTGTCGTGCCTTACCCTTTTTTCCGTTGCCGTGCCGTGCCTTTTGTTTCACTTGCCTTGCATTGCTTTGCCTTGCCTTCCTTTCCTTCTGTTACGCTTTCCTTCCCTAGCCGTGCACTGCCAAGCCTTGCGTTGTCGTGCATTAGCCTTGCCTCGACTGACCGTGCCTTGCCTTGCGTTACACTTTCCTTGCCTTGCCGTGCATTGCCTAGCTTGCGTTGTCGTGCCTTAGCCTTGTTTCCCCTTGCCGTGCCGTGCCTTTTCTTTCACTTGCCTTGCATTGCTTTGCCTTGCCTTCCTTTCCTTCTGTTACGCTTTCCTTGCCTAGCCGTGCACTGCTAAGCCTTGCGTTGTCGTGCATTAGCCTTCCCTCTACTGACTGTGCCTGGCCTTGCGTTACCCTCTCCTTCCCTTGCCTTGCTTTGCCTAGCCGTGCGTTGTCGTGCATTAGCCTTGCCATGCCTCACCGTGCCTTGCCTTGCGTTACCCTTTCCTTGCCTTGCCGTGCTTTGCCTAGCCTTGCGTTGTCGTGCCTTAGCCTTGTTTCCCCTTGCCGTGCCTTTCCTTCCGTTACTCTTGCCTTGCCTTGCTTTCCCTTGCATTCCTTACATTCCGTTACTCTTTCCTTGCCTTGCCGTGCATTGCCTAGCCTTGCGTTGTCGTGCATTAGCCTTGCATTTCCTGACCGTGCCTTGCCTTGCGTTACCCTTTCCTTGCCTTGCCGTGCATTGCCTAGCTTGCGTTGTCGTGCCTTAGCCTTGTTTCCCCTTGCCGTGCCGTTCCTTCTGTTACTCTTGCCTTGCCTTGCTTTGCCTTGCCTTCCTTGCCTTCCGTTATTCTTTCCTTGCCTTGCCGTGCATTGCCTAGCCTTGCGTTGTCGTGCATTAGCCTTACCTTGCCTGACCGTGCCTTGCCTTGCGTTAGCCTTTCCTTGCTTTGCCGTGCATTGCCTAGCCGTGCGTTGTCGTGCCTTAGCCTTGTTTCACCTTGCCGTAGCCTTGCTTGCGTTGCCTTGCTTTGCCTTGCCTTCCTTGCCTTCCGTTACTCTTTGCTTGCCTTCCGTGCATTGCGTAGCCTTGCGTTGTCGTGCCGTAGCCTTTTTTTGACCTTGCCATAGCCTTGCTTGCGTTACCTTGCTTTGCCTTGCATTCCTTGCCTTCAGTTGCTCTTTGCTTGCCTTCCGTGCATTGCCTAGCCTTGCGTTTTCGTGCCTTAGCCTTTTCTCGCCTGACCCTGCCTTGCCTTGCGTTACCCTTTCCTTGCCTTTCCGTGCATTGCCTAGTTGCGTTGTCGTGCCTTAGCCTTGTTTCCCCTTGCCGTGCCGTGCCTTTTGTTACACTTGCCTTGCCTTGCTTTGCCTTGCCTTCCATTCCTTCCGTTACTCGTTCCTTGCCTAGCCGTGCACTGCCTAGCCTTGCGTTGTCGTGCATTAGCCTTGCCTTGCCTGACCGTGCCTTGCCTTGCGTTACCCTTTCCTTGCCTTGCCGTGCTTTGCCCAACTTGCGTTGTCGTGCCTTAGCCTTGTTTCGCCTTGCCGTGCCGTTCCTTCCCTTACTCTTGACTTGCCTTGCTTTCCCTTGCCTTCCTTGCCTTCCGTTACTCTTTGCTTAACATCCGTGCATTGCCTAGCCTTGCGTTGTCGTGCCGTAGCCTTGCCTCGCCTGACCGTGACTTCCCTTGCGTTACCCTTTCCTTGCCTTGCCGTCCATTGCCTAGCCGTGCGTTGTTGTGCATTAGCCTTGCCTTGCGTCACCGTGACTTGCCTTGCGTTACCCTTTCCTTGCCTTGCCGTGCTTTGCCTAGCCTTGCGTTGTCGTGCCTTAGCCTTGTTTCCCCTTGCCGTGCCGTTCCTTCCGTTACTCTTGCCTTGCCTTGCTTTCCCTTGCATTCCTTACATTCCGTTACTCTTTCCTTGCCTTGCCGTGCATTGCCTAGCCTTCCGTTGTCGTGCATTAGCCTTGCATTTCCTGACCGTGCCTTGCCTTGCGTTACCCTTTCCTTGCCTTGCCGTGCATTGCCTAGACGTGCGTTGTTCTGCATTAGCCTTGCCTTCTCACCGTGCCTTGCCTTGCGTTACCCTTTCCTTGCCTTGCCGTGCATTGCCTAGCTTGCGTTGTCGTGCCTTAGCCTTGTTTCCCCTTTCCGTGCCGTTCCTTCCCTTACCCTTGCCTTGCCTTGCTTTCCCTTGCCTTTCTTGCCTTCCGTTACTCTCTGCTTGCCTTCCGTGCATTGCCTAGCCTTGCGTTTTCGTGCCTTAGCCTTTCCTTGCCTCACCGTGCCTTGCCTTGCGTTACCCTTTCCTTGCCTTGCCGTGCATTGCCTAGCCTTGCGTTGTCGTGCCTTAGCCTTGCTTCCCCTTGCCGTGCCGTTCCTTCCGTTACTCTTGCCTTGCCTTGCTTTGCCTTGCCTTCCTTTCCTTCCGTTACTCTTTCCTTGCCTAGCCGTGCACTGCCTAGCCTTGCGTTGTCGTGCATTAGCCTTGCCTCGCCTGATCGTGCCTTGCCTTGCGTTACCCTTTCCTTGCCTTGCCGTGCATTGCCTAGCTTGCGTTGTCGTGCCTTCGCCTTGTTTCCCCTTGCCGTGCCGTTCCTTCCCTTACCCTTCCTTGCCTTGCTTTCCCTTGCCTTCCTTGCCTTCCGTTACTCTTTGCTTACCTTCCGTGCATTGCCTAGCCGTGCGTTGCCGTGCCTTAGCCTTGTTTCCCCTTGCCGTGCCGTTCCTTCCGTTACCCTTGCCTTGCCTTGCTTTCCCTTGCCTTCCTTGCCTTCCGTTACTCTTTGCTTGCCTTCCGTGCATTGCCTAGCCTTGCGTTGTCGTGCCTTAGCCTTGCCTCGCCTGACCGTGACTTCCCTTGCGTTACCCTTTCCTTGCCTTGCCGTGCATTGCCTAGACGTGCGTTGTTGTGCATTAGCCTTGCCTTTCCTCACCGTGCCTTGCCTTGCGTTACCCTTTCCTTGCCTTGCCGTGCATTGCCTACCTTGCGTTGTCGTGCCTTACCCTTGTTTCCCCTTGCCGTGCCGTGCCTTTTGTTACACTTGCCTTGCCTTGCTTTGCCTTGCCTTCCATTCCTTCCGTTACTCGTTCCTTGCCTAGCCGTGCACTGCCTAGCCTTGCGTTGTCGTGCATTAGCCTTGCCTTGCCTGACCGTGCCTTGCCTTGCGTTACCCTTTCCTTGCCTTGCCGTGCTTTGCCCAGCTTGCGTTGTCGTGCCTTAGCCTTGTTTCCCCTTGCCGTGCCGTTCCTTCCCTTACTCTTGACTTGCCTTGCTTTCCCTTGCCTTCCTTGCCTTCCGTTACTCTTTGCTTACCATCCGTGCATTGCCTAGCCTTGCGTTGTCGTGCCGTAGCCATGCCTCGCCTGACCGTGACTTCCCTTGCGTTACCCTTTCCTTGCCTTGCCGTCCATTGCCTAGCCGTGCGTTGTTGTGCATTAGCCTTGCCTTGCCTCACCGTGCCTTCCCTTACGTTACCCTTTCCTTGCCTTGCCGTGCATTGCCTAGCTTGCGTTGTCGTGCCTTACCCTTTTTTCCGTTGCCGTGCCGTGCCTTTTGTTTCACTTGCCTTGCATTGCTTTGCCTTGCCTTCCTTTCCTTCTGTTACGCTTTCCTTCCCTAGCCGTGCACTGCCAAGCCTTGCGTTGTCGTGCATTAGCCTTGCCTCGACTGACCGTGCCTTGCCTTGCGTTACACTTTCCTTGCCTTGCCGTGCATTGCCTAGCTTGCGTTGTCGTGCCTTAGCCTTGTTTCCCCTTGCCGTGCCGTGCCTTTTGTTTCACTTGCCTTGCATTGCTTTGCCTTGCCTTCCTTTCCTTCTGTTACGCTTTCCTTGCCTAGCCGTGCACTGCTAAGCCTTGCGTTGTCGTGCATTAGCCTTCCCTCTACTGACCGTGCCTGGCCTTGCATTACCCTCTCCTTCCCTTGCCTTGCTTTGCCTAGCCGTGCGTTGTCGTGCATTAGCCTTGCCATGCCTCACCGTGCCTTGCCTTACGTTACCCTTTCCTTGCCTTGCCGTGCTTTGCCTAGCCTTGCGTTGTCGTGCCTTAGCCTTGTTTCCCCTTGCCGTGCCGTTCCTTCCGTTACTCTTGCCTTGCCTTGCTTTCCCTTGCATTCCTTACAATCCGTTACTCTTTCCTTGCCTTGCCGTGCATTGCCTAGACGTGCGTTGTTGTGCATTAGCCTTGCCTTTCCTCACCGTGCCTTGCCTTGCGTTACCCTTTCCTTGCCTTGCCGTGCATTGCCTAGCCTTGCGTTGTCGTGCCTTAGCCTTGTCTCGCCTGACCCTGCCTTGCCTTGCGTTACCCTTTCCTTGCCTTGCCGTGCATTGCCTAGCTTGCGTTGTCGTGCCTTAGCCTTGTTTCCCCTTGCCGTGCCGTGCCTTTTGTTACACTTGCCTTGCCTTGCTTTTCCTTGCCTTCCATTCCTTCCGTTACTCGTTCCTTGCCTAGCCGTGCACTGCCTAGCCTTGCGTTGTCGTGCATTAGCCTTGCCTTGCCTGACCGTGCCTTGCCTTGCGTTACCCTTTCCTTGCCTTGCCGTGCTTTGCCCAGCTTGCGTTGTCGTGCCTTAGCCTTGTTTCCCCTTGCCGTGCCGTTCCTTCCCTTACTCTTGACTTGCCTTGCTTTCCCTTGCCTTCCTTGCCTCTCGTTACTCTTTGCTTACCATCCGTGCATTGCCTAGCCTTGCGTTGTCGTGCCGTAGCCATGCCTCGCCTGACCGTGACTTCCCTTGCGTTACCCTTTCCTTGCCTTGCCGTCCATTGCCTAGCCGTGCGTTGTTGTGCATTAGCCTTGCCTTGCCTCACCGTGCCTTCCCTTACGTTACCCTTTCCTTGCCTTGCCGTGCATTGCCTAGCTTGCGTTGTCGTGCCTTACCCTTTTTTTCCGTTGCCGTGCCGTGCCTTTTGTTTCACTTGCCTTGCATTGCTTTGCCTTGCCTTCCTTTCCTTCTGTTACGCTTTCCTTCCCTAGTCGTGCACTGCCAAGCCTTGCGTTGTCGTGCATTAGCCTTGCCTCGACTGACCGTGCCTTGCCTTGCGTTACACATTCCTTGCCTTGCCGTGCATTGCCTAGCTTGCGTTGTCGTGCCTTAGCCTTGTTTCCCCTTGCCGTGCCGTGCCTTTTCTTTCACTTGCCTTGCATTGCTTTGCCTTGCCTTCCTTTCCTTCTGTTACGCTTTCCTTGCCTAGCCGTGCACTGCTAAGCCTTGCGTTGTCGTGCATTAGCCTTCCCTCTACTGACTGTGCCTGGCCTTGCGTTACCCTCTCCTTCCCTTGCCTTGCTTTGCCTAGCCGTGCGTTGTCGTGCATTAGCCTTGCCATGCCTCACCGTGCCTTGCCTTGCGTTACCCTTTCCTTGCCTTGCCGTGCTTTGCCTAGCCTTGCGTTGTCGTGCCTTAGCCTTGTTTCCCCTTGCCGTGCCTTTCCTTCCGTTACTCTTGCCTTGCCTTGCTTTCCCTTGCATTCCTTACATTCCGTTACTCTTTCCTTGCCTTGCCGTGCATTGCCTAGCTTTCCGTTGTCGTGCATTAGCCTTGCATTTCCTGACCGTGCCTTGCCTTGCGTTACCCTTTCCTTGCCTTGCCGTGCATTGCCTAGCTTGCGTTGTCGTGCCTTAGCCTTGTTTCCCCTTGCCGTGCCGTTCCTTCTGTTACTCTTGCCTTGCCTTGCTTTGCCTTGCCTTCCTTTCCTTCCGTTATTCTTCTTGCCTCCTTGCCTTCCGTTACCCTTGGCTTGCCTTGCTTTCCCTTGCCTTCCGTTACTCTTTGCTTGCCTTCCGTGCATTGCCTAGCCTTGCCGTGCATTGCCTAGCCTTGCGTTGTCGTGCATTAGCCTTACCTTGCCTGACCGTGCCTTGCCTTGCGTTACCCTTTCCTTGCTTTGCCGTGCATTGCCTAGCCTTGCGTTGTCGTGCCTTAGCCTTGTTTCACCTTGCCGTAGCCTTGCTTGCGTTGCCTTGCTTTGCCTTGCCTTCCTTGCCTTCCGTTACTCTTTGCTTGCCTTCCGTGCATTGCGTAGCCTTGCGTTGTCGTGCCGTAGCCTTTTTTTGACCTTGCCATAGCCTTGCTTGCGTTACCTTGCTTTGCCTTGCATTCCTTGCCTTCAGTTGCTCTTTGCTTGCCTTCCGTGCATTGCCTAGCCTTGCGTTTTCGTGCCTTAGCCTTTTCTCGCCTGACCCTGCCTTGCCTTGCGTTACCCTTTCCTTGCCTTTCCGTGCATTGCCTAGTTGCGTTGTCGTGCCTTAGCCTTGTTTCCCCTTGCCGTGCCGTGCCTTTTGTTACACTTGCCTTGCCTTGCTTTGCCTTGCCTTCCATTCCTTCCGTTACTCGTTCCTTGCCTAGCCGTGCACTGCCTAGCCTTGCGTTGTCGTGCATTAGCCTTGCCTTGCCTGACCGTGCCTTGCCTTGCGTTACCCTTTCCTTGCCTTGCCGTGCTTTGCCCAACTTGCGTTGTCGTGCCTTATCCTTGTTTCGCCTTGCCGTGCCGTTCCTTCCCTTACTCTTGACTTGCCTTGCTTTCCCTTGCCTTCCTTGCCTTCCGTTACTCTTTGCTTAACATCCGTGCATTGCCTAGCCTTGCGTTGTCGTGCCGTAGCCTTGCCTCGCCTGACCGTGACTTCCCTTGCGTTACCCTTTCCTTGCCTTGCCGTCCATTGCCTAGCCGTGCGTTGTTGTGCATTAGCCTTGCCTTGCGTCACCGTGACTTGCCTTGCGTTACCCTTTCCTTGCCTTGCCGTGCTGTGCCTAGCCTTGCGTTGTCGTGCCTTAGCCTTGTTTCCCCTTGCCGTGCCGTTCCTTCCGTTACTCTTGCCTTGCCTTGCTTTCCCTTGCATTCCTTACATTCCGTTACTCTTTCCTTGCCTTGCCGTGCATTGCCTAGCCTTCCGTTGTCGTGCATTAGCCTTGCATTTCCTGACCGTGCCTTGCCTTGCGTTACCCTTTCCTTGCCTTGCCGTGCATTGCCTAGACGTGCGTTGTTCTGCATTAGCCTTGCCTTGCGTTACCCTTTCCTTGCCTTGCCGTGCATTGCCTAGCTTGCGTTGTCGTGCCTTAGCCTTGTTTCCCCTTTCCGTGCCGTTCCTTCCCTTACCCTTGCCTTGCCTTGCTTTCCCTTGCCTTTCTTCCCTTCCGTTACTCTCTGCTTGCCTTCCGTGCATTGCCTAGCCTTGCGTTTTCGTGCCTTAGCCTTTCCTTGCCTCACCGTGCCTTGCCTTGCGTTACCCTTTCCTTGCATTGCCGTGCATTGCCTAGCCTTGCGTTGTCGTGCCTTAGCCTTGCTTCCCCTTGCCGTGCCGTTCCTTCCGTTACTCTTGCCTTGCCTTGCTTTGCCTTGCCTTCCTTTCCTTCCGTTACTCTTTCCTTGCCTAGCCGTGCACTGCCTAGCCTTGCGTTGTCGTGCATTAGCCTTGCCTCGCCTGATCGTGCCTTGCCTTGCGTTACCCTTTCCTTGCCTTGCCGTGCATTGCCTAGCTTGCGTTGTCGTGCCTTCGACTTGTTTCCCCTTGCCGTGCCGTTCCTTCCCTTACCCTTAACTTGCCTTGCTTTCCCTTGCCTTCCTTGCCTTCCGTTACTCTTTGCTTACCTTCCGTGCATTGCCTAGCCGTGCGTTGCCGTGCCTTAGCCTTGTTTCCCCTTGCCGTGCCGTTCCTTCCGTTACCCTTGCCTTGCCTTGCTTTCCCTTGCCTTCCTTGCCTTCCGTTACTCTTTGCTTGCCTTCCGTGCATTGCCTAGCCTTGCGTTGTCGTGCCTTAGCCTTGCCTCGCCTGACCGTGACTTCCCTTGCGTTACCCTTTCCTTGCCTTGCCGTGCATTGCCTAGACGTGCGTTGTTGTGCATTAGCCTTGCCTTTCCTCACCGTGCCTTGCCTTGCGTTACCCTTTCCTTGCCTTGCCGTGCATTGCCTACCTTGCGTTGTAGTGCCTTACCCTTGTTTCCCCTTGCCGTGCCGTGCCTTTTGTTACACTTGCCTTGCCTTGCTTTGCCTTGCCTTCCATTCCTTCCGTTACTCGTTCCTTGCCTAGCCGTGCACTGCCTAGCCTTGCGTTGTCGTGCATTAGCCTTGCCTTGCCTGACCGTGCCTTGCCTTGCGTTACCCTTTCCTTGCCTTGCCGTGCTTTGCCCAGCTTGCGTTGTCGTGCCTTAGCCTTGTTTCCCCTTGCCGTGCCGTTCCTTCCCTTACTCTTGACTTGCCTTGCTTTCCCTTGCCTTCCTTGCCTTCCGTTACTCTTTCCTTACCATCCGTGCATTGCCTAGCCTTGCGTTGTCGTGCCGTAGCCATGCCTCGCCTGACCGTGACTTCCCTTGCGTTACCCTTTCCTTGCCTTGCCGTCCATTGCCTAGCCGTGCGTTGTTGTGCATTAGCCTTGCCTTGCCTCACCGTGCCTTCCCTTACGTTACCCTTTCCTTGCCTTGCCGTGCATTGCCTAGCTTGCGTTGTCGTGCCTTACCCTTTTTTCCGTTGCCGTGCCGTGCCTTTTGTTTCACTTGCCTTGCATTGCTTTGCCTTGCCTTCCTTTCCTTCTGTTACGCTTTCCTTCCCTAGCCGTGCACTGCCAAGCCTTGCGTTGTCGTGCATTAGCCTTGCCTCGACTGACCGTGCCTTGCCTTGCGTTACACTTTCCTTGCCTTGCCGTGCATTGCCTAGCTTGCGTTGTCGTGCCTTAACCTTGTTTCCCCTTGCCGTGCCGTGCCTTTTGTTTCACTTGCCTTGCATTGCTTTGCCTTGCCT
The DNA here is from genome assembly GCF_037893015.1 of Macrotis lagotis. Classification (NCBI taxonomy): domain Eukaryota; kingdom Metazoa; phylum Chordata; class Mammalia; order Peramelemorphia; family Peramelidae; genus Macrotis; species Macrotis lagotis. The sequence continues at coordinate 282,036 of NW_027422096.1, forward strand.
TCCTTTCCTTCTGTTACGCTTTCCTTGCCTAGCCGTGCACTGCTAAGCCTTGCGTTGTCGTGCATTAGCCTTCCCTCTACTGACCGTGCCTGGCCTTGCGTTACCCTCTCCTTCCCTTGCCTTGCTTTGCCTAGCCGTGCGTTGTCGTGCATTAGCCTTGCCATGCCTCACCGTGCCTTGCCTTACGTTACCCTTTCCTTGCCTTGCCGTGCTTTGCCTAGCCTTGCGTTGTCGTGCCTTAGCCTTGTTTCCCCTTGCCGTGCCGTTCCTTCCGTTACCCTTGCCTTGCCTTGCTTTCCCTTGCATTCCTTACATTCCGTTACTCTTTCCTTGCCTTGCCGTGCATTGCCTAGACGTGCGTTGTTGTGCATTAGCCTTGCCTTTCCTCACCGTGCCTTGCCTTGCGTTACCCTTTCCTTGCCTTGCCGTGCATTGCCTAGCCTTGCGTTGTCGTGCCTTAGCCTTGTCTCGCCTGACACTGCCTTGCCTTGCGTTACCCTTTCCTTGCCTTGCCGTGCATTGCCTAGCTTGCGTTGTCGTGCCTTAGCCTTGTTTCCCCTTGCCGTGCCGTGCCTTTTGTTACACTTGCCTTGCCTTGCTTTTCCGTGCCTTCCATTCCTTCCGTTACTCGTTCCTTGCCTAGCCGTGCACTGCCTAGCCTTGCGTTGTCGTGCATTAGCCTTGCCTTGCCTGACCGTGCCTTGCCTTGCGTTACCCTTTCCTTGCCTTGCCGTGCTTTGCCCAGCTTGCGTTGTCGTGCCTTAGCCTTGTTTCCCCTTGCCGTGCCGTTCCTTCCCTTACTCTTGACTTGCCTTGCTTTCCCTAGCCTTCCTTGCCTTCCGTTACTCTTTGCTTACCATCCGTGCATTGCCTAGCCTTGCGTTGTTGTGCCGTAGCCATGCCTCGCCTGACCGTGACTTCCCTTGCGTTACCCTTTCCTTGCCTTGCCGTCCATTGCCTAGCCGTGCGTTGTTGTGCATTAGCCTTGCCTTGCCTCACCGTGACTTCCCTTACGTTACCCTTTCCTTGCCTTGCCGTGCATTGCCTAGCTTGCGTTGTCGTGCCTTACCCTTTTTTCCGTTGCCGTGCCGTGCCTTTTGTTTCACTTGCCTTGCATTGCTTTGCCTTGCCTTCCTTTCCTTCTGTTACGCTTTCCTTCCCTAGCCGTGCACTGCCAAGCCTTGCGTTGTCGTGCATTAGCCTTGCCTCGACTGACCGTGCCTTGCCTTGCGTTACACATTCCTTGCCTTGCCGTGCATTGCCTAGCTTGCGTTGTCGTGCCTTAGCCTTGTTTCCCCTTGCCGTGCCGTGCCTTTTGTTTCACTTGCCTTGCATTGCTTTGCCTTGCCTTCCTTTCCTTCTGTTACGCTTTCCTTGCCTAGCCGTGCACTGCTAAGCCTTGCGTTGTCGTGCATTAGCCTTCCCTCTACTGACCGTGCCTGGCCTTGCGTTACCCTCTCCTTCCCTTGCCTTGCTTTGCCTAGCCGTGCGTTGTCGTGCATTAGCCTTGCCATGCCTCACCGTGCCTTGCCTTGCGTTACCTTTTCCTTGCCTTGCCGTGCTTTGCCTAGCCTTGCGTTGTCGTGCCTTAGCCTTGTTTCCCCTTGCCGTGCCGTTCCTTCCGTTACTCTTGCCTTGCCTTGCTTTTCCTTGCATTCCTTACATTCCGTTACTCTTTCCTTGCCTTGCCGTGCATTGCCTAGCTTTCCGTTGTCGTGCATTAGCCTTGCATTTCCTGACCGTGCCTTGCCTTGCGTTACCCTTTCCTTGCCTTGCCGTGCATTGCCTAGCTTGCGTTGTCGTGCCTTAGCCTTGTTTCCCCTTGCCGTGCCGTTCCTTCTGTTACTCTTGCCTTGCCTTGCTTTGCCTTGCCTTCCTTTCCTTCCGTTATTCTTTCCTTGCCTAGCCGTGCATTGCCTAGCCTTGCGTTGTCGTGCCGTAGCCTTGCCTCGCCTGACCGTGACTTCCCTTGCGTTACCCTTTCCTTGCCTTGCCGTCCATTGCCTAGCCGTGCGTTGTTGTGCATTAGCCTTGCCTTGCCTCACCGTGCCTTGCCTTACGTTACCCTTTCCTTGCCTTGCCGTGCATTGCCTAGCTTGCGTTGTCGTGCCTTACCCTCGTTTCCTCTTGCCGTGCCGTGCCTTTTGTTTCACTTGCCTTCCATTGCTTTGCCTTGCCTTCCTTTCCTTCTGTTACTCTTTCCTTGCCTAGCCTTGCACTGCCATGCCTTGCGTTTTCGTGCATTAGCCTTGCCTCGACTGACTGTGCCTTGCCTTGCGTTACCCTTTCCTTGCCTTGCCGTGCATTGCCTAGCTTGCGTTGTCGTGCCTTAGCCTTGTTTCCCCTTGCCGTGCCGTGCCGTTTGTTACACTTGCCTTGCCTTGCTTTCCCTTGCCTTCCGTTACTTTTTGCTTGCCTTCCGTGCATTGCCTAGCCTTGCGTTTTCGTGCCTTAGCCTTGCCTTGCCTCACCGTGCCTTGTCTTGCGTTACCCTTTCCTTGCCTTGCCGTGCATTGCCTAGCCTTGCGTTGTCGTGCCTTAGCCTTGCTTCCCCTTGCCGTGCCGTTCCTTCCGTTACTCTTGCCTTGCCTTGCTTTCCATTGCATTCCTTGCCTTCCGTTACTCTTTCCTTGCCTTGCCGTGCATTGCCTAGCCTTGCGTTGTCGTGCATTAGCCTTGCCTTCCCTGACCGTGCCTTGCCTTGCGTTACCCTTTCCTTGCCTTGCCGTGCATTGCCTAGCTTGCGTTGTCATGCCTTAGCCCTGTTTCCCCTTGCCGTGCCGTTCCTTCCCTTACCCTTAACTTGCCTTGCTTTCCCTTGTCTTCCTTGCTTTCCGTTACTCTTTGCTTACCTTCCGTGCATTGCATAGCCTTGCGTTGTCGTGCATTAGCCTTCCCTCGCCTGACAGTGCCTTGCCTTGCGTTACCCTTTCCTTGCCTTGCCGTGCATTGCCTAGCCGTGCGTTGTCGTGCATTAGCCTTGCCTTGCCTCACCGTGCCTTGCCTTGAGTTACCCTTTCCTTGCCTTTCCGTGCATTGCCTAGCTTGCGTTGTCGTGCCTTACCCTTTTTTCCGTTGCCGTGCCGTGCCTTTTGTTTCACTTGCCTTGCATTGCTTTGCCTTGCCTTCCTTTCCTTCTGTTACGCTTTCCTTGCCTAGCCGTGCACTGCCAAGCCTTGCGATGTCGTGCATTAGCCTTGCCTCGACTGACCGTGCTTTCCCTTGCGTTACCCTTTCCTTGCCTTGCCGTGCATTGCCTAGCTTGCGTTGTCGTGCCTTAGCCTTGTTTCCCCTTGCCGTGCCGTGCCTTTTGTTTCACTTGCCTTGCATTGCTTTGCCTTGCCTTCCTTTCCTTCTGTTACGCTTTCCTTGCCTAGCCGTGCACTGCCAAGCCTTGCGTTGTCGTGCATTAGCCTTCGCTCGACTGACCGTGCCTGGCCTTGCGTTACCCTCTCCTTCCCTTGCCTTGCTTTGCCTAGCCGTGCGTTGTCGTGCATTAGCCTTGCCTTGCCTCACCGTGCCTTGCCTTGCGTTACCCTTTCCTTGCCTTGCCGTGCTTTGCCTAGCCTTGCGTTGTCGTGCCTTAGCCTTGTTTCCCCTTGCCGTGCCGTTCCTTCCGTTACTCTTGCCTTGCCTTGCTTTCCCTTGCATTCCTTACATTCCGTTACTCTTTCCTTGCCTTGCCGTGCATTGCCTAGCCTTCCGTTGTCGTGCATTAGCCTTGCATTTCCTGACCGTGCCTTGCCTTGCGTTACCCTTTCCTTGCCTTGCCGTGCATTGCCTAGCTTGCGTTGTCGTGCCTTAGCCTTGTTTCCCCTTGCAGTGCCGTTCCTTACCTTACCCTTAACTTGCCTTGCTTTCCCTTGCCTTCCTTGCCTTCCGATACTCTTTGCTTACCTTCCGTGCATTGCCTAGCATTGCGTTGTCGTGCCTTAGCCTTGCCTTGCCTGACAGAGCCTTGCCTTGCGTTACCCTTTCCTTGCCTTGCCGTGCATTGCCTAGCCTTGCGTTGTCGTGCATTAGCCTAGCCTTGCCTGACCGTGCCTTGCCTTGCGTTACCCTTTCCTTGCCTTGCCGTGCATTGCGTAGCTTGCGTTGTCATGCCTTAGCCCTGTTTCCCCTTGCCGTGCCGTTCCTTCCCTTACCCTTAACTTGCCTTGCTTTCCCTTGCCTTCCTTGCCTTCCGTTACTCTTTGCTTGCCTTCCGTGCACTGCCTAGCCTTGCGTTTTCGTGCCTTAGCCTTGACTTGCCTCACCGTGCCTTGCCTTTCGTTACGCTTTCCTTGCCTTGCCGTGCATTGCCTAGCTTGCGTTGTCGTGCCTTAGCCTTGTTTCCCCTTGCCGTGCCGTGCCTTTTGGTTCACCTGCCTTGCCTTGCTTTGCCTTGCCTTTCATTCCTTCCGTTACTCGTTCCTTGCCTAGCCGTGCACTTCCTAGCCTTGCGTTGTCGTGCATTAGCCTTGCCTTGCCTGACCGTGCCTTGCCTTGCGTTACCCTTTCCTTGCCTTGCCGTACTTTGCCTAGCTTGCGTTTTCGTGCCTTAGCCTTGTTTCCCCTTGCCGTGCCGTTCCTTCCGTTACTCTTAACTTGCCTTGCTTTCCCTTGCCTTCCTTGCCTTCCGTTACTCTTTGCTTACCTTACGTGCATTGCCTAGCCTTCCGTTGTCGTGCCTTAGCCTTGCCTCGCTTGACCGTGCCTTCCCTTGCGTTACCCTCTCCTTCCCTTGCCTTGCTTTGCCTAGCCGTGCGTTGTCGTGCATTAGCCTTACCTTGCCTCACCGTGCCTTGCCTTGCGTTACCCTTTCCTTGCCTTGCCGTGCTTTGCCTAGCCTTGCGTTGTCGTGCCTTAGCCTTGTTTCCCCTTGCCGTGCCGTTCCTTCCGTTACTCTTGCCTTGCCTTGCTTTCCCTTGCATTCCTTACATTCCGTTACTCTTTCCTTGCCTTGCCGTGCATTGCCTAGACGTGCGTTGTTGTGCATTAGCCTTGCCTTTCCTCACCGTGCCTTGCCTTGCGTTACCCTTTCCTTGCCTTGCCGTGCATGGCCTAGCCTTGCGTTGTCGTGCCTTAGCCTTGTCTCGCCTGACCCTGCCTTGCCTTGCGTTACCCTTTCCTTGCCTTGCCGTGCACTGCCAAGCCTTGCGTTGTCGTGCATTAGCCTTGCCTCGACTGACCGTGCCTTGCCTTCCATTACTCGTTCCTTGCCTAGCCGTGCACTGCCTAGCCTTGCGTGGTAGTGCATTAGCCCTGCCTTGCCTGACCGTGCCTTGCCTTGCGTTACCCTTTCCTTGCCTTGCCGTGCTTTGCCCAACTTACGTTGTCGTGCCTTAGCCTTGTTTCGCCTTGCCGTGCCGTTCCTTCCCTTACTCTTGACTTGCCTTGCTTTCCCTTGCCTTCCTTGCCTTCCGTTACTCTTTGCTAAACATCCGTGCATTGCCTAGCCTTGCGTTGTCGTGCCGTAGCCTTGCCTCGCCTGACCGTGACTTCCCTTGCCTTACCCTTTCCTTGCCTTGCCGTCCATTGCCTAGCCGTGCGTAGTTGTGCATTAGCCTTGCCTTGCGTCACCGTGACTTGCCTTGCGTTACCCTTTCCTTGCCTTGCCGTGCTTTGCCTAGCCTTGCGTTGTCGTGCCTTAGCCTTGTTGACCCTTGCCGTGCCGTTCCTTCCGTTCCTCTTGCCTTGCCTTGCTTTCCCTTGCATTCCTTACATTCCGTTACTCTTTCCTTGCCTTGCCGTGCATTGCCTAGCCTTCCGTTGTCGTGCATTAGCCTTGCATTTCCTGACCGTGCCTTGCCTTGCGTTACCCTTTCCTTGCCTTGCCGTGCATTGCCTAGACGTGCGTTGTTCTGCATTAGCCTTGCCTTGCCTCACCGTGCCTTGCCTTGAGTTACCCTTTCCTTGCCTTTCCGTGCATTGCCTAGCTTGCGTTGTCGTGCCTTACCCTTTTTTCCCCTTGCCGTGCCGTGCCTTTTGTTTCACTTGCCTTGCATTGATTTGCCTTGCCTTCCTTTCCTTCTGTTACGCTTTCCTTGCCTAGCCGTGCACTGCCAAGCCTTGCGATGTCGTGCATTAGCCTTGCCTCGACTGACCGTGCTTTGCCTTGCGTTACCCTTTCCTTGCCTTGCCGTGCATTGCCTAGCTTGCGTTGTCGTGCCTTAGCCTTGTTTCCCCTTGCCGTGCCGTGCCTTTTTTTTCACTTGCCTTGCATTGCTTTGCCTTGCCTTCCTTTCCTTCTGTTACGCTTTCCTTGCCTAGCCGTGCACTGCCAAGCCTTGCGTTGTCGTGCATTAGACTTCGCTCGACTGACCGTGCCTGGCCTTGCGTTACCCTCTCCTTCCCTTGCCTTGCTTTGCCTAGCCGTGCGTTGTCGTGCATTAGCCTTGCCTTGCCTCACCGTGCCTTGCCTTGCGTTACCCTTTCCTTGCCTTGCCGTGCTTTGCCTAGCCTTGCGTTGTCGTGCCTTAGCCTTGTTTCCCCTTGCCGTGCCGTTCCTTCCGTTACTCTTGCCTTGCCTTGCTTTCCCTTGCATTCCTTACATTCCGTTACTCTTTCCTTGCCTTGCCGTGCATTGCCTAGCCTTCCGTTGTCGTGCATTAGCCTTGCATTTCCTGATCGTGCCTTGCCTTGCGTTACCCTTTCCTTGCCTTGCCGTGCATTGCCTAGCGTGCGTTGTCGTGCCTTAGCCTTGTTTCCCCTTGCAGTGCCGTTCCTTACCTTACCCTTAACTTGCCTTGCTTTCCCTTGCCTTCCTTGCCTTCCGATACTCTTTGCTTACCTTCCGTGCATTGCCTAGCATTGCGTTGTCGTGCCTTAGCCTTGCCTCGCCTGACAGAGCCTTGCCTTGCGTTACCCTTTCCTTGCCTTGCCGTGCATTGCCTAGCCTTGCGTTGTCGTGCATTAGCCTAGCCTTGCCTGACCGTGCCTTGCCTTGCGTTACCCTTTCCTTGCCTTGCTGTGCATTGCGTAGCTTGCGTTGTCATGCCTTAGCCTTGTTTCCCCTTGCCGTGCCGTTCCTTCCCTTACCCTTAACTTGCCTTGCTTTCCCTTGCCTTCCTTGCCTTCCGTTACTCTTTGCTTGCCTTCCGTGCACTGCCTAGCCTTGCGTTTTCGTGCCTTAGCCTTGACTTGCCTCACCGTGCCTTGCCTTTCGTTACCCTTTCCTTGCCTGGCCGTGCATTGCCTAGCCGTGCGTAGCCGTGCCTTAGCCTTGTTTCCCCTTGCCGAGCCGTTCCTTCCGTTAACCTTGCCTTGCCTTGCTTTCCCTTGCCTTCCTTCCCTTTTGTTACTCCTTGCTTGCCTTACCTGCATTGCCTAGCCTTGCGTTGTCGTGCCTTAGCCTTGCCTCGCCTGACCGTGACTTCACTTGCGTTACCCTTTCTTTGCCTTGCCGTGCATTGCCTAGCCGTGCGTTGTTGTGCATTAGCCTTGCCTTGCGTCACCGTGCCTTGCCTTGCGTTACCCTTTCCTTGCCTTGCCGTGCATTGCCTAGCTTGCGTTGTCGTGCCTTAGCCTTGTTTCCCCTTGCCGTGCCGTGCCTTTTGGTTCACCTGCCTTGCCTTGCTTTGCCTTGCCTTTCATTCCTTCCGTTACTCGTTCCTTGCCTAGCCGTGCACTTCCTAGCCTTGCGTTGTCGTGCCTTAGCCTTGTTTCCCCTTGCCGTGCCGTTCCTTCCGTTACTCTTGCCTTGCCTTGCTTTCCCTTGCATTCCTTACATTCCGTTACTCTTTCCTTGCCTTGCCGTGCATTGCCTAGCCTTCCGTTGTCGTGCATTAGCCTTGCATTTCCTGACCGTGCCTTGCCTTGCGTTACCCTTTCCTTGCCTTGCCGTGCATTGCCTAGACGTGCGTTGTTCTGCATTAGCCTTGCCTTGCCTCACCGTGCCTTGCCTTGCGTTACCCTTTCCTTGCCTTGCCGTGCATTGCCTAGCTTGCGTTGTCGTGCCTTAGCCTTGTTTCCCCTTTCCGTGCCGTTCCTTCCCTTACCCTTGCCTTGCCTTGCTTTCCCTTGCCTTTCTTGCCTTCCGTTACTCTCTGCTTGCCTTCCGTGCATTGCCTAGCCTTGCGTTTCCGTGCCTTAGCCTTGCCTTGCCTCACCATGCCTTGCCTTGCGTTACCCTTTCCTTGCCTTGCCGTGCATTGCCTAGCTTGCGTTGTCGTGCCTTAGCCTTGTTTCCCCTTGCCGTGCCGTGCCCTTTGTTTCACTTGCCTTGCATTGCTTTGCCTTGCCTTCCTTTCCTTCTGTTACGCTTTCCTTGCCTAGCCGTGCACTGCCAAGCCTTGCGTTGTCGTGCATTAGCCTTCGCTCGACTGACCGTGCCTGGCCTTGCGTTACCCTCTCCTTCCCTTGCCTTGCTTTGCCTAGCCGTGCGTTGTCGTGCATTAGCCTTGCCTTGCCTCACCGTGCCTTGCCTTGCGTTACCCTTTCCTTGCCTTGCCGTGCTTTGCCTAGCCTTGCGTTGTCGTGCCTTAGCCTTGTTTCCCCTTGCCGTGCCGTTCCTTCCGTTACTCTTGCCTTGCCTTGCTTTCCCTTGCATTCCTTACATTCCGTTACTCTTTCCTTGCCTTGCCGTGCATTGCCTAGCCTTCCGTTGTCGTGCATTAGCCTTGCATTTCCTGACCGTGCCTTGCCTTGCGTTACCCTTTCCTTGCCTTGCCGTGCATTGCCTAGCTTGCGTTGTCGTGCCTTAGCCTTGTTTCCCCTTGCAGTGCCGTTCCTTACCTTACCCTTAACTTGCCTTGCTTTCCCTTGCCTTCCTTTCCTTCCGATACTCTTTGCTTACCTTCCGTGCATTGCCTAGCATTGCGTTGTCGTGCCTTAGCCTTGCCTCGCCTGACAGAGCCTTGCCTTGCGTTACCCTTTCCTTGCCTTGCCGTGCATTGCCTAGCTTGCGTTGTCATGCCTTAGCCCTGTTTCCCCTTGCCGTGCCGTTCCTTCCCTTACCCTTAACTTGCCTTGCTTTCCCTTGCCTTCCTTGCCTTCCGTTACTCTTTGCTTGCCTTCCGTGCACTGCCTAGCCTTGCGTTTTCGTGCCTTAGCCTTGACTTGCCTCACCGTGCCTTGCCTTTCGTTACCCTTTCCTTGCCTGGCCGTGCATTGCCTAGCCGTGCGTAGCCGTGCCTTAGCCTTGTTTCCCCTTACCGAGCCCTTCCTTCCGTTAACCTTGCCTTGCCTTGCTTTCCCTTGCCTTCCTTCCCTTCCGTTACTCCTTGCTTGCCTTACCTGCATTGCCTAGCCTTGCGTTGTCGTGCCTTAGCCTTGCCTCGCCTAACTGTGACTTCACTTGCGTTACCCTTTCTTTGCCTTGCCGTGCATTGCCTAGCCGTGCGTTGTTGTGCATTAGCCTTGCCTTGCGTCACCGTGCCTTGCCTTGCGTTACCCTTTCCTTGCCTTGCCGTGCATTGCCTAGCTTGCGTTGTCGTGCCTTAGCCTTGTTTCCCCTTGCCGTGCCGTGCCTTTTGGTTCACCTGCCTTGCCTTGCTTTCCCTTGCCTTTCATTCCTTCCGTTACTCGTTCCTTGCCTAGCCGTGCACTTCCTAGCCTTGCGTTGTCGTGCATTAGCCTTGCCTTGCCTGACCGTGCCTTGCCTTGCGTTACCCTTTCCTTGCCTTGCCGTACTTTGCCTAGCTTGCGTTTTCGTGCCTTAGCCTTGTTTCCCCTTGCCGTGCCGTTCCTTCCCTTACTCTTAACTTGCCTTGCTTTCCCTTGCCTTCCTTGCCTTCCGTTACTCTTTGCTTACCTTACGTGCATTGCCTAGCCTTCCGTTGTCGTGCCTTAGCCTTGCCTCGCTTGACCGTGCCTTGCCTTGCGTTACCCTCTCCTTCCCTTGCCTTGCTTTGCCTAGCCGTGCGTTGTCGTGCATTAGCCTTGCCTTGCCTCACCGTGCCTTGCCTTGAGTTACCCTTTCCTTGCCTTTCCGTGCATTGCCTAGCTTGCGTTGTCGTGCCTTACCCTTTTTTCCGTTGCCGTGCCGTGCCTTTTGTTTCACTTGCCTTGCATTGCTTTGCCTTGCCTTCCTTTCCTTCTGTTACGCTTTCCTTGCCTAGCCGTGCACTGCCAAGCCTTGCGATGTCGTGCATTAGCCTTGCCTCGACTGACCGTGCTTTCCCTTGCGTTACCCTTTCCTTGCCTTGCCGTGCATTGCCTAGCTTGCGTTGTTGTGCCTTAGCCTTGTTTCCCCTTGCCGTGCCGTGCCTTTTGTTGCACTTGCCTTGCATTGCTTTGCCTTGCCTTCCTTTCCTTCTGTTACGCTTTCCTTGCCTAGCCGTGCACTGCCAAGCCTTGCGTTGTCGTGCATTAGCCTTCGCTCGACTGACCGTGCCTGGCCTTGCGTTACCCTCTCCTTCCCTTGCCTTGCTTTGCCTAGCCGTGCGTTGTCGTGCATTAGCCTTGCCTTGCCTCACCGTGCCTTGCCTTGCGTTACCCTTTCCTTGCCTTGCCGTGCTTTGCCTAGCCTTGCGTTGTCGTGCCTTAGCCTTGTTTCCCCTTGCCGTGCCGTTCCTTCCGTTACTCTTGCCTTGCCTTGCTTTCCCTTGCATTCCTTACATTCCGTTACTCTTTCCTTGCCTTGCCGTGCATTGCCTAGCCTTCCGTTGTCGTGCATTAGCCTTGCATTTCCTGACCGTGCCTTGCCTTGCGTTACCCTTTCCTTGCCTTGCCGTGCATTGCCTAGCTTGCGTTGTCGTGCCTTAGCCTTGTTTCCCCTTGCAGTGCCGTTCCTTACCTTACCCTTAACTTGCCTTGCTTTCCCTTGCCTTCCTTGCCTTCCGATACTCTTTGCTTACCTTCCGTGCATTGCCTAGCATTGCGTTGTCGTGCCTTAGCCTTGCCTCGCCTGACAGAGCCTTGCCTTGCGTTACCCTTTCCTTGCCTTGCCGTGCATTGCCTAGCCTTGCGTTGTCGTGCATTAGCCTAGCCTTGCCTGACCGTGCCTTGCCTTGCGTTACCCTTTCCTTGCCTTGCCGTGCATTGCATAGCTTGCGTTGTCATGCCTTAGCCCTGTTTCCCCTTGCCGTGCCGTTCCTTCCCTTACCCTTAACTTTCCTTGCTTTCCCTTGCCTTCCTTGCCTTCCGTTACTCTTTGCTTGCCTTCCGTGCATTGCCTAGCCTTGCGTTTTCGTGCCTTAGCCTTGCCTTGCCTCACCGTGCCTTGCCTTTCGTTACGCTTTCCTTGCCTTGCCGTGCATTGCCTAGCTTGCGTTGTCGTGCCTTAGCCTTGTTTCCCCTTGCCGTGCCGTGCCTTTTGGTTCACCTGCCTTGCCTTGCTTTGCCTTGCCTTTCATTCCTTCCGTTACTCGTTCCTTGCCTAGCCGTGCACTTCCTAGCCTTGCGTTGTCGTGCATTAGCCTTGCCTTGCCTGACCGTGCCCTGCCTTGCGTTACCCTTTCCTTGCCTTGCCGTACTTTGCCTAGCTTGCGTTTTCGTGCCTTAGCCTTGTTTCCCCTTGCCGTGCCGTTCCTTCCGTTACTCTTAACTTGCCTTGCTTTCCCTTGCCTTCCTTGCCTTCCGTTACTCTTTGCTTACCTTACGTGCATTGCCTAGCCTTCCGTTGTCGTGCCTTAGCCTTGCCTCGCTTGACCGTGCCTTCCCTTGCGTTACCCTCTCCTTCCCTTGCCTTGCTTTGCCTAGCCGTGCGTTGTCGTGCATTAGCCTTACCTTGCCTCACCGTGCCTTGCCTTGCGTTACCCTTTCCTTGCCTTGCCGTGCTTTGCCTAGCCTTGCGTTGTCGTGCCTTAGCCTTGTTTCCCCTTGCCGTGCCGTTCCTTCCGTTACTCTTGCCTTGCCTTGCTTTCCCTTGCATTCCTTACATTCCGTTACTCTTTCCTTGCCTTGCCGTGCATTGCCTAGACGTGCGTTGTTGTGCATTAGCCTTGCCTTTCCTCACCGTGCCTTGCCTTGCGTTACCCTTTCCTTGCCTTGCCGTGCATTGCCTAGCCTTGCGTTGTCGTGCCTTAGCCTTGTCTCGCCTGACCCTGCCTTGCCTTGCGTTACCCTTTCCTTGCCTTGCCGTGCACTGCCAAGCCTTGCGTTGTCGTGCATTAGCCTTGCCTCGACTGACCGTGCCTTGCCTTCCATTACTCGTTCCTTGCCTAGCCGTGCACTGCCTAGCCTTGCGTGGTAGTGCATTAGCCTTGCCTTGCCTGACCGTGCCTTGCCTTGCGTTACCCTTTCCTTGCCTTGCCGTGCTTTGCCCAACTTACGTTGTCGTGCCTTAGCCTTGTTTCGCCTTGCCGTGCCGTTCCTTCCCTTACTCTTGACTTGCCTTGCTTTCCCTTGCCTTCCTTGCCTTCCGTTACTCTTTGCTAAACATCCGTGCATTGCCTAGCCTTGCGTTGTCGTGCCGTAGCCTTGCCTCGCCTGACCGTGACTTCCCTTGCCTTACCCTTTCCTTGCCTTGCCGTCCATTGCCTAGCCGTGCGTTGTTGTGCATTAGCCTTGCCTTGCGTCACCGTGACTTGCCTTGCGTTACCCTTTCCTTGCCTTGCCGTGCTTTGCCTAGCCTTGCGTTGTCGTGCCTTAGCCTTGTTGACCCTTGCCGTGCCGTTCCTTCCGTTCCTCTTGCCTTGCCTTGCTTTCCCTTGCATTCCTTACATTCCGTTACTCTTTCCTTGCCTTGCCGTGCATTGCCTAGCCTTCCGTTGTCGTGCATTAGCCTTGCATTTCCTGACCGTGCCTTGCCTTGCGTTACCCTTTCCTTGCCTTGCCGTGCATTGCCTAGACGTGCGTTGTTCTGCATTAGCCTTGCCTTGCCTCACCGTGCCTTGCCTTGAGTTACCCTTTCCTTGCCTTTCCGTGCATTGCCTAGCTTGCGTTGTCGTGCCTTACCCTTTTTTCCCCTTGCCGTGCCGTGCCTTTTGTTTCACTTGCCTTGCATTGATTTGCCTTGCCTTCCTTTCCTTCTGTTACGCTTTCCTTGCCTAGCCGTGCACTGCCAAGCCTTGCGATGTCGTGCATTAGCCTTGCCTCGACTGACCGTGCTTTGCCTTGCGTTACCCTTTCCTTGCCTTGCCGTGCATTGCCTAGCTTGCGTTGTCGTGCCTTAGCCTTGTTTCCCCTTGCCGTGCCGTGCCTTTTTTTTCACTTGCCTTGCATTGCTTTGCCTTGCCTTCCTTTCCTTCTGTTACGCTTTCCTTGCCTAGCCGTGCACTGCCAAGCCTTGCGTTGTCGTGCATTAGACTTCGCTCGACTGACCGTGCCTGGCCTTGCGTTACCCTCTCCTTCCCTTGCCTTGCTTTGCCTAGCCGTGCGTTGTCGTGCATTAGCCTTGCCTTGCCTCACCGTGCCTTGCCTTGCGTTACCCTTTCCTTGCCTTGCCGTGCTTTGCCTAGCCTTGCGTTGTCGTGCCTTAGCCTTGTTTCCCCTTGCCGTGCCGTTCCTTCCGTTACTCTTGCCTTGCCTTGCTTTCCCTTGCATTCCTTACATTCCGTTACTCTTTCCTTGCCTTGCCGTGCATTGCCTAGCCTTCCGTTGTCGTGCATTAGCCTTGCATTTCCTGATCGTGCCTTGCCTTGCGTTACCCTTTCCTTGCCTTGCCGTGCATTGCCTAGCGTGCGTTGTCGTGCCTTAGCCTTGTTTCCCCTTGCAGTGCCGTTCCTTACCTTACCCTTAACTTGCCTTGCTTTCCCTTGCCTTCCTTGCCTTCCGATACACTTTGCTTACCTTCCGTGCATTGCCTAGCATTGCGTTGTCGTGCCTTAGCCTTGCCTCGCCTGACAGAGCCTTGCCTTGCGTTACCCTTTCCTTGCCTTGCCGTGCATTGCCTAGCCTTGCGTTGTCGTGCATTAGCCTAGCCTTGCCTGACCGTGCCTTGCCTTGCGTTACCCTTTCCTTGCCTTGCTGTGCATTGCGTAGCTTGCGTTGTCATGCCTTAGCCTTGTTTCCCCTTGCCGTGCCGTTCCTTCCCTTACCCTTAACTTGCCTTGCTTTCCCTTGCCTTCCTTGCCTTCCGTTACTCTTTGCTTGCCTTCCGTGCACTGCCTAGCCTTGCGTTTTCGTGCCTTAGCCTTGACTTGCCTCACCGTGCCTTGCCTTTCGTTACCCTTTCCTTGCCTGGCCGTGCATTGCCTAGCCGTGCGTAGCCGTGCCTTAGCCTTGTTTCCCCTTGCCGAGCCGTTCCTTCCGTTAACCTTGCCTTGCCTTGCTTTCCCTTGCCTTCCTTCCCTTTTGTTACTCCTTGCTTGCCTTACCTGCATTGCCTAGCCTTGCGTTGTCGTGCCTTAGCCTTGCCTCGCCTGACCGTGACTTCACTTGCGTTACCCTTTCTTTGCCTTGCCGTGCATTGCCTAGCCGTGCGTTGTTGTGCATTAGCCTTGCCTTGCGTCACCGTGCCTTGCCTTGCGTTACCCTTTCCTTGCCTTGCCGTGCATTGCCTAGCTTGCGTTGTCGTGCCTTAGCCTTGTTTCCCCTTGCCGTGCCGTGCCTTTTGGTTCACCTGCCTTGCCTTGCTTTGCCTTGCCTTTCATTCCTTCCGTTACTCGTTCCTTGCCTAGCCGTGCACTTCCTAGCCTTGCGTTGTCGTGCCTTAGCCTTGTTTCCCCTTGCCGTGCAGTTCCTTCCGTTACTCTTGCCTTGCCTTGCTTTCCCTTGCATTCCTTACATTCCGTTACTCTTTCCTTGCCTTGCCGTGCATTGCCTAGCCTTCCGTTGTCGTGCATTAGCCTTGCATTTCCTGACCGTGCCTTGCCTTGCGTTACCCTTTCCTTGCCTTGCCGTGCATTGCCTAGACGTGCGTTGTTCTGCATTAGCCTTGCCTTGCCTCACCGTGCCTTGCCTTGCGTTACCCTTTCCTTGCCTTGCCGTGCATTGCCTAGCTTGCGTTGTCGTGCCTTAGCCTTGTTTCCCCTTTCCGTGCCGTTCCTTCCCTTACCCTTGCCTTGCCTTGCTTTCCCTTGCCTTTCTTGCCTTCCGTTACTCTCTGCTTGCCTTCCGTGCATTGCCTAGCCTTGCGTTTCCGTGCCTTAGCCTTGCCTTGCCTCACCATGCCTTGCCTTGCGTTACCCTTTCCTTGCCTTGCCGTGCATTGCCTAGCTTGCGTTGTCGTGCCTTAGCCTTGTTTCCCCTTGCCGTGCCGTGCCTTTTGTTTCACTTGCCTTGCATTGCTTTGCCTTGCCTTCCTTTCCTTCTGTTACGCTTTCCTTGCCTAGCCGTGCACTGCCAAGCCTTGCGTTGTCGTGCATTAGCCTTCGCTCGACTGACCGTGCCTGGCCTTGCGTTACCCTCTCCTTCCCTTGCCTTGCTTTGCCTAGCCGTGCGTTGTCGTGCATTAGCCTTGCCTTGCCTCACCGTGCCTTGCCTTCCGTTACCCTTTCCTTGCCTTGCCGTGCTTTGCCTAGCCTTGCGTTGTCGTGCCTTAGCCTTGTTTCCCCTTGCCGTGCCGTTCCTTCCGTTACTCTTGCCTTGCCTTGCTTTCCCTTGCATTCCTTACATTCCGTTACTCTTTCCTTGCCTTGCCGTGCATTGCCTAGCCTTCCGTTGTCGTGCATTAGCCTTGCATTTCCTGACCGTGCCTTGCCTTGCGTTACCCTTTCCTTGCCTTGCCGTGCATTGCCTAGCTTGCGTTGTCGTGCCTTAGCCTTGTTTCCCCTTGCAGTGCCGTTCCTTACCTTACCCTTAACTTGCCTTGCTTTCCCTTGCCTTCCTTTCCTTCCGATACTCTTTGCTTACCTTCCGTGCATTGCCTAGCATTGCGTTGTCGTGCCTTAGCCTTGCCTCGCCTGACAGAGCCTTGCCTTGCGTTACCCTTTCCTTGCCTTGCCGTGCATTGCCTAGCTTGCGTTGTCATGCCTTAGCCCTGTTTCCCCTTGCCGTGCCGTTCCTTCCCTTACCCTTAACTTGCCTTGCTTTCCCTTGCCTTCCTTGCCTTCCGTTACTCTTTGCTTGCCTTCCGTGCACTGCCTAGCCTTGCGTTTTCGTGCCTTAGCCTTGACTTGCCTCACCGTGCCTTGCCTTTCGTTACCCTTTCCTTGCCTGGCCGTGCATTGCCTAGCCGTGCGTAGCCGTGCCTTAGCCTTGTTTCCCCTTACCGAGCCCTTCCTTCCGTTAACCTTGCCTTGCCTTGCTTTCCCTTGCCTTCCTTCCCTTCCGTTACTCCTTGCTTGCCTTACCTGCATTGCCTAGCCTTGCGTTGTCGTGCCTTAGCCTTGCCTCGCCTAACTGTGACTTCACTTGCGTTACCCTTTCTTTGCCTTGCCGTGCATTGCCTAGCCGTGCGTTGTTGTGCATTAGCCTTGCCTTGCGTCACCGTGCCTTGCCTTGCGTTACCCTTTCCTTGCCTTGCCGTGCATTGCCTAGCTTGCGTTGTCGTGCCTTAGCCTTGTTTCCCCTTGCCGTGCCGTGCCTTTTGGTTCACCTGCCTTGCCTTGCTTTCCCTTGCCTTTCATTCCTTCCGTTACTCGTTCCTTGCCTAGCCGTGCACTTCCTAGCCTTGCGTTGTCGTGCATTAGCCTTGCCTTGCCTGACCGTGCCTTGCCTTGCGTTACCCTTTCCGTGCCTTGCCGTACTTTGCCTAGCTTGCGTTTTCGTGCCTTAGCCTTGTTTCCCCTTGCCGTGCCGTTCCTTCCCTTACTCTTAACTTGCCTTGCTTTCCCTTGCCTTCCTTGCCTTCCGTTACTCTTTGCTTACCTTACGTGCATTGCCTAGCCTTCCGTTGTCGTGCCTTAGCCTTGCCTCGCTTGACCGTGCCTTGCCTTGCGTTACCCTCTCCTTCCCTTGCCTTGCTTTGCCTAGCCGTGCGTTGTCGTGCATTAGCCTTGCCTTGCCTCACCGTGCCTTGCCTTGAGTTACCCTTTCCTTGCCTTTCCGTGCATTGCCTAGCTTGCGTTGTCGTGCCTTACCCTTTTTTCCGTTGCCGTGCCGTGCCTTTTGTTTCACTTGCCTTGCATTGCTTTGCCTTGCCTTCCTTTCCTTCTGTTACGCTTTCCTTGCCTAGCCGTGCACTGCCAAGCCTTGCGATGTCGTGCATTAGCCTTGCCTCGACTGACCGTGCTTTCCCTTGCGTTACCCTTTCCTTGCCTTGCCGTGCATTGCCTAGCTTGCGTTGTCGTGCCTTAGCCTTGTTTCCCCTTGCCGTGCCGTGCCTTTTGTTTCACTTGCCTTGCATTGCTTTGCCTTGCCTTCCTTTCCTTCTGTTACGCTTTCCTTGCCTAGCCGTGCACTGCCAAGCCTTGCGTTGTCGTGCATTAGCCTTCGCTCGACTGACCGTGCCTGGCCTTGCGTTACCCTCTCCTTCCCTTGCCTTGCTTTGCCTAGCCGTGCGTTGTCGTGCATTAGCCTTGCCTTGCCTCACCGTGCCTTGCCTTGCGTTACCCTTTCCTTGCCTTGCCGTGCTTTGCCTAGCCTTGCGTTGTCGTGCCTTAGCCTTGTTTCCCCTTGCCGTGCCGTTCCTTCCGTTACTCTTGCCTTGCCTTGCTTTCCCTTGCATTCCTTACATTTCGTTACTCTTTCCTTGCCTTGCCGTGCATTGCCTAGCCTTCCGTTGTCGTGCATTAGCCTTGCATTTCCTGACCGTGCCTTGCCTTGCGTTACCCTTTCCTTGCCTTGCCGTGCATTGCCTAGCTTGCGTTGTCGTGCCTTAGCCTTGTTTCCCCTTGCAGTGCCGTTCCTTACCTTACCCTTAACTTGCCTTGCTTTCCCTTGCCTTCCTTGCCTTCCGATACTCTTTGCTTACCTTCCGTGCATTGCCTAGCATTGCGTTGTCGTGCCTTAGCCTTGCCTCGCCTGACAGAGCCTTGCCTTGCGTTACCCTTTCCTTGCCTTGCCGTGCATTGCCTAGCCTTGCGTTGTCGTGCATTAGCCTAGCCTTGCCTGACCGTGCCTTGCCTTGCGTTACCCTTTCCTTGCCTTGCCGTGCATTGCGTAGCTTGCGTTGTCATGCCTTAGCCCTGTTTCCCCTTGCCGTGCCGTTCCTTCCCTTACCCTTAACTTGCCTTGCTTTCCCTTGCCTTCCTTGCCTTCCGTTACTCTTTGCTTGCCTTCCGTGCACTGCCTAGCCTTGCGTTTTCGTGCCTTAGCCTTGACTTGCCTCACCGTGCCTTGCCTTTCGTTACGCTTTCCTTGCCTTGCCGTGCATTGCCTAGCTTGCGTTGTCGTGCCTTAGCCTTGTTTCCCCTTGCCGTGCCGTGCCTTTTGGTTCACCTGCCTTGCCTTGCTTTGCCTTCCCTTTCATTCCTTCCGTTACTCGTTCCTTGCCTAGCCGTGCACTTCCTAGCCTTGCGTTGTCGTGCATTAGCCTTGCCTTGCCTGACCGTGCCTTGCCTTGCGTTACCCTTTCCTTGCCTTGCCGTACTTTGCCTAGCTTGCGTTTTCGTGCCTTAGCCTTGTTTCCCCTTGCCGTGCCGTTCCTTCCGTTACTCTTAACTTGCCTTGCTTTCCCTTGCCTTCCTTGCCTTCCGTTACTCTTTGCTTACCTTACGTGCATTGCCTAGCCTTCCGTTGTCGTGCCTTAGCCTTGCCTCGCTTGACCGTGCCTTCCCTTGCGTTACCCTCTCCTTCCCTTGCCTTGCTTTGCCTAGCCGTGCGTTGTCGTGCATTAGCCTTACCTTGCCTCACCGTGCCTTGCCTTGCGTTACCCTTTCCTTGCCTTGCCGTGCTTTGCCTAGCCTTGCGTTGTCGTGCCTTAGCCTTGTTTCCCCTTGCCGTGCCGTTCCTTCCGTTACTCTTGCCTTGCCTTGCTTTCCCTTGCATTCCTTACATTCCGTTACTCTTTCCTTGCCTTGCCGTGCATTGCCTAGACGTGCGTTGTTGTGCATTAGCCTTGCCTTTCCTCACCGTGCCTTGCCTTGCGTTACCCTTTCCTTGCCTTGCCGTGCATTGCCTAGCCTTGCGTTGTCGTGCCTTAGCCTTGTCTCGCCTGACCCTGCCTTGCCTTGCGTTACCCTTTCCTTGCCTTGCCGTGCACTGCCAAGCCTTGCGTTGTCGTGCATTAGCCTTGCCTCGACTGACCGTGCCTTGCCTTCCATTACTCGTTCCTTGCCTAGCCGTGCACTGCCTAGCCTTGCGTGGTAGTGCATTAGCCTTGCCTTGCCTGACCGTGCCTTGCCTTGCGTTACCCTTTCCTTGCCTTGCCGTGCTTTGCCCAACTTACGTTGTCGTGCCTTAGCCTTGTTTCGCCTTGCCGTGCCGTTCCTTCCCTTACTCTTGACTTGCCTTGCTTTCCCTTGCCTTCCTTGCCTTCCGTTACTCTTTGCTAAACATCCGTGCATTGCCTAGCCTTGCGTTGTCGTGCCGTAGCCTTGCCTCGCCTGACCGTGACTTCCCTTGCCTTACCCTTTCCTTGCCTTGCCGTCCATTGCCTAGCCGTGCGTTGTTGTGCATTAGCCTTGCCTTGCGTCACCGTGACTTGCCTTGCGTTACCCTTTCCTTGCCTTGCCGTGCTTTGCCTAGCCTTGCGTTGTCGTGCCTTAGCCTTGTTTCCCCTTGCCGTGCCGTTCCTTCCGTTCCTCTTGCCTTGCCTTGCTTTCCCTTGCATTCCTTACATTCCGTTACTCTTTCCTTGCCTTGCCGTGCATTGCCTAGCCTTCCGTTGTCGTGCATTAGCCTTGCATTTCCTGACCGTGCCTTGCCTTGCGTTACCCTTTCCTTGCCTTGCCGTGCATTGCCTAGACGTGCGTTGTTCTGCATTAGCCTTGCCTTGCCTCACCGTGCCTTGCCTTGAGTTACCCTTTCCTTGCCTTTCCGTGCATTGCCTAGCTTGCGTTGTCGTGCCTTACCCTTTTTTCCCCTTGCCGTGCCGTGCCTTTTGTTTCACTTGCCTTGCATTGATTTGCCTTGCCTTCCTTTCCTTCTGGTACGCTTTCCTTGCCTAGCCGTGCACTGCCAAGCCTTGCGATGTCGTGCATTAGCCTTGCCTCGACTGACCGTGCTTTGCCTTGCGTTACCCTTTCCTTGCCTTGCCGTGCAGCCTTGCCTTGCCTTGCCTAGCTTGCGTTGTCGTGCCTTAGCCTTGTTTCCCCTTGCCGTGCCGTTCCTTCCGTTACTCTTGCCTTGCCTTGCTTTCCCTTGCATTCCTTACATTCCGTTACTCTTTCCTTGCCTTGCCGTGCATTGCCTAGCCTTCCGTTGTCGTGCATTAGCCTTGCATTTCCTGATCGTGCCTTGCCTTGCGTTACCCTTTCCTTGCCTTGCCGTGCATTGCCTAGCGTGCGTTGTCGTGCCTTAGCCTTGTTTCCCCTTGCAGTGCCGTTCCTTACCTTACCCTTAACTTGCCTTGCTTTCCCTTGCCTTCCTTGCCTTCCGATACTCTTTGCTTACCTTCCGTGCATTGCCTAGCATTGCGTTGTCGTGCCTTAGCCTTGCCTCGCCTGACAGAGCCTTGCCTTGCGTTACCCTTTCCTTGCCTTGCCGTGCATTGCCTAGCCTTGCGTTGTCGTGCATTAGCCTAGCCTTGCCTGACCGTGCCTTGCCTTGCGTTACCCTTTCCTTGCCTTGCTGTGCATTGCGTAGCTTGCGTTGTCATGCCTTAGCCTTGTTTCCCCTTGCCGTGCCGTTCCTTCCCTTACCCTTAACTTGCCTTGCTTTCCCTTGCCTTCCTTGCCTTCCGTTACTCTTTGCTTGCCTTCCGTGCACTGCCTAGCCTTGCGTTTTCGTGCCTTAGCCTTGACTTGCCTCACCGTGCCTTGCCTTTCGTTACCCTTTCCTTGCCTGGCCGTGCATTGCCTAGCCGTGCGTAGCCGTGCCTTAGCCTTGTTTCCCCTTGCCGAGCCGTTCCTTCCGTTAACCTTGCCTTGCCTTGCTTTCCCTTGCCTTCCTTCCCTTTTGTTACTCCTTGCTTGCCTTACCTGCATTGCCTAGCCTTGCGTTGTCGTGCCTTAGCCTTGCCTCGCCTGACCGTGACTTCACTTGCGTTACCCTTTCTTTGCCTTGCCGTGCATTGCCTAGCCGTGCGTTGTTGTGCATTAGCCTTGCCTTGCGTCACCGTGCCTTGCCTTGCGTTACCCTTTCCTTGCCTTGCCGTGCATTGCCTAGCTTGCGTTGTCGTGCCTTAGCCTTGTTTCCCCTTGCCGTGCCGTGCCTTTTGGTTCACCTGCCTTGCCTTGCTTTGCCTTGCCTTTCATTCCTTCCGTTACTCGTTCCTTGCCTAGCCGTGCACTTCCTAGCCTTGCGTTGTCGTGCCTTAGCCTTGTTTCCCCTTGCCGTGCCGTTCCTTCCGTTACTCTTGCCTTGCCTTGCTTTCCCTTGCATTCCTTACATTCCGTTACTCTTTCCTTGCCTTGCCGTGCATTGCCTAGCCTTCCGTTGTCGTGCATTAGCCTTGCATTTCCTGACCGTGCCTTGCCTTGCGTTACCCTTTCCTTGCCTTGCCGTGCATTGCCTAGACGTGCGTTGTTCTGCATTAGCCTTGCCTTGCCTCACCGTGCCTTGCCTTGCGTTACCCTTTCCTTGCCTTGCCGTGCATTGCCTAGCTTGCGTTGTCGTGCCTTAGCCTTGTTTCCCCTTTCCGTGCCGTTCCTTCCCTTACCCTTGCCTTGCCTTGCTTTCCCTTGCCTTTCTTGCCTTCCGTTA